>NW_017618815.1:895814-1348016 GCF_001879475.1 Ipomoea nil | reverse complement strand
GGTCAGTTGGGTTCGCTACAAAGGGTAAAGGGAGGCAAACAGCGAAAAAAACGCGTGTATAGCCACGAGTCCGAGGGCTATGACGTCGGTCAAATTCCGGTCGGAATGCAAAGGTGAAAGGGGCAAGAGCAAACGCGTGTATAGCCCCGGTGCGAGCGGCTATGACGGCTCGGTCAATTGCGGGTCGGACTGCAAAGGTGAAGGAGGCAAACAGCGAAAAAAACGAGTGTTGCCCCCGAGTCGAGCGGCTGATGACGGTCGGTCAATTGCGTCGGACTGCAAAGGTAAGGAGGAAAACGCGAAAAAGCGTGTAAGCCCCGATCCGAGCGGCTATGGCGAGAAGGACATGAGTCGGTCAATTGCATGTCGGGACTGCAAAGGTAAGAGAGCAACTGCGAAAAAAAAGGTGTATAGACCTCCACGGTCGAGCAGCTATGACGGCATCGGTCAATTGCAGGTCGGACGCAAAAAGACGTAAGGAGACAAGACTGCGAAAAAACCACTGTGTATAGCCCCGAGTCCGCAGCGGGTA
Organism: Ipomoea nil; assembly: GCF_001879475.1. NCBI lineage: Eukaryota > Viridiplantae > Streptophyta > Magnoliopsida > Solanales > Convolvulaceae > Ipomoea > Ipomoea nil. The sequence continues at coordinate 1,347,484 of NW_017618815.1, read as the reverse complement.
TGATGGTCGATAGTCAATTCGTCGGATCAAAGGAAGGAGGACGCGAAAAAACGCGCGTGTATTAGCCCCGAGTCCGAGCGGCATGATGAATGGTCGGTCAATTGCGCCGACTGCGAAGGGTAAGGAGGCAAACGATGCATGAAAAAACGATTGTATTGCCCCGAGTCCGAGCGGCCTATGACGGTCGGTCATATTGACGTCGGCTGCAATGGTAAGGAGGCAACAGCGAAAAAACGGCGTGTATAGTCCCGAGTTCGAGCGGCTTATGACGGTCGGTCAATTGCACGGTGGACTGCAAACGGTAGGCAGGCAAACGGCCGAAAAAGCGATGTTAGTATAGCCCCCGAGTCCGAGCGGCTATGACGGTCGGTCAATTGCCGGTCGGACTGCAAAGGTAAAGGAGGCAAACGCGAAAACGCGGTATAGCCCCCGAAGCAAAGTTAAAAGCGACGGTCGTCGGCCGTTGTGGTCGTTTGGGCAACAAAGGCCGGAGTTTAAGCGACAACAAAGGCCGGAAGTTTAAGCGACATTGTGATCGTTTGGGCAACAAAGGCGGAAGTTTAAGCGACATTGTGGTCGTTTGGGCAACAAAGGCCGGAAGTTTAAGCCGGTTCCGGCTGCAGCATGTTGGCGAGATTCTTGTTTGTTGGTGAAGGACGATTTTCATTGCAGACATCTAAATAATGACGTTACAACATTCGAGCCAACTCATGTGGTCTCAGGAAGAAAAGTACAATACAACAGGTTCAAACGGGAAATGAAAGAAACAGGAAATTACAGCTCCACCTATGACATTCTATTGACGGAACATCACCAAATTCTCTGAGTTCCACGTCCGGTCGACCGGTCTACCGGTTGTCGTTTCGAGCTTGTAGGTACCCGGGCGTATCACTGCTGACACCACATACGGGCCTTCCCAGTTCTGCGCCAATTTCCCTCCTTCTTGAGGTTGGCTGGCTTCGCGTCTTCTCAGTACGTAGTCCCCGACTTGGAAGTAACGCGGACGTACCCAGACGTCTCGAGTGGCTTTGATCCTTTTTTGGTAGTCGGCGATTCTCTGGGCCGCTAGGTCTCTTCTTTCTTCGATACAGTCTAGATCTAAGGATCGGGCTGCATCGTTTTCTCCTTCGACGTATCGACTCTCCCTCGGGCTCGCAATCCATGCTTCAACAGGTAGGCGTGCTTCGGCCCATATACTAAAGCGAAGGGCGTTTCGCCGGTCGCCTCTCTCGGGGTGGTGCGGTATGTCCACAGGACAAACAGGAGCTCATCCGCCCATGACCGGCCGGCTGAGTGCAGTTTTTTCTTTAGACCCTCTAAGATCGTCCGATTAGCATTTTCCACTTGGTCGTTCCCCTGGGGTATGCTACGGACGACCGATGGATTTTGTGCCGATCGTTGCTAGGAAGTTTTTGAAGTGTTGGCCCTCGAACTGTCTTCCATTATCTGTAACAATCTGCACCGGCACCCCCGAACCTTGAAACCACGTTTCGCCATATGAAACGGGCACACTGTTGTGACGTGATCGTCGCGAGGGGTTCCGCTTCCACCCACTTGGAAAAATAATCTATCGCAACTATTATGAATTTTCGTCGCCCCGACAGTTGGGGAAACGGTCCAACAATGTCTACCCCCCACCGCGCGAAGGGGATGGCTGTGCTGACCGGGTGGTAGAAGGTAGCCGGTCGTCCGGGCATCCTTGCAAATATTTGACAGGTCTCACACTCTTTGGTGAGCTTCTCACAGTCGAGCTGTATCGACGGCCAGTAGTATCCAATCAACATTATCCCCCGAGCTAATGATCGCCCGCCCTGGTGGGATGAGCATATTCCTGCATGTAACTCGTCCTTGACTAGTTTGGCTTCAAAGGCGGATAGACATCTCATAAGCGGGCCCCCGTACGACCGTCTGTACAGCCGACCTTCCTGTATCTGGAACCTTGGTGCTCGGAGCTTGGCTTTTCGGGCTCTCGCCTCATCATCCGGGAGTCGACCGTCTTCCAAGTATCCCATTATATCAGTTATCCAATTTTCTTCGACCCGGTTGAATCGGCAAGACTTGTCGGTGGTCGATGGAGGGGTACGGTACGACGAGGACCCGGGCTACTCGAGAGATATGCTCGGGTGCTTCCACGCTCAACTTCGAGAGGATGTCAGCGTCAGCGTTGTCCATCCGGGGAACATGTTGAACTGCATACGTCCTGAAAGTGGTTAGACGTTCGATCGCTAGATCTCGGTAGCGTCCTAGTCGTTCGCCATTGACTTCAAAGTCTCCCAAAACTTTCCCGACTACCAGTGACGAGTCTGTTCGAGCCCTTACGCTTTCTGCGCCGAGGTCCCTTGTAAACTGCAATCCTGCGACGAAGGCCTCATATTCCGCCTCGTTGTTTGTGGGAGAGAACTGGTAGATCAGAGCGTAGTAGACCTTGAATCCTTCAGGGCTCGTGATGACAACACCTCCTCTGGAGCCTTTCCGACTGCTTGATCCGTCGGTGGCGACTTCCCACCATGAAACATCTTGAACCTGCTGATCTGCGGTTGGGGTTTCCCTGGCTGTACATTCGGCGACGAAGTCTGCTAGCGCTTGTCCCTTGATAGCCGGTCGAGGCTTGTACTCAATGGCAAACTGTGTTAACATCATGGCCCATTTTACAAGGCGGCCGGAGGAAGAAGCCGTGCGAAGGACGGCTCCGATCGGTTGGTCGGTTAGCACTCGGATGACTCTGCCCTGAAAATAGGGGGTGAGTTTCTTTGCAGTCGTGTAGAGGGCGAGTACCATCTTTTCGAGGCGGGAGTATCTGAGTTCCGGGCCTTGGAGGGCGTGGCTGACATAATATACCGATCGTTGTACACCGTCGGAATCCGTGCGGCATAGCGCAGCGCTCACAGCTCGGTCAGAGGCAGCCAGGTAGAGGTCAAGGTCTTCGCCCGGTTCGGGCTTGGAAAGGACGATCGGAGATATTAAGTATTCCTTCAATTCCTTGAATGCCGCCTGGCACTCCTCATCCCACACAAATCCATTGACTTTTCTTAGTGTCTTGAAGAAGGGTAAAGCTTTTTCCGCCAGCTTGGATAGGAATCGACTGAGAGCGGCCAGTCTTCCGGTTAGTTGCTGGACTTCCCGGACTATGGTGGGCGGTTGCATATCCAATATAGCTTTTACCTTAACCGAGTTGGGTTCGATTCCCTTCTTCGTCATCATGAATCCCAAAAACTTCCCGGTCTGGACGGCAAACGTGCATTTTGCCGGGTTTAGACGCAACCGGTAGGTGCGCATTACCTCGAAACATGCTCGAAGATCCCGCGCGTGGTCCGTCCGATCTTTACTTTTGACGAGCATGTCGTCCACATACGCTTCCATCGTTCGACCAAGCTGTCCTTCGAACAAGGCGTTGATCATCCTCTGATACGTGGCCCCGGCATTCCGTAGTCCGAACGGCATGACTCTATAACAGAAGAGTCCGTCCGGAGTCACGAAGGACGTTTTGGCTTCATCTTCCTCGGCCATCAAAATCTGATGGTACCCTCTAAATGCGTCCATGAAGCTCATGAGGTCCGCCCCAGCCGTGTCATCGACCATTTGGTGTATGCTCGGTAGGGGGTATGGGTCCAACGGGCATGCCTTGTTCAGGTCTGTGTAGTCGATGCACATCCGCCATGTTGGTGGTTTGGGCACTAAAACAACATTGGCAACCCAATCGGGATAAACGACCGGGCGGAGGTGGCCGATCTCGGTGAGGGTTTTGACTTCATTTCTGACAAACTCCCGGCGGTCATTGGAGAGATGCCTTGTCTTCTGTTTCACCGGTCGTGCTGTCGGGCTGACAGCCAATCGGTGGCATATCACTGTCCGGTCCACTCCTGGCATGTCCTCCGGTCCCCATGCAAAGATGTCTGAGAACTCTCTTAGTACGAATAAGACAGCTTCCTTGATCGCCGGGGGGAGCTGCCGTCCAATGCGGATCGTCCTTTCCGGGCGGTCGGCTTGTATGGGGACCTCTTCGACCTCATCCGACGGTTCCGGCTGTTCCTTCCGTTCAGCTTCCGCTTTCTTGGAGATTGAATTTACTTGGGAATTCCAGGCCTCCTTTCTGTCGATTGCCTTTTGGTAGCACTTCCGGGCTGATCGGACGTCTCCTCGGACGACCCCTACTCCTTCGGGGGTTGAGAATTTCATGCATAAGTGGGGCATGGAGATAATTCCTCCGATCGACACGATCGTAGGTCTCCCTAAGATAGCGTTGTGGACGCATCGAAGGTTGACGACGATGAATTCCATCATGGTTTTGATCGTCCGGGGTCGGTTGCCAATTTCTACCGGCAATGTTATCTTTCCCTCCGGATGGATAGTATCACTAGTGAATCCAGATAATGGGGTCCCGATGGGTGTTAACTCGATCGGTTCTAATTTTAGCTTCTGGAAGACGTCCATGTACAAGACATTCACGCTGCTGCCCGTGTCCACCATGACACGTTGGACGTCGGTCCCCATGATGTCGATCGTGACGACCAATGCTTCAGTGTTGCAGTCCTCTCCCTTCGGCATATCGCTCGGGGTAAACGTGATTGGTTCTAGCTTTTGTCTCTTCTCACTAGGCTCAGATCCTATTAGTCCGATTTGGAATTTCTCCCGGGCATTGGAACTTTCCTCCGGGCCACCGAATATGACGTGGATGACTTGTTTTCCAGTCGACTGTCGGGGCTCGGTGTCCCGGTCGTGATCTTTGTCTTTTTTGTTCTTATTTGATTTCTTGAACGGGTTTTTCCAAGACGATTTTTTCTCGTCCTTCTTGTTGGTGAACTCAGTGAGCTTTCCCGATCGTAACAACTCCTCTATGACTTGCCTGAGGGTCGTGCAGTCTTCCGTTTCGTGCCCTTTGCTGCGATGGTACGCGCAATACTTTGTCTTGTCGCGACCCTCGCGCTGTGGTTCCGGCAACTGGATCATGTTGCAAGATTGGGCAAATCGAAGGACGTCAACTGCCGGTCTGTTCAAGGGGGTAAAGTCGGGTGTTCTTCCTCGCCCTCGGCCGGATCTGTCGTTCGTCCTCCCCTCCTCTTGTCGGCCCTGCGGTTTTCGGCTGCTGCCGGCCTCTTGTTGGCGCTTGGCGAAATTGGCTTCACCAGCATTAGCATAGCCAGTTACCCTTCGGATTGCCTCATCGTAGGTAGCCGGAGGGTGTAGGATGAATTCTTGGTATAGGGCCCCGGCACGCAAATTGGAATGCAACACGTTGATCGCTGTCCGGTCGTCGAGGGGTTCAACCTCGCCGATCGCTGCCTTCCATTTGATGAGGAAGTCCGTCAAGGACTCACCTTCTAGTTGCTTGGCCTTTTCAAGGTAAGTGAAGTGTTTCCGGACTTCTTTGGAGGTGGCGAATTTGTGCACGAACTTTTTCGCCAACTTCGCGAAACAGGCGATTGAACCGGGCTCCAATGTTTGGAACCAGTCTGCTGCCCTCCCTGTCAAGGTTGAGTAAAACACTCGACACATTACTACGTCGGTTACTCCCATCATCAGCATGTTTCCATAGTAGGAGTTAATGTGTGCTTCCGGGTCGGTTTTTCCATCGTAACCTTTATTCCCCGGTATTCGCAAGTCGTGAGGGTAGGGGAGGCTCATTACATCTGCCGTAAAGGGGTTGCGCAGTAGGGGCGCTTCAGGTTCGGACGACCGGTGGCCATGCTCACGCCTCCATTTACTAAATTCCTCCCGGACTTGCTGCGACAGTCCCTTAGCTTCGTTTCGCGGATCCTCTCGGTCAGCAGCCCGTCGAGCCATTCTCCTAGATCTGCAGCTGCTGACTTCTCCGAACTCTTCTTGTCGGGGCGCTGAGAGGTTTACAGATTCCTCCATATCTTGCCGGGCTCCGATTCGCTGATGCACAGACGGCTAGAGACGAACGAAAGCACTCATGCGCGCGGGGACTTCTTCAGCCCCCCGCTCGTGAGCTGCTCCAGGTCCTAGCCTCGACCGGGCCGGTCGGCGCTCAGATTGGGCCCGCCGGAGCTCTGGTGCCGCTGCTGACGCTGACGCCACTGACTGGCCCGACTCGGGCGCGTTCGGCGCATTCGGCATTGGCATGGGCATGTAGGGTTGGTAGGCATTCGGGCCTGGTGGGTACTGGTATTGGGCTCCGAAGAAGCGTTGTGGGCTTTGCCAATATGGGTACACCGGGTCAAACATCCCGGGTGCATACATCGGGTATTGGAGTGGCATTTGTCCGGGGATGCCAGGGAATGCTACTCCTGGTTGAATGAAATTAACCGGGTCCGGGGTCATCTCCCTGCCCGGTGGTGTATTGAGGTCCATCCGCGGATTCATCTGTGATCGGAGGTCCGATGAGCTCTCCTCGGCTTCCGCATCGTTATTAAAGTCCATGAATAGAAACATTTTCAGGATCGGTCTGGTGTTTACCGGGACGGCTTTCAGTTCGATCCCCACGGACGGCGCCAAAATGATACTGTTTATACTAAGTGGTATATTTATGCGGTCGTAAGCAAGGCTCGGATCTCTTACGTGGGTCGGGAAGGTCCAGTCTTGCCTCGTCCCAAAGTCCCCTCCAAGGTGCATTTAATGCGCTATTTATAGGGTCAGAAAGGTGGGTCACGCCGGGCCTCCGGCATGTTAGACACGTGGTGGGCATGCACCGGGTGTTACCTGCGGCCGTGTCGATGTCTGCCACGCGGCGCTAGAGGTCTGACTCCTCCTCCCCTCTGGCCGAGAGTCGTCCGAGGGCCTCTGGTCGGGATCGCCCAGCAAACCGGTCACTTCCCGGCGGGTTCTTCGAGGTGTCCTGCTGCCCGGGGGTCGACCGTGTCTACTGACCCTTACCGGTCGGGAAGGGTAGGGGCTCACTTCCAAGGGTCGGGTAGTGACCCGGTCTCGATACGGTCGGGCACCGGGTGTACATCCTTAGGATCGAACATATATCCTTATCATTAGTGATTCATTCAAGATCAAATTCTTTATATATTGAAGCTGCTGAAGCCTGGGCTGTGTTGAAAGGGATCCAGCTAGCAAGTGCCCTTAGATTGAAGAGGGTGTGCTTCGAAAGTGATGCATTGAGTGTTGTAAACGCTGTGAAGCAGAATGCGATGACTGGCAGTGTTGCAAATAACATCATCCATGCATGTAAGCGTGAGCTTAGGAATATCCCAACTTGGGTGGTATCATATGTGCCATGGAAACAGAACACTGCAGCTGACTGTTTGGCCAAAACAGTTGGGGCAACCACAGGCTTAAGAATCCTAGAAAGCCCCCCAGAGTTGCTTGAACAGATCCTTGAGGAGGACAGATTCGGCATACCAATCTGGCGTCAATTAGATAGCTCTGTACTGTAAATTAAACTTCTTGGGTATTCCCCTTCCATATATTCCAAAAATAAATTTTTATATTTACAATATAACCCAAGTATATATGTGAATTAGCAAATCGTAATCCCCAAAATTTTCAATTCTATTTCATTTTTCGCTTCTAGTATTTCGATCTTCCTACTAATTGCAAATTTGTGGTGATATACTTATGTTAGTAATGTATTAGTTTTGTATTATTATATACTCTTTGTGTCCTTTTTTATGTGTCTGGTTTAGTTAACGAGGCTTAACTGAAGTTATTTTTAATTCGATTTTTCATAATATTACATTTAGTATTAGTATATAAAATTTATATATTTAGAAAGTACATTGAAAGTACTATTAAGCACATAAATTAAATTTAAAAATAATCAAAAATTACTAAAGAAAATAAGTAAAGAAGAAAGAAGAAAGTGTTAGTTTGACCAATGAATATTAAACAAGAAGATAAAATGAGACAGTAAGAGTATTTATAATAGGGTATTAGGTATATTTTTAAAACTTTCTTTAAAAAGATGTAGGATTTAAAAAGGCTAATATGTTAAGTAGACTCAAAGCTTATTTAGGACTTATTTTAAAACATTTTTAATGGCCTACATATTAAATAGGTTTTGAAAAAAAAGGCTAAGTCAGACCAATTGTAAACTTAGGCTTGAGCATAACAGAAAGTCTACATACAGGCTCAAACCTAACATTTTCATAGCAGGCATAGGCCTATTTCAATTCTCTAAAGCGCAGCTCGGCCTAGCCTACTTCCATCCCAAGGTGTTAATAAACTTTGTTATTTAATGATGATTTGGTGTTAGAGCTGTTAAAATAGGGTTAAGATGTTGGGTTGACTTGCCTGACACCTAATAAGGTGACGATAGGGATGACAATGTGCCTCGTCCCCGACGGGAATTCTCAATTCCAGCCCCGATGGGAATTTCCAATTCCCGCCCCGACGGGGACGGGGATAAGACAAATTTTCGGGGAACGGAGACGGGGACGGAGAATGTAAGCAATTCCCAGTCGGGGACAGGGACGAAGCCGGGGGATACCCCTCCCCGCCCCGTCCCGTCCCCGATTAATTTTTATAATTAAATAGATAAATAATTAAATAAATAAATAAAGATATATATATATATATATATATATATATATATATATATATATATATATATATATATACATTAAAAGGAAAATTGTAAAAAATGTCCCTCTATAATATGTCAATTATCAATGTCACCCCTGAATTACGAGTGGTGTAAGTGTTGCCCCTCAATTATCAAAACGGTGCACATATAGCCCTTCCCATAACGGATCTGTGGTTCCCCATTAGTGGACATCATTAAGTCAGGGTAAATATGTAATTTAGTTGTTTTTTCCTTTTTCTTTGTATATTTTCCCTTTGTTTTTTTACTTTTTCTTTCTCTGCCTCAACAAACAACAGTCTGGCAGCGAGAAGCCCACACAGCCCACAGCTGCCGACGTAGCTACCCACACTGCCCACAGCTGCCACAACCACAACTCGACGTTGCTCCGCCGGAAGATCACCACAACTGCCGTCGTCCTAGCTCCATGTTGCCTCGCCGGGATAGTACAAAGTCGCCGGAGTTCCGCCATGGTTGGTTGTTGTCGCTGCTCTGTCGGAAACAGGGGACGCCGCCGGGGAAGAGGGAGCCGTTAACCGGGAAATACTGCCCATGTCGAACGAGAGGGAGGGAGGCTCAGCCGCGCTGCCTCGTCTTGTTCACGCCGGAAGAAGACGAACCAAGGTCCGAGCTTGGTGTCGCCGTAGCTGTCGTTCACACTGGAAACAGAGAAAGTCGCTGGACTTTGCCGTTGTCCATCGCTAGTACTTCAAATCAAGGGAGGGTCTCGCCGGAGCTCATTCGTCGCCGCTGCTACTGGATGCCACCAATCGAGTCCACTTTCATCGCTGCTCGCCGCCAGACTATTGTTTGTTGAGGCCGAGAAAAAAAAGGGAAAATATATATTAAAAAAAAAAAGAAAAAAGGAAAAAACAACTAAATTACATATTTACCCCGGCTTAACGGTGTACACTAAACGGGAACTACAAGTCCATTACGGGAGGGGCTATATGTGTACCATTTTGATAATTGAGGGGCAACATTTACATCACTCATAATTCAAGGGTGACATTGATAATTAGCATATTATAGAGGGGTATTTTTTATAATTTTTAAAATTTAAAATTTTAACTAAAAGTTGACGGGAACGGGGTTGGGGATTCGGGGACGGGCCGTTGCCATTCTTAGGTGACGGGGGGACAAAACACATGGGTTTGCCATGCCACGGGGCAGGCTAGTCCACCAATTCAATATGAATATCAATATTTAAAAAGTTAATTTTTTATTTGAATTTTAGCATTTGGAGTTTTAAAACTTTGTAGTAATTTCGTTAGTTTTAGATTATCTAAATTTATTATTGGGTATAAAACTGTATTAACATTTGTTTAAATTATTTAGATGATTTTTTATCCAATTATTAGCTTTTTCTAAATTAAATTAATTTTTTAAAAAGAAGTTAGGCTTGTGGGGCTTTGCCGAGCAAGGGTGGGCTAGCTAGCAATTTTTAGGTCGCCTGTCCCCGCCAAATGGTAGGCTTTGACAAGCCCCACTTGCTGGCTCACTTTGATAATATATTTGCCTATTTGGTATGTAATTCTTTGTCGTTCTAATTGTAGATATTTGTAGGTTGATATATATAATGGCAAATTATGCTGTAGAAACGTAGCCACCTTGTTCATATTTATAATTTTATATTTTAGATTCATAATTATAAAGTTATATGTTCATAATTTTATAAATGTATATTCATAATTTTTTATGTTTATATTTTCAATTGTTGAACTCTGTTTTCACAAATCACAGAACTATATGTTCATAATTTGATAACTATACAGTACAGAAATTATGAATCTACAGTACAGATATTATGAATTTGCAGTATAGAAATTATGAATCTACTGTATAGAAATTATGAATCTACTGTATTTAAATTATGAATTTACGGTTTAGAAATTATGAATCTAAAGTATAGAAATTATGAATCTATAGAATAGAAATTATGAATATACAATATAAAAATTATGAATATGGAACCGTGTCCACCTTGCAAGATGAACACGATTCCACAGCATAACGTTCCATATATAATTGGATAAATTCATTTATATGGTAACTATTATATATATATATATATATATATATATATATATATATATATATATATATATATATATATATATATATATATTGCACTAAGGTTGCACCCCCCACACGCCGGCCCGACAGAGCATTTGAGAGGATGTAAATCATGGTGACTCAACTAAACATGAACCACAGAGGCTAAACCGGTGCTCACTGCGCACAAGGAGCCCCCCTCACTGCCGCTGGTGAGACTCGATCCCTGGTCATTCTTCCAAAGTTTCACCTCTATGACCAGTTGAGCTACCCATGCGGGCAATTGCACTAAGGTTGCATTCTCATATGGGAGGGTGTCAGTTTAATTTGAGTCTCAGTGGAGGTGGCATTCTCATTCAGGTTCAAGGAATTTTAAATATATTTTAATATGAGTTGAGAATGACAAGCTAAATGAATGAGTATTATACATGTCATTTCAATGATAATATTGATATTATTATTGATTAATTCATGATGATAAAATGATAAAGATATGTATTTATAAGGACACAAAAGAGTCATAATCAGGATAAGAATAGTAAATAGTAATACTCATAATAGTATATAGAGAAAAAAAATTTATTGTGTCAAAAATACAAAGTCTTAATAATTCTTAGTTGTAATGCATTGAGGGAGTTTAAAAATGCATGGAACCCCGAACCCATATGCATAACGAATTAATTAAGGTGGTGAGGATATATACATCACCATCAATAAATATAAGCAATTTGTTTTTTTGTTTTTTTTTTTTAATGACGGTGCTTGATAGAATAGTGTTTGGCTACCCATAGATCGAGCATGTAAATTAGGTCAACATAGGGCTATCAATCTATTAATTCAATAATTTAATTGTAGAAGATATGTATAAATAATTGAGCTTTGAAATCAACGAAACAGTACATTTAACATTCAAAAGCAATTATATTAACCCTACCAACTGAAATTTAATGATGCATACCATTTTATCTATAAAAATTTAAGTTAATAGTTGAATTATACATTTATGTCTATATATTATATACTCGACATTTCGAGTGGGGTCAGAATTTATTGATGCGGGAGGCCAATCACAATTGAAAAAGATTAATATTTATTTAACATATTTCAAAATACATCATTATATTACAAATCTATTAAAATTTAGAACGTCTTCCTGAATTCAATGGATCAATACATGTAAATGATTTACTTGAGATGTTGAATCTTCAGAATTCTTTCTATTAAAGAAAAGATCAATTCATTAATTTGTATTTTTTTCATTTCAACTCAAACTTCTGATGTTCATAGTGTTTTTTTTTTCTTTTGACAAATCAATTGAATTAAATTGTAATGTATTTACCAGGACTATGTGGTCTAATAGTATCCGGGTTGGACTTTCATTTGGAAGGTTGTAAGTTCGAGCCTCAGCGGAGGCGTTATTAGCTCTTTGTGTTTCAGTAGGTTGAGAAAGTATATGAACAGATACTACAATGTAATGGAGCTAGTAGCATTCAAAAAAAAAAATTGTAATGTATTTCATTTGCAAATTAAAAAACTAACTAGATAGCAAATTAGTAATCCACTAAATTATTCTAGAAACTTGCTGGAGAGGTAAAATGACAAATATTTAGTGAGGGGGCAAAAAAAAAAAAAAAAAAAAAAAAAAAAAAACTACAATACTAATATTTAAAAAAAAATGGTGGGGGGTGGGGGGCAAGGCCCTGCAACTTACATGTAGGTCCGCCACTGCTCAACATACTCTTCATGCATGTGTGCATGCTGATTATTTTTTTTACGGACTCTAAACAGCATGTGGACTGTAGCTTATCAAGTGACATGGAGATTTGAACGCATAACCTTTTTTATCATATGAGGGCAACCTTTACCAAATTGGTCGGGTAGTTGGCTTAGTAATCAGAAAGTTTTAAGTTTGACTCTTTGTGAAAACTGTCTAACTAGTAACCTTTTTAGTTTGAACTAGTATGCTATCACTGCTGGAAATCTCGCGTTTTCCGTCCAACAAATGTTGGACGGAAAACGCGATATATTGGTCGGAAACAACGTTTCCGTCCAACATACCGACCAAAAAGAACGTTCGGAAAAACCTCTGTGGAAAATTCCGTCCAACTACGACTTTTGGTCGGAAATAGTGTCCAACGAACAACAATTGGACGGAAATTCCGGCAAGTACCCCACCATTTTTAAAACGTGGGAATTTCCGTCCATCCATGTGCGTTGGTCGGAAATTCCGTCCAATTATGTGCATTGGTCAGAAATTCCGACCAATGTTGAACAGAAAACTCACATATTATATTTTGTAATATTCCTTCCATCTGTTGGTAGGAAAATCTTAAATCATATGCAATGTTTTTATTATTTTTATATTACCAAAATTTTATTTATATCTGTTGTAAATAAATTATATGTCATCAACAAATTATTGGACACACTAAATTTCAAATTGAAAATATATTTAAACAACAAAATTCTTTACAACAAAAATTATTGTCATGTTCATAAAAAAAAAAAGTCATGAAAATATATACTACTTAATTGATACTACTTAAGTATGCTGCACCCAAATGAGCCTTCAAATCCGGCACTACTTCAATGGCTTTGATCAATGCAGCATCCACAACCTTCTTCTTCAATGACTGATCAAATGTAGACCTTCACCAAAATTAGACCGTGATAGATTTCAAAATGCAAAAATCATACAGAAAACATAAACAACACTTGGAAAAACAAACTTAGAAGTATTTTCTCTCTTGCAACTGCAAATATTATATCCCTTTACTTCAAAAAGAACACAAAGAACATATAACCAACTACCTTAGGATGCAGTAAATCAAATCTCATTGAGGTGTTGACAATTTATATGTGCAGCTAATCATCCACTTGAGCCTACTCCAACATAAAAGTGAACTCCACATCCATCTTGGATCCCTACTTCTCTTTAGTCGCTGCAAAAAAGTAAAAGTGGCAAATATGCTTGCCTCATAGCCATTTAACTATTTAAGCATAATTGACTACAATAATGCCCCAATAGGATGTAACAGAAGGTAGACAAGGAATAAGCACACTGCCTCCTTCATTGCCCCTGCTTCAAGTGCCAATAAAGTGATAAACAATAAGCACACTGTGTACTGCCTGCTTCAAGTTCCAAGCTTCAATTCATTCAAACCTATTAAAATATCAAATGAAATAATATAATAAATCTATATATTAGTATTATTACTACAACACTTAATTAAACACTTAAATACTTATTGTTATACCAAAATATGTAGACAAAATCCTAAACATATTAGCACCAACGAAGTACATTGAACAGATGACAATTTGATGTTCATCATAATATCAAATCACATTATGCCAAGTTCAAAAAAAGATACATAGTCTAGAGTAAACAACTTCTACTATGACTAATTAAAACTGGAACCAGTTTTCAAAAAATAAAATAAAATAAAATAGAATTCTTGAAAGCAGCATGCACTAACTAAGACTAATCACTAATTTATTGATTTATTAACAATATAAAAATTTACCTACTTAATTAAACACTTTAACATATTATAGTAAAGAAGCATAAGATGATGACAAAATGAACTTACACTAAGGGATGTTGGAGGCAGCCTGAGAGAGTAGATTAACACATACCATATTCCAAGTCTTCTTACAAGGACACTTCTGTATGTGTATTCAGTGATTCATCATATTTAGGATCCAGAACTTCAGAATTTTGATATGTGAAAAATAATGCAGAAAACAAAATGAGATCAAAACACTATCCTGATCAAGCTTCTTCCTCAATCAAAAAACTGCCACCAATTAGCTTCTTCCTCAATCAAAAACAACCTTCTTGAATGAAATACAACAAAAATAAATAAAAGATGACAAGTATTTTAAAATGCAATACAAGTGATGCAATGTTACAAGATGTCTTACTAATGCTATTTTGCAAGGTGTTTGAATAATCAAGAACTGTATTACTCCATATTATAAAAGATCACAGATGTCAAGCTCTCAAAGTAACAATTTCTTCAGAACTTTTACCCTAACACTGTAAAGACTAACTTCATTTCAAATCATTGCTCTAGAGCATAAATACATGGAAAATCAGCAAAGCAGCTAGAAGTATTGCTCATATCAGTTCTACAAATCATCTTGCTGCTTTTTTCATGTGTCCACCCCCTAACCCTCCTCTCCATGCTTGCAATTGTGGAATTTTAAATTTATGTACTTTAAAGAACAAACATAAACTCTATTGCATACATACAAACAAAACTAAATTCTGATTGCCAACTTATCAATGAACTAGATGTTGAGATCAAAAGCTAATAATAAGTCTCCAGAGGTCCACGGACAAGGATCGATCTGATACACAATAAAACTTCGCATATTGAATGAAACAGAGAAAAAATTGCCCAAAAATCCTACCACTGCCATACAACTACAAATATCGATATGATACACTGCTATGAGATTTCGAAACTGTAAGGAATTCATTGATTCTCAGTTGAGTTATCAGCAATTTTCCCGGTGCCAACAAAGAAAAAGAAGCTAAAAAGTGATGACAATTTTGAAATTTAAAAGATAGAGAAGCTCAGAGAAAGTACCGATAGAAGGTCATTCATGGTGAGGCAGAATGAGAGAGATCTCCTTCAGCTTTGAGGCAGCTGGTGCTATCACTTGGGCTCTTTGAGCTTTAGGGGTTTCGGATTTTACAATTACGAAAGCCAATTGCAAACTTGTCCATCTCACCCTCAATATCCACAACTTACATTTCAAATTATGGAAAGAGATAGAAAAACGAACTAAGGAAGAAAAATGTTGACCATAAAGAATTATATTCACGTCGTTGCAGCCGTCCACGAGCTTGGCGCGCCGGATCTCCCGCTTGGCGGCCGATGGCGAGCTAGATTTCCCTCTTTGCGTCCTCAACCTGGCACATCTGATTGAAGAGAAAAATAATGAAAAATAAAACCAGAGAAACGAAAATACCTGATGGCTGGAGGCGGCGATGGAGGCGACGGCGGCGAGCGAGTTGCGACGATTTGAAGGAAGAGGCAATGACTAGGTCTGGCGACTTAGGGATTTAGGAGAGGTGGAAAGAGAAGAAGGGGAAGATGTGGCTGTAAAATTTGATGTACTAAAATTTTAGGCGCCCAAGGGGAAAGAGAAGAGAGAGGAAGATATGTGGGTTGTAAAATTTTATGTAATAAGATGGCGCCCATCAATAAAATTTTGGTGGGAATTTAATTTTATTGAAGCAAAAGAAGAGAAGGTTAAAATATTTAAATTTTCGTTCAATAACATGTTGGACGGAAATTAAAATTCTTACTATTTTTAATTTCTACCTATTAGTCAATTTGAGTTCACCCATCAACACTACAGGTTGGATAGAATTTCCTTCCAATATTGGATGTTGAACGGATTTTCCGTCCAATGCGCGAATGTTGGACGGAACTTCCGACCAACTTTCCGTCCACCCTTCTTTTGTGATAGAAAGTTGGATTTTTTATTAAAATACCGACCAACTTACGGTTGGACGGAAATGTTGAACGGAAATAGCGAGATTTCCAGCAGTGTATATGCAACCTAAACTAAATAATGTGTTCCATTTTAACTAAACAATTCAGCTAATAGTGAAATTATACTTTATATTTATATGTTATATGCTAAAAGGTTTGGAGGCTATATATACTTTTAAAAACAAATTGAATATTTGATATATATCACAATAAAATAATTAATAAATGGAGACAAATAATGAGAAGCTGTTTTTCTTGATCTTATCCAGTTTTGGAACTACAAGTATTGTTAAAAACCTTTTAATAATAGAGAGTTGCATATATGATACAACTGGGATGAAACAAGCAGATAAAAGCATTTGACCAATATAAAACAAATCCTCTCTCTCTCTGTGTGTGTGTGTATATATATATATATATATATACACTAACGATCCTATAAGAATATTATCATAAGAGAGAAATGAAAACCAATATCAGTCTTACATCCGTAAACTTGTTTTATCATTCAAACTTTACTCTGTAAGACTGTGATTGGTTCTTTTTTTTTTTCTCTCCTAAGAACTTGTTTTCATTTAATCCTATATATATATATATATATATATATATATATATATATATATATATATATATATAAACAAGTGACATTTATTAATGTTGTTGAAAACATGAGTCCAAAACATTAGTCTACATACCTTATTAGCTTGGATCGACTAGCAATTTAAAGTGTTGTTATTTTCATTCAAAAGCTGGCAGTGATTAGGTAACAACTTTGAAACGTTGTTCGGTCGTCATATGATTTGTACCACAAATATGCATTATTCAAAAAGCATGAACAAGAAAACAAAAAGAACCCAGAAAGCATCCATTAAACAACTTTGAAAATTATGTCACAGCCCTGCCTTTGGATTAGTATGGGCATACTCGTAGAATCTTGAAATTTTAAAACTCCACTTTTATTTTATTTTTTGATAACCCAAGTTTCTAAATTCTATATCAATCTATACTATACATAGTATATTTTAGTGCTCAAGAAACCCAACTCAAACTTAAAATTCCTAATGTTTGTGGTAAGAATCAAATCCTCACTCAATCATTGAAATCTATACTATACATAGTATATTTTAGTGCACAAGAAACCCAACTCGAACTCAAAATTCTTAATGTTTGTGGTAAAAATCGAATCCTCATGCAATCATTGAAAGAAGTTCCAAGTGGGACTTCTATTCAACTTTTTATGATTTAATCTTTTAATTTAACTTTTCTTTATTCAAATCAAAATAATGATAGTAATGTAGTGTTTATCTTCTCAATACTACACTAAATTTGAAAAGGTAAAAATAATAAAATACTAAATTTTCAAAAATGTCTTTAAAATTAATAAAAAGATGAAAATTAAAATTCCACAAAATTTGAGGATTGGAATTGAATAAATTTAAAATTTAAAAAAGATTTAAATTATTATCGATAATAAAATTAAACTTTTGGTCTACTATCACAATAATAAATGTACAATTTACAAGTCTAAGGTCTACTATTATAAGGCAAATTATGCTGGGTGGACCCGCGTCCAAAGATACACAATTTACATACTAAATGTTCACAATTTACAGTTTAAAAATTTATAATTTGTAATGATTCTGTATAGTATTCATAAATTTCTAAAAATTAAAAACACAATTTATATTCTAAATTGTAAGTTCACAATTCCAATACTAAAAACACACAATTTAGGATCAGGGTACACCTTGCAAGGTGGACCCTGGTCCATGGTATAACAACTGCTATTATATAAGTATAAGCCTGCTATACACTACTTTTTTATAGGGGTGTTAGCGAATAGAGCTTTCGGCAAACTACTCGTGTTCGTGTTCGGTAAGTATTCGTTTGTGTTCATTTGTTAAGGTAAACGAACCATTAACAAACAAAATTTAGAACTCGATTAATAAACGAACAGAGTTTGAACAGTTGTATGCTCGTTTGCTAAGAGATCGTGAACAAACTCGTTTGTGTTCGTTTAATAATGTTCGTGAACAAGCTCGTTTGTGTTCGTTTAATAATGTTCGTGAACAAGCTCGTTTAGTGTTCGTTTAATAATGTTCACGAGAATGTTCACAAACATATATATACATAGATTATATTGTGATCATGAACCTTGATTATTTCTGGAACGTAGATTATTTGTTGTTCACGAACGAATTGTGATCATGAACATGTGCATGTGCACTTGTTCGCGAACGTTAACAAACACGTTCGCGAACATGTTCGTTAACGTTAACAAACACGTTCACGAACATGTTCGTTATCGTAAACGAACACGTTCGTGAATGTGTTCGCGAACGTTAACAAACACTAATGAACGCTTAACAAACGAACACGAACATGATTTTCAAAATTCTTATCAAACGAACACGAACACTCCAAAATTCTTAACAAACGAACAAGAACACTCCAAAATTCTTAACAAACGAACACGAACAACCTTCGTTCGTTTATGTTCGGTTCGTTAACAGCCCTACTTTTTTATAGTAGTTATACCGTGGACCATGGTCCAAAAACGGCATTGTTTCTTTAAGTAAAGAAACGGTTGCCATTACATCTTAACAGAGTCCGTATTTTTTGTGTGTTTATAAAAAAATGAAACTACAGTGTATTTAAAATGAAATTGTCTCACATATTGTTTTTATATTATCAAATGAAAATGTAATTTAATTGAAATGATACTTTAATTGTGTTGAAATTAAACTACAGTATGCATAAAATGAAACTGAATAATATGTCTCACATATATATTGAGTGTATATTGTCAAATAGAACTGTAGTTGAATAGAAATGATATTTTAGTTGTGTTGTAATAAAACTACAATGTATATAAAATGAAACTTAATAACATTTTCAGATATTTGAGTGCATAATGTCAAATGAAACTGTAGTTATATCAAAATGAAACTGCAATATATATATAATGAAACTGAATAACAATTTCACATATTTGAGTGTATATTGTCCAATGAAATTATAGTTATATCAGAATGATATTGTAATTGTGTTGTAATTAAACTACAATGTATATAAAATGAAACTGAATAACAATTTCACATATTTGAGTGTATAATGTCGAATGAAACTATAGTTATATCGAAATGAAATTGTAGTTGTGTTGAAATGAAACTGTAGTATATATAAAATGAAATTAAATATGTTATACAAATAGAGTTACTTTACGCGAAACGGCGCGAAATGAGTGTCATTTTTTTCATTAAAAGAAACAGAGCGGTTTTAACCATGGTCCACGGTATAATTTGCCAATTTTTTTTTTTTTGGATAGATCCAAATCCATATTCCATGTCCACCATACAAGTATAAGCCCAAAAATGAAGAATCATTCTTTAAAAAGCTTCTAAAAAATAGTCAACGATCATTCCAAATTGTTATCTTGGCCCAACACAGTGGTCTAAGAAAAACAACTTAGTTCAACCCAAATACCGAATTATAGAATGGTCCAACTATGATCTAGAAATCTATACTCTATACTATATATATATATATATATATATATATATATATATATATATATATATATAATCCTAAACTTTTAATTTCCCGCTCAATTTCTAAAATTTCTATTCTAATATTGTAAAATAATACAATACAATTCCTAATAAAATATATTGGTTTCTACTTTCCTATTCGTATTATAATTCTATGTTAAAATTTGTATTCTACTATTATAAAATAATGTAATATAATTCCTAATAGAATATAGCTTTTCCTACTTTCCTATTCGTACTATAATTCTACATTAAAATTCTTATTCGTAATACAATAGGACAATATATTCATTCGGTAACTTTTGAACGCACAAACTGACAAAAGATCTAGATTTCAAATAAAATGTATTATTTTCTACTTTAAAATTCCTACAATCCTATTCGTATTATAATTCTACATTAAAATCCCTATTCGAAATACAATATGACAATACAAATAAATCTGACACTATAAATACTAGAAATCTTATAATCTACCCACACAATTTGACACCTCCATATAATACTTTCCATTCTGCGAAGGAATTTTCGTTCGATTCTTCAAATAGTAAATACTAATGGGATCTGTTTTTGTCTCTGCTTCCAGCCTATCCCCCAAGACAAGAAAAAGTTGTTTAAGACTCCGGTTGATGCGCTTTTCCGGTTGATGCGCTGTTATTTGTCAATGGAATATCCACGTTCCACAGTCAACCAACAAACACACACCGAAATGCTTACTCCATGATTCCCAGGTGAATATTATTACTATAGTTCTACGATTTATAGTACATGTTTATTTTTGGTGGAGTTGATAATCTTATAATCTTATTAATTTTTACCTGCTCTATGCTTTTTAAATAAAATGTAATAATTCTCTGTTCTTATTATTATTAGTTTAGGAGTAGGAGTTATATATAATATTAAATTGATTGATGTGGATCCTACGGAAGCACATTATTGCATTTTTGTCTGATTTCTAGCTCCCCCAATTCGGGTTGATGTGGGGCAAACTAATGGCGTGAGATCCTTCGATTCGTTCGAGTTAGTAGGAATACAAACACCCCTAGGTTTCTTTCTTCCGCCCATGTTTGGGAAATTTTTAGTGAATATTAAAAATTATATAAAATATAAAATCTATACTATATATAAAAACAAAATTCTAAACTTTAACTTCCCGTCCAAAATCCTCAAATATTAATATATTATTTTCTACTTTCCTATTCGTACATTAAATGTACGTTAAATTTTTTATTCTTCTCCAAAGGCTTCCAACCCTAAGGGCCCCCCACAGCCTCAAAATTTTTATTCTTAATATTGTAAAATATTGTAATACAATTCCTAATAGAATATATTGTTTCATACTTTCCTATTCGTACTACAATTCTACGTTAAAATTCCTATTCTAATATTATAAAACCTAATTCCATACAATATTGATAAACCCAATTAAAATCAAACTCAATCTCCCAACTCCATGTTGTACTCAAACACTCCTAAATCACCTATAAAACAGAAGATTGAGGAAGAACAATTTGGAGCTTGTCTTTTCAATCAGGTAAAATTTATATTCTCACGTTTTTCTTTATCACTGTTGGAAATTATGGAATTTCCCACCACCTGAAAGTGATCTTAAATCAAGTCGAAAGTAAAAAGTGGTCGGAAATAGCAACAAAGGTTTTTCCGGATACCAAACGTGGTCGGAACAAGGCTTTCGAGTTGATTTAAGATCACTTTCAGGTGGTCAGAAATTCCATAATTTCCAACAATGTATGTTTGACGGAGATTTTAAAATTTTGGATTGTTATAATTATTTTGTTTTTGTGCTGATAAATTCTTAAGCAGGCAATTTTCATGCATTCTAATTAGTATTGTGGAATGTTCTCTCAGCTCGATATGATCTGGAAAGCACAACATGTCCTTAATCTAAAGAGGGCTTTCTCCAAGTCGCAAGAAGATTAAATTAAATTAGATGATTCAAGTTTGACATTTTGTAAATGGTAGTTAACTTTTAATTTATTATATTGTTGTCAATTTCTTGTATCAAATCTCTTTTTGGTATATATCCTTTTACGTTTAAAGGTTTAATGTGTTCAATTTGTATGAAATTATCTTTTTGTTTTGTTTTTTCTTTTTGTTTTTTTACATCTAAGTTATGTAAGATATGTTGCATTTGTTTTCTCTATTATGTAAATGAAGAAATTGGGTACTTAATTATTTTTTAGTTGTTGATATATTTCTTTTACTTAGCGCTCAAATAAATTTTGATTTCAACTGGAGGGTGAAATATTTTATTGTTCTATTGTTAGTTGTACGATAATGCAAGAGAGGAAGAAAAAATGTTATATAAAATTATCAAAATATTCATTCTCAAAGTTGGTTTAAACAAAATCCTCAACTTTAACTTCTTTCCCAAAACAATAATAATAATCTAATGGAATATATTATTTTCTACTTTCTTATTCGTACTATAATTCAAGATTAAATTTATATTCTAATCTATCTATATACATCTATATCTATATCTACTATACTAATAAGAGGCCAAGAGAGTTAGGCCTATAATGGGTAGAAAAAATGGCCGTCAAATTTTTTAATCAAATGAATGGCTCAAATTAATCAGATTTTAATTTTTCCTTAAGATTTTCTAATTTATCCTTAATGAATATGATTTTCCGTTAAATATTATCTTTTCCGTTAATTTCTGTTAATTCACTGTTAACTTACTCATTGAATTCAATAAGAAAGGTCTTAGGTTCGAACCCCATCCTAATCAAAGTTGGCATAATTAGTACTCTATTTTACTCTTATTAAATTAAATAATAATTTAGTAGCTACAACAAAAAATAATACATATGCATTTCTTTAATTTAGAATTATGTGTCTACAATATCTTTATTCAAAAAAATTATTCATTATCAATAAATTAAATAAGAAAAATAATTTCATTAGTTATATTGTATTTATGTTTCTCCAATATAAAAATTCTTTACATTCAAATTCATCAATTGATTATATTCGCTACATTGTCCCTACAATGTATTTATTAAAAAAATAATAATTCATTATCAATAAATTAATTAAGAGAAAAAATTTCATTAGTTATATTGTCTTCATTTTTCTCCCACCGGAATCTCCTTAAACAATATTAGTATATTTTTAATATTATATGCTTTAATTTTTATTTGCTCTCCCTTATATCCCGTATTTTGTTTCAACCATACTCATACAATTATTTTATTGACAATTATAATCAATCTTGACTATATTATCTTGCATTTGTAAACTTAGAATTACCAATTTAAATACGCAAATTCAACATTCAATTATCTATGCATGAACAATTCTAATATAATCTTGCCTTGATATGCTTTAAAATACTTATTTAAGAAAAACATTGGGCATTATCTCAATCGCGCAATGCGCGTAACAAACTAGTACTATTAATAAAAGTAAAATCATCCTCTTCAACTTTCCGCTCAAACTTTTCTTAACATTAACTAGTACTCCACCCGTGCGTTGCACGGTATGAAAATGAATAAAGAAATTCATAAATAGTTAAATAATATGTATATCTATACACACACACATAGACATGTATATAGTACGTTACACACACACACAGAGATATATATATATATATATATATATATATATATATATATATATATATATATATATACACACACACACACACACACATACACATGTATATAGTTACACATAATTGTACATATACGATTGCAAAAATAGTAAATAATTACTAAGATCACCAAAATAACATGCAATTTATAACAAAGATTTAATAATATGTAGTTGTTATAAATTATTAAACACTTCTTTGTACACAACATTCATCGTTGAAGAAGCACACTTTCCATCTTCGTTGCAAATGAGTAACTTAAGCCCTCTTGGTGAACTGACTCTAGACAATGCAACATATAGCTGGCCATGTACAAAAACAGGTTTTCTCAGAAGTAGGCCAACAGTAGAAAGCGTTTGTCCTTGACTTTTATTTATTGTCATTGCATAGGACAACATAAGCGGGAACTGCCTCCTTTGAAATTTGAAGGGCAATGTACTATCAGATGGTGTTAGGGACAGATGCAGGATCAGAACTTTGGAGCCTGCTGCATTGCCAAATAAGAGCTTTGCTTCAACAACGTGGTCTGCTAATCTTGTAATAATTAACCGTGTACCATTACAAAACCCAGCTGAAGGGTCAATATTTCACAACAACATAGCAGGAGACCCAATCTTCATTGTTAAGCAATGATTTGGTAACCCAGAACATTTTAGCCCGTTCAATAACTCCGGAGTATGTAACCCAGCCACAACATCAGAGGTACTCTCAGTGGGGCAGACCGAATCAGAACTAAAATAGGTCTTACACTCGGCAACATTCAAGTTGGTCATGTACGCATTAACTTCGTCTACAACTTCAAGAGTTGGTGCCAAAATTGCTCGACTAATTAAATAATCAGCGTCATGTTGTTGTTCTCGAAACATAGGAAATGTACTTTCCACAATTCCTTGGATTGGATCACCATTTGTATGCAACAAATTCTCATGTGGAATGGGAACCTCCACGTCACCATCATTTGGTCCACCAGCTTCACCATCACCGATTGAAGCAATCCAATTAGCAAAAGTAGATAACTCTTGCCTTTCATCATCAGTACCAACACTCTGCAATCTCAAATTCTGTGTCAATCTCAAAACCGTACAATGAGCCCACAAATACGAAGAATTAATAGCAGCACCAACAATATCATGTCTACCACCCCTTGGTATCACTGGCAATATTTGGCGGAAATCACTTCCTAGTACAACAGTCTTCCCTCCAAATGGTAAATTAGGACACAATGGATTTGTAAATCGTAACAAATCTCGCATCGTTCTATCTAATGCTTCAAAATAGTGTTTATGCATCATAGGAGCTTCATCCCAAATAATTAAACTGCATTTGATGATCAGTTCAGCTAAATCACTCCCTTGTGATATATTACACGTGGAATCCTCATTCACAATAATCGGTATTGCAAATCGTAAATGCGCAGTGCGCCCTCCAGTCATTAATAATGATGCGATACCATTGGATGCCACATTTAGAACTATCTTGCGTTGTGATCGAAGTGCAGCCGACAAAGTGCGCCACACAAATGTCTTCCCAGTACCTCCATAACCGTAAACAAAAAACAAACCACCTGTTGTACCAGAAACAGCTCCGATAACTGTGTCGTAAACATCTCTCTGCTCGGTAGTTAGCTTTGCTACCATGTCATCATGTTCATTGCTCAGCAATGCACAATCATATGACAATTCTTTTAACAATAATCGATTATGAGAATTAGCCAAGCTAGACAATTAAGGAACGGGCATACACGGGTAATCACCCAAACTCTTACTACATGTCGACAAAAGTTTCTCTAATTCAAGCAAACCATACTCCTTCTTCACATCGTCTGATAATAATAAATCTATATATAATTTTGAAACTAATATTAATGTTTAGTAGTATAAAATGTTATAATCAATAATTATATCATACTATAGATACTTTAATTAGGCATTTCGTGAATACAAATTTACTTGGATTTTGTAACTCTCGTCGCTGATTGAACTCTGCATCATCACACAGAAGTGGCCAAACAACATCCCAAATTTTTTCAGGTTGGCATAAACAATTAGACGTTAACAAAGTCACGAATAAAAGGCGAAGAGCTGAGGCAGTGGACCAATGGCTTGCTTCAAGTATTGCATCAACATATTCCTTCTCATCACACATCAAACCACGAGCATAACATGCATCACGGAAACATGAATATTGAATCCCATCAACATTGCGAATCTCTTCAAAAGATATTGGACCACGAACTAAATTCAATAAACACCTAAGATAGAAGATCTCATCAGTACCAGGTGGCACATAAAACATACGGCCTATAGCAAAACCACATCTTCTTGGTTGCCATTCACGTTCTTTTCTTTTCCACACAAAACAATGAGGCATTTCTCTATAGGTCAATTCCCTAGCTCGGGGATACCTCTTATTAGCTTCAAACCATGCTAAAAACATACTACTCTTAATTGTTTGTCTTTCAAGCACATTCTCAATAGATAAGTCATCATAAAAAACAATGCTTTGTTCATTCGGCAGATGGAAGCTTAACTGTTCTACAGAGGGATTACGGAACTAGATGTCATAGCTAAACAAACGCCACACAGCTTCACACGGAGAAATATATCGGTAATCATAATACATACTAATCTCATCAATACTTCGCTACTATCTTCAGAATTAGTGCTCTTATAATACTGTGCATGCAGTAACTCGGTCATTGCCTTTGTTGACATATTTAAACAAATATTTTATTAACCGAGATTGACTACACCACTCAACATTAATGTGTGCTCTGTACTTCAGCAGCAAATATCTATTGCGGGGCACAACAAATCTATTATCTAGCTCAACACCACTTTTCAGAATTGTCCTGCCATCATCCTTACGCATGTAAATATGGTAACCACTGGAATCAATAACTGAAGATTCTATAAATTTCTTTGGGAAGTGTTTTGAACAACGGCCCTTAACCATGCACGGAGATTTTTTGTTGGCAACACCACATGGACCGTGTATCATAAACTCCTCAATAGCTTGGTAATATTCTAAATCATCATCGATACTTGGAATCTCGGCTGAAATAATGGAATCGATATCATCACTGAGCGTGTTAGCATCAACACGATCAAGGAACAATAGTATGTGTGTATGTGGTAACCCGCGCTTCTGAAATTCAACAGTATAAATCACTGCAAACAAAAGCGAAAAGATAAGAAAGTGAATAGAAAAGTTAATACATCGCTAGCGGATTGTAGATTACAGACCTGCCAAAATTTTACCGAAAACAGTTCCCAAACGAAGCTCTCTTATTAAGCAATCCAATTTCATTTTAAAAACGCGGCACAAAATATCAGGCCGGTCTTCTGGTTTTAATAGCGTTTGCTCTAAAAAGCGTTGTATTTCTGGACATTTTGGATTACATGTAAATGTAATAAATAAATTTGGATAACCAATCCAAGCACAAATTGCCATTGCATCTTGATAATTTTCAACCATATACCGTGCACCACCAGTAAAGCTAGAAGGTAAAACAATTCGTCGACCTTGAGTTCCAGGTTCAATTTCCCCACGAGTCAATGCGTCAAACAAACCTCTATAAGATCCACAACGCAGACTCTGTTGATGCGTACGGACATACAACAATCTCCCAGATTCCACCATCGTATACCCATCGACTAAAAATTATCGGAACAATCTTTTCGCAAACAGAAATGTTGAAATCTCACTACATCGTTCATGAATGCGAAATGATAGGTATTCACGAAGAGAAATACTATGCCTTCTTCCTGTATGAATATTTTGTTCAACATTAAAAGGAATATCTTCTCTATAACCATCTTCACCATATGGAAACAGAATTGGATACTGAAGATGGAGATATGCTGGATTAAGCTCACTAATTCTTTTTAGCACACCCGATCTTGTTTCTATCAATATATCTCGCTGACCCAACGTGGGATCCAGATCACCAACAATTATAGCTGCAACCTTAGACACTGTTGGCAAATTATATGTTTTGGCATCTTGGCTACGCTTCCCTATCAATTTCATCCTAACTTCCACAGTCGGATTGGTAACTATTGCATCGCGAGCCATCCGAAATGATTTTACCAGAACATTATTTTCATCCAATGTTAATTGAAGGTCAGAAACAATATCTTCATCTAGTTTGTTGAGATCATTATTACCCCTAAAATTCAAAAGATATTGATATCACTTGATAATTATGTATGTATAATTAAAAGAAATAATATTCATTAATAAGACATAATATACCTGACAGAGTTCAATCGATTACACGTCTCATTTTCAGGGTCATGAATGTATAATTATGCAAATTTAGGTCGATTTCCTTCAATAGGTAACAAACTACCCAATAAATGAAAATTTTGTCCATTCAACCTAAAAATTGGAGGCGCCCTCCCTGTACACTTCTTTGTCAATACGACCTCCCATAGATGTGAAGCTAAACATGTGATTATACGATCTTATATGCTGCAAAAAATGCTTACTTCGTGCACACGGTTTGAAAAATAAGTCAAGAATTGTTTTTGGTGGAACATTCAACATTGGCAACTTAATTTTTCCATTAGAGCAACAAACTGAATATCTCGGGCCACCATTCACTTTTACCTTCTTCAATCTCTCTTCCGACAAAAAAAAAAATGCACTACAATGAGTACACTTAAAAACCGGATCTCCAAGGTCAATATACGACTCTATAATAGAATAAATCAATTAATAAATAATTAAGATATACAAATCAACGCAATAATGAACAACAACAAAAAAATCAAATAAGCACCTAATAATATAATATTGATTAGACCCAATAAAGGAATAAATATTTTATACTAATTTAGTTAAATTATTAAATTCATTTATTTTAGAATCTCTCTCTCTCACACACAGACACACACTCACACACACATACAAATATATATATATATATATATATATTATAAATGAACAATATATATTGACAAACTTAAAGCTCAATAGAAACAAATTTAAACAATAAATTACTTTGCATAATTGTTAATTTAAATTTGACTCTATTAAATTTATGATCCATAAATGTTAAAATTATATATGATATATCTTGTATATAATTTCAATTTAATCTTTAAAATTTTGACATCAGACTTCCTGAATATAAATTTCACAAAATTAGTAGATATTAACATATATGGTCACAATATTCTAATCATAACATTTATGGATATAATAAACTAAGTGTTAAATTAAATTCGTTTAATTATCAATCTAATACTTAATTTTTTACTATTTATTACAGATACATATGATTACAATAATATAAAAAATTTATACGGAAAGCTTTAAAAAATTTTGATTTTAAAATTCAATAAAATACACAAAATCATATATATATATATATATATATATATATATATATATATATATATATATATATATATATATATATATATATATATATATATATTCAATAACAAGAACACGCAGAAATAAATATATTCAATTTACAACAACATTAAACATAATGTTGACATCAACACATTACAAATAAATCTAAATTTAATTGCACAATAACACCATTTAAATACACCAAGAAAAGGTCATGGCTAAATGAATTTAAATAAGCTTTTCCATTGGTATTATTGTATTTATTTATTATAAAGTCCAACAATTATAACAATGTCATTAATAAATAATTTTAAATAAAAAAATTAAAATGGAAAGTAGATGGTAAGCAATCACGCATTCACCTTCGTCTTCCCTTTCTCTCTATCGCACTTCTCATTCTAAAAACTCCAGTTCAGACCTAACACCCCATCACCATTATCAACCAAGCTTTCCGTCTTCCCCCATTGAGTCCTTACCGTCGGCCAGAACCCACCGACTAAAGGGCCCAAACATTGAACATCGAAAACTCTAGTTTCACATGTAAAGTTATGGTTTATAACAGATAGAAAGCTTCGCGATCTGTCTTCTCCGACTCTCATCTTCTCCAATACTACCCTCCATAAACACAAAAATCAATCATTTATACTACTCAGTTCAAAATGCATACCGGAATTACCAAAACCAAAAACCCTAGCCTACAAATCGTCGACTTCTACTACACCGAACACCAAAGGCGAAATTCATACCACAGAGAGCAAGAATCATCTACGATCTAACATAAATCGTCAGTATCAGTAAGGTAAAACACAATTTTAATAACTTCCATTTTTTCAGACTTTATTTAAGAACTGCGAAAACCCAGCTTCAAATTTGAGACAGTCAGTATACTGGCAACTGGTGTGTTTAGTTACTTAAGTTAAGTTTCATTGTTTGGTACTAATATGAGCTTTGTATTATTTGTTTATACTGGTGTAGCCATTTGGTCAATAACCCATAGCAGAGGAATTCCAAATTGCGGAGACTCATAGAACATTCAAACACACACATGCAACAATCTCCTGAAATGGTAAAATTTACCTTAATTGCTTTACACACACACACACACACACACAGATATATATATATATATATATATATATATATATATATATATATAGAAACTGAGTATGTTTCAGCATATACATATAAAGAACTGCAATTTATATTGCAGATAGAAACATAAAAGCAGAAAAGTTGAGGCAAAGTTTTGTAGGTCTTAAGTAAGTATTTATTTGCTAAAATTACAAAGAAGGAAAACAGGTATGTTAAAATAATACCTTTACTTTCTTCCTGTAATTTCTTTTTTCCACATATGGTAGTTGAGCCTTTCAATTTTTTCATTATTGTTGCAATAGTTTGTTGGAGACCTGCAAAATTTGGGTAGGGAATGAATTGAATGCATGTAGATGCTCTGTTTAGATGCTATGCATATATAGTTAGGAAATTGAATAGAGATGAAAAGAAGTCATTATCAACAAATAGTTACATTAGTCAAACCTTACCATCAACATTTAATGCTTGATAGAAGCTATAGGTGTACTTAAAAACAATTTGTACCTGTATGTATTGAGTATTGTGCACCTTCAATTTGAGTGGAAAATTTATATGTGTTTTTTTTTTTTGGAAGGACATGGTATTTTGTAAATGTGTTCTAAATTATTTGAAGCATTGCAAGAAAAATGGAATTATAAATTTCTGGATTCTATACAAATGGAATTATTGCTAGACAAATTTTAAAAGTTTTTTTTTTTTTTTTTTTTTTTTTTTTTTACAATCTACTTCTACTAACAATTTGAAATTAAACATTAAACTTTATACGAAAAAAGGTGTTTGATACTTTTTTTTTCCAATTTCTTGTGAACAACTGTATGTATATATAATTTTCCAATATATATTTTTTCTTTATAGAGCTCTTTTTTAGAAACATTACAATTCTTTTTCCCTTTCCATATTCGATTACTTGTATACTTTGATGCAAAGCTCCATTATGTGTTTGGATTATTTATTTGAATACTTTTCACTGTATAGGTTAACTACAATGATTAGCTTCTAATCATAAGTAGGTAATTTTACATTAGAAAACTAAGTAGATTACAATGACCTTACTGGCTGCTACTAAGGATAAGTACATTAGGTACTCTTGCTAATACAGCTTCCAAAAGAGCAATCACAAAATAGGAAAATAGACTATATCTATTTTCTAAGAGTACATTGTAGCTTAAGCAATTTTCTAGCCTTAA
This sequence comes from Ipomoea nil, assembly GCF_001879475.1. NCBI lineage: Eukaryota > Viridiplantae > Streptophyta > Magnoliopsida > Solanales > Convolvulaceae > Ipomoea > Ipomoea nil. The sequence goes on along the minus strand of NW_017618815.1, from coordinate 1,316,612 downwards.
ACACCAAAAAGGAATAGCAAAAAACAATAGCCAGTCAACACTTAATACTTCTACATTACATTTAAAAAAATAGAATAACCTATTACTTTTCTTCCTTAACCACCACTTCCTTAGCCTTCTTTGAAGTCCCAACATCCAAAAAGTCTTTAAATAGAGACCTCTTAAGAGGCAGTTAGGAAATTGAATAGAGATGAAAAGAAGTCACTATCAACAAATAGTTACATTAGTCAAACCTTACAATCAACAATTAATGCTTCCATTGATAGAAGCTATAGGTGTATTTAAAAACAATTTGTACCTGTATGTATTGAGTATTGTGCACCTTGAATTTGACTAGAAAATTTATATGTGTTTTTTTTTTTGAGACAATTCTCATTTATTTTACCCAATACTAATTACTAATGCTTTTAAAATAGAGGCAAATGATGAAAAAAGGAATCTGATGCCATTGTTTTATATTGACAACAATCAAATTCTTTTATACTACTACTTGATATATTTAAGCAATTTTATTAGGACTTTGCAGCAAAAAGTATTCAAAAGTTCATTTATTAAATATATATATATATATATATATATATATATATATATATATATATATATATATATATATATATATATATATATATGATTATAAATATATTTCCAGAAATTTACTTTGGAAGGACATTAGTATTTTGTAAATGTGTTCTAAATAATTTGAAGCATTTATTTGAAGCATTCCAAGAAAAATGGAATTATAAATTTCTGAATTCTAGACAAATGAAATTATTGCTAGACAAATTTTAAAAGTTTTTTTTTTTTTTTTTACAATCTACTCCTACTAACAATTTGAAATTAAACATTAAATTTTATACAAAAAAAAAAAAAAAAGTATTTGATACTTTTTTCCCAATTACTTGTGAACAACTGTATGTATATATTCCAATATTTTTTTTTCTTTATAGAGCTCTTTTTTAAAAACATTACAATTCTTTTTCCCTTTCCAGATTCGATTACTTGTATACTTTGATGCAAAGCTACATTATGTGTTTGGATTATTTATTTGAATACTTTTCACTGTATAGGTTAACTGCAATGATTAGCTTCTAATCATAAGTAGGTAATTTCACATTAGAAAACTAAGTAGATTACAAAGACCTTACTGGCTGCTACTAAGGATAAGTACATTAGGTACTCCTAATACAGCTTCCAAAAGAGCAATCACAAAATAGGAAAATAGACTATATCTATTTTCTAAGAGTACATTGTAGCTTAAGCAATTTTCTAGCCACACCAAAAAGGAATAGCAAAAAACAGCAGCCAGTCAACACTTAGTACTTCTACATTACATTTAAAAAGATAGAATAACCTATTACTTTTCTTCCTTAACCACCACTTCCTTAGCCTTCTTTGAAGTCCCAACATCCACAAAGTCTTTAAATAGAGACCTCTTAAGAGGCAAAACAGCACCACTAACACCTACACCAGGTTCAATGTCATCTAAGCCTTGAAACTTGTCCACCTTGACACCTTGAGAACCACCATCCACCTCAACACATTCTTCATTACCAGTACCAAAGCATTCCTGTAGGAAATAACATTAAGGCCAATGAATAAGACCATAGTGGCAAAGTTAACCAAACAATGATAGAAGAATATACCTCAGAACCGACATCACCATCCTCATCCTCATCCAGAAAACCACCTACATCACCTGGACCAATGGTTGGTTGTAAAATTCCAGCTAATAGACTCGAGCAGTACTATGTAAGAGATGCTTCATCCTTGCAAATCCTAAGTACTGTGAATGGCGAAATAGTAACTCTCAACCTGCTCTTTCTACATAGAAATTCGAAACAGCATTGACATGCCACGCAAACACCCTAACTCAGATGGAATACAGACATTCCCCTACAAATTTTTAAAAACAAAAAACACATGCACAGCCTATTTAGTGAATTCACCATTTAAGAACATAGGTATGTGACATAGAAATACCTACCACTGCATACTTAGCCTTTAATTCACCAGCTGACAAACCAACCAATTCCGCACATTCACGATCCCACATCAGCATAGGAGCATCCCCAGTATGATAGCTATGATATTTCGGGTACCGTTCATAGCCTTAATTAATTCCTTGGCTATGAAGGGTCTTTCTTTAAGCTTTCTTGCTTTCTTGATTTCTTCTAAGGGAATTCTTGGAGCTCTTTGGGGTGGTGAGTCGTTTATTGTGGTGGGGGGTTCTAGGTGCCTCTTATATCCCCTATTTATATATTTAGGAGTCCTGGTTAGGAACTAATATTATAGGCTTGCTAATTCTATTTCTTTTGGAACTAAGGATTGAGTTTAGGGATAAGGGCCCGTGGACTATGGTGGGCCTTTCCTAATTAATTATTGTGATTTAATTCTTTCTTTTGGTGTAATTTTTTAAATGATTAATTGGTTTTAGGGATCGTAACACGGGGTGTTACACTTTCCCCCCCCTTACGAGGGGCTTCGTCCTCGAAGCCCGGTGTGTTAATCCATTCTTTCACCCCTAGGCATCCCGCATCTTGGCCTCCCGGTTAGGAATTGGTTATTCCTGAGCTGCGGTTCAGAAGCTGGCTGCGGTCAGATTTACACTCTCGGGCTGCGGTCCACCGTTTGGTTGCGATCAAATGTTTCTACATGAGCTGCGGTTCATATTTCCTGGCTGAGGTCAGATGACATACTCTTGGGCTGCGGTCCACTGTTTGGTTGCGATCAAACACTATGATGAGCTGCGGTTCATCGGTCGGTTGCGATCGACCCCTCCGTGTTGCGATACGAGGCAGGGTGCTGCGGGGCCGTGTCAGAGCTATATGCGCTGACCCTCATGTATGGGCATGCGATTGGTCCTGTGGCGCCAACAAAGTGTGCTATGTGATGATATATGGAGGAGTTGTTGTTATGAGTGCCTTGGAGATGTGACTATGGGATCCATATTGGGAATCGTATATGTTGGGTTATGATTATTAATTGTGCTTATCTTATCTATCTTGCCTGTTGTAAACTGTATATGCTTGGTATAACTGCTGTCTATGCTTAGCCCTATCTGTTGAGTCTATCCCTGTTTTAAAAGCTAGAGTTCGTAGGATATATCTTCATGTTCAAAATGGTTTTCGTATATCTATATATATATATATATATCTATATGTATTGTATTTCAACGCGTTGGTGTGGGTTACCAGCATCTCTCGCTGAACAGATATATTTGGCTTTCAGGCACAGACAAGTAGATCATTGGAGCGCGCTAGAAGCATCCCCAGTATGATGCCAACTCTGTAACCCATGTCTCAACAAAACCTATTTTCATAGCTATGATTCCCCTCTTAGGATTTCCCCATATTATTGTGTATTGATGATTTGTGATATTATTATTGATGATTGGTGGGATGATTCCATGGGTGATCTTGATGATGAGAGGTTCTTGATAATTATGGTGTTCTTGATGTTCGTAATGATTATATGAGGTTCTTGATAGTTATATGATATTCCTACCGAATCTTGATCCTGGAAGATGAATTATGTTCTTGTTGATTTAAAAATAATTAGAGCCCTAGGTTATATCGTGGAATTCGTATGGTATTATTCTTGGTATATTGGGTGGGAATTTGCATGATTGGGTGTTGATTATGTTTAGAAAAGCATGATAGGTTATGTGCTATATGTTTCTTGATTTTGATCCGTTAATTGTCTACGTGTGTTATCAATTGCGTTTGAGAGTGTCTAAGCATGGTTTCGGGTTCCACAAAGGTTCCCGGGGCGTTTTTGGTGAAAAAGAGTCAGTGGGGTGTAGGTGGGGGTAGGGGACCCGCCACCTACCCGCGGCCTTCTTGGGCAACGCCGGCAGCGGGCAGCTGCCCGCCGGGCACCCGCTGCCCGGAATGGCTGCCGCCGGCGGGTGAACCCTCACCCACCGGCTACCCGCTGGTTTACACCCCAATTGGGGATTTTGGCTTCCCCGTTTGATGTTCCCCCGACCCCTGTGGTGTCCCAACGGACTCCGTCTATCGTGCCTATGTCTAGTTTGATATTTCGGGTACCGTTCGTAGGTTGTATGAGTCTTATATATTGCATGCTAGTTGAATTGGTAGCAACACGGACAATAAGCCTATACCTCACAACTCCCTCATGCCAAGAACTCTTACACCCAGCACAATACATCATACCACCATCAGAAGCAAGCTTTTTCTTGCAAGAATTACTCTTGCAAGAAATGTAATACCAATCACTTAAACTCTCTACATCAACAATTATACCTGCCACCCAATACTCCCCTAGCTGCAAGTAAGATTGAGTTAAATAAATAAAGTAGGAAAAAAAGCCAGTAGAGAATACAAAAAAAAAAAAAAAAAAAAAAAAAGGAGAAGAGATTACCTGTTTTTTGGAGTATATATCTTGAATAGAACTGACCAACACATTTTTAGGATGCACAGCAATGCCAAAACTACCATCAGACAATCTGGTTTTAGAATCTATACACCGTAAAGGTGTATGATTACTGGTAAAGCTAATAATAGAGAACATGTAAATAAAAATTAGTAACACACAATTGAGTTATTAAGCAGAACACTAAAAATATATTAGAAAAACTAACCTGCTCCTTTACTCACGGAATTCTTTGCATGAGTGTGTGAAAAACAGTTGAGTAGCATCAAATGAACTGCAAATGCGCACTTCACCATCTGAACAATAAAAGTAGTGAATATGACATAATTTTGACTGCAAAATGACTAGTTTTGCCTATTTATTCTAAACTATTTATTTCTGATTGTTTTGGGCATATTATAAATGACTGTTTACTTATGTATCACTATTTATTAATGGCTGTTTACTAATGACTGCAACAGTCTCATGTGTTAGTTTGTTTGTTTGTTTGTTTTTTTGTTTTTTTTTTTTTTAATATTCGGAGCCAGTTTTCATTTAGTTTACTCATTAGTAATTACTAATAATGTAAAATAGAGGGAAATGGATAAATCAAAAACATAGAAGAAGTAAATAGAGATATAACTCGCTGTCGATGAATTTAGCTCTGCAGAGCTGAATCAACAGTATAACTGGATCCTTAGAAACTGAGTTGAAGTATGGAGTTAGTTGTGTTAGACTATAGTTTATTATTATTATTATTATTATTAATGTCACTAGTCAATGTATTCTAGTTTAGTCCTAGTCAATTGGCTATTAGATAGTTCTCTCTCCTGAGAGTATTAATTGTAATCTGATTCAGTTATTCTAATGATTATCAGTTTCCTTGTTCATCTGGTATCAGTTTGCCGGGCAAAATTCTCTCTAATTTTTCCCCACCTTCCGTCGACCACCATGTCTAGTAGTTCCGAACGCACTGTTACAACCATCTCCTCCCCACACAATTCCACCTCCCTAACGAGCGCGCACCATTTTGTTTCGCTCAAACTCACCCACAGGAACTACTTATATTGGCGTACGCAGGTGATCCCGTTCCTTCGGGGTCAAGGATTATTGGGATTCATTGATGGCACGCGGTCACAGCCTTCGCCGTTTTTGGAGCTCCCTGCCGGCGACACATCAAGTGGTGGTGCCTCAACCACGGAGAATCCGGCCTACGCTATGTGGGTGCAACAGGATGCGTCCATCCTCTCCCTGCTGATCTCCTCCCTGTCTGAGGAGGTGATGTACCTCGCGCTCGGGCAAACCACCGCACGTGGTGTCTGGACAGCCGCAGAGACAGCATTAGGATCATCCACGCAAGTCCGCTGCCTGAATCTGCTCGGGCAGATTCAGTCTCTCCGTCAAGGCGATAGCTCCACCTCCGAATACTTAGGGAGGGGCGCAGCACCTTGTTCAGGACCTTGCACTGGCCGGGAGATCGCTCACGCCATCGGAGCAGAACCTTTATGTATTTCGGGGACTGCGGCCTGAGTTCCGCGCTATGGCCTCCGCGTTGGCGATCAATGGCACGCCGGTGTCGATTCCACAGCTGGCGGACTATCTTCAAGCACAACAGTTCATCCACAAGGATGACTTCCCGGCGCATTCCCCAGCAGCATCGGCCGGGAATCCCTCCGCAATGTACGCGGGACGCGGTCGTCGTTAGCAAGGAGATGGCGGCCGGCAGTCGCGTGGCGGCGGTGGGCGCAGCAACCAGCGCGGCGGCAGAGGCGGTTGCGGCCGGAATGGTGGCGGGGTGCGCTGCCAAATCTGCAGTAAGCAGGGGCACTCCGCGGCTTTTTGTTACCGGAGATACTCCGAACCGCCACCAACGGCGCACGTCTCCGTAGCAGGAGGCGGATCGATGTCAGCAGCCCCTTCTGCGGTGACAACCTGGCTGCCGGATACAGGAGCATCAGTGCATGCCACGCCGAACTCCAGTGTTCTCACGCAGTCCGAGGAGTACCATGGTGACGATGTTTGGCCATCTCGCGTGTGGGTCATGCAGCAATTCCGTCTCTAAATAAATCCTTACAATTATCTAAAATTTTGCATGTCCCTGAACTGTCCGCGTCGTTATTATCTGTTAATCAATTTACTAAAGATAATAACTGCTTTTTTGAGTTTCACCCCAATTTTTTTGTTGTGAAGGACTGCATCACTAAGGCGGTTTTGATTAAAGGGCCAAGCTCGGGGGGCTTGTATTCGTTGTCTATTCCCAGTGCTCATTATGCGTTCGTGTCGGCTCGTGCCACGTCCCTGGTTTGGCACCAGCGTCTCGGTCACCCACACAGTCAAGCATTACAGCGTGTTCTACAACAATGTCCCGTTGAGTCAAATAATGTTGCGGTTCCCAAATTATGTTCCCCGTGTCAACTTGGCAAGTCTGCCCGATTTCCTTTAGATAGGGTAGACAAGTCTAGTAATAATGTACTCGATTTAGTTTTCACAGATATATGGGGCCCCGCACCAATTATTTCCGCGGATGGCTCCCGCTATTTTGTATTATTCGTAGATGATAACACCCGCTATTGTTGGTATTATCCTCTACATCTTAAAACCGATATATATATAAGATTTTCGATGTTTTTCGGGCGACGGTAGAACGCACCTTTTCGTGTTCTATCAAGTCCATTCAGTCCGATTTGGGGGGGGGGGGGGGGGGGGGGGGGAATACCAAAAATTACACAAGCTATTTGATAAATTAGGGATTGTTCACAAACAATCCTGCGCCTATACACACGAGCAAAATGGCCGTGTTGAACGCCGGAATCGGCATATTGTCGAAACTGGCTTGGCGTTAATGGCTCAAGCCTCGGTCCCACAATGTTATTGGGATCATGCGTTTGAAACAGCCACCTTCCTGATTAATCGCCTTCCGTCTGCCTCACTACAGTTTGATACACCCTATTACCGCATGCACAAAGTCCCTCCCACGTACACATATCTACGTGTGTTTGGGTGCCTTTGTTTTCCCTATCTACGCCCGTATAATCGTCACAAAATCGAGTACAAGTCAAGTCCTTGTGTATTCTTAGGTTACCCTCCGTCTTTTAGGGGTTACCGCTGCATGAATCTTAACACCGGGAAAACCTATACTTGTCGTCATGTTCGCTTTGACGAAACCGTTTTCCCTTTTGCAGGAAATACACACAAAATTCAGGAGGTGCCTACGGACATCTCAAGTACACCATGGGGCTCCTGCCCCGTCCTCCAAAGTGGGAATACTAACATTCCACCATTACCACCACCGAGTGCACCGACGACTTTGGTTCCCCGGGCACCAACTCGTGCCCCGAGGAAAAGGTCCATACGAGCCAAGCCCCAGGAGAGGGCCCATGTCATGCGGTTGAGGCGTATGACAAAAGGGACTGGAGAACAACTACATGCTCTCACAGCTTCGACTACGGACCCCACTTGCTACTCCCAAGCAGTTGGGCATCCACAATGGCGGGACGCTATGGACCAAGAGTTCAACGCGTTACTACATAACAACACGTGGCAGCTGGTGCCTGCTACACCGAATATGAACATTGTAGGTTGCAAATGGGTGTTTCGCACCAAGCGCAAAGCCGATGGTTCGGTTGAGCGCTACAAGGCGAGACTGGTAGCCAAGGGTTTTAACCAGGTTGCAGGCGAAGACTTTTTTGAGACGTTCAGCCCTGTGGTTAAACCGACCACAGTCCGGATATTAATATCTTTTGCCATATCACGCGGGTGGACTCTACGCCAGCTAGATGTCCACAACGCTTTCTTGAATGGCCACTTATCCGAGACTGTCTACATGCGCCAACCACCAGGATATGAGGATCCTGATCATCCCGATCATGTTTGTCACTTGCAGCGGTCCTTATATGGGCTCAAGCAGGCCCCGCGGGCCTGGTTCCATCGTCTACATGATTTCTTATTGGAAACAGGGTTTGTTGCATCCAAAACGGATGTATCTCTGTTTTATTATTCAGCTGCAGGTTCCCGAGTTTTTTTGCTTGTGTATGTCGACGACATCATCATGCTTGGGAATGATGCTGTCTTAGTTGAGTCTCTTTTACAGCGGTTGGCAACAGCATTTAAAATCCGAGATCTTGGACCACCCACGTTCTTCCTCGGTATAGAAACCATCACAGTTCCAGATGGTATGCTTCTCACACAGCGACGGTACATACGCGACATTTTGCAACGAGCTGGTATGACTGATTGCAAACCATTAGCCACACCTGCATCCATCACTCAGTCAGTTAGCCAGTCCACCGAGCCGTTCGATAATCCCACACAGTACAGGAGGCTCGCAGGGGCACTACAGTATCTTTCCATCACTCGGCCAGATATATCCTACTCGGTCAATCGCCTGTGTCAGTTCATGCACAGTCCCACACAGGAGCATTGGGGTTTACTTAAACGAGTTCTTCGCTACATAAAAGGAACTCTTGACTACGGGCTCCGCATCTCACCATCCAGGACCTCGGAAATTCATGCCTACTCGGATTCTGACTGGGCTGGGTGTCCAGTAGATCGCAAGTCCACCAGTGGTTATGTTGTCTTCATCGGTACCAACCTCATCTCGTGGGTCTCGAGGAAGCAGCGCACAGTAGCCCGTTCATCCACTGAGGCCGAGTATAAAGGTCTAGCAGACGTCTGTGCAGAGGTGACGTGGGTTCAATCTTTACTTCGTGAGTTAAGTCTCGACTCGGCTACCCCTCCGACTCTATGGTGTGACAACCTTGGTGTAACATACTTATGCGCCAACCCAATTTTTCATGCGCGTACTAAGCATGTTGAAGTTGACTACCACTTCGTTCGAGATAAAGTTTCGTCTGGAGAGTTCCGGGTTCACTTCGTCTCCACTAAAGACCAGCTAGCTGACATTTTTACGAAGCTGCTTCCTTCGGCGCGGTTTGCTATTCTTCGTTCCAAGCTCAATGTGGTGAGTCATCCTCCTTGAGCTTGCAGGGGAGTGTTAGACTATAGTTTATTATTATTATTATTATTAATGTCACTAGTCAATGTATTCTAGTTTAGTCCTAGTCAATTGGTTATTAGATAGTTCTCTCTCTCCTGAGAGTATTAATTGTAATCTGATTCAGTTATTCTAATGATTATCAGTTTCCTTGTTCATCAGTTGATCCACATGCTCATCCCACAATGTACACTTAATCTGCCTCTGACTACATACCATTTTAAGACCAGCAGAAAAAGCATAAGATAGAAGTTTCAAATCAAAATTAGAGAGACAAATTAGGATCCATACCTAGAATCTTCAAGCACAAAGTCAATTAGTCTAGCCTTCTTCCCTGCTATTAGCTTCTCCAATGGAGAATATATCTCCACAATACGACCAAGGACATCTGAATTTAGAAAAAAAAAAAAAAAAAAGCATAGTAGTTAAATAAAACATAACATCACAATAGAGGTAATAAATCATATTTGACTTTAGAATTTTTTTTTTAAATATAACCTATCAAGACTTTCTCATCAATTCCCTGCTTTGAAAGTATGTCTTCAAAACTCTTGAAGCAAAACATTGTTTTGGGGAAATTCACACGCTTATATTCCTTCACAAGTGTATCATGTTTGAACTTCATCATGTAACGATGAGGGCTTGTTTTATACTTGAAGAAGTTAGTGATGCATAGGAAGTTTCTAATGCCATACACTTTACCCTCCTTGAATATGTTCTTATATTTTGCCACAACATCCTTAGGTATATGGACGTGGATGAACAGACCCTGTATTTAGAACAAAAGTGGTAAACAACAAAGTTAGATATTAAAAATATAAGAGGTGCCAAACATAAGAATAAGAATTCAAACAATGGTAGATATAGATATAATTGACAAACCTCTTGATCATGAAATATACATTCTTGACTTCTTATTAACTTTTTACCTTTATTTTCAGTAACAACGTAAGAACGCACACAACACAACCTTATAGCCTTTGAAGTTTGCTGAGGATGAAGCTGACCCCCCATAATAAACTGGTCAGACATGATGACACTGCAAGACAGAAAACAGAGCATTAAACAGGATCTTTGACAGCTTAGATTTCTATTTGAATTGCATAAGGGATCAGCAATCTCAACCTTGTAATTTACCACACTTAGCTTTGTTTTTGCATTGAAGCTCAACACTCACAATAAGCATGTATTTATAGCCGCAGAAGTGAGTGGGAGCAATGTATAAATAATAATAGAGTGCATGTACTTGTAAGCAATCTCATACCCATCCATACTACTTCTACACGCAACCCAATCTGATTACAACACTAAATATGGAGTAGATAATAGCCCACTACCCTAAATTGTAGGAGTAAGATCACAACTATCTTATCACAATCTAAATAGGCGAGAGAAATAAAAATTTTGAAATCAGACTTTATAAGCTAAAGGAAAACGACATCGTAGAATATTGTGGCTGAAAAATGATTTTGATATTTATTTTTGATAAGAACCGACTTCCTTTATATATATATATATATATATATATATATATATATATATATATATATATATATATATATATATATATATATATATATATATATATATATATTATTAGGAATTATGATTCACTATCTCGGTCTTCCTGAGACTCTCTCTTTATATATGCATGTAATCTGCACATTTAATTTGTGATCATATTACTCAATATCATTCATTCTGTTTTCATCTGGTATCAATTAGCTAGGGTTTAAACTTCCCTTTGTTACCAATTAGATCCATCCTGTAACATTGCAAGAATTAGCATAATATCTCTACGCTCACGACGTCATCACAGATGGAGATTTGGATGCAGTTCTGGACGACCGACCACATTTAATGTGAATGCAATGCAAATTATGCAGTACTACTTATGTGCAAATTATGTGGACAACTTTGGCACGCAAAACAAAACACAATTAATTAATTTATTCGTAAAATAATTAATAAAGTTTAATTGGTAACAAAATGTTACATAGAAATTAACTAATATCTATTAATTGGTAATATTTTTTAGAAATTCTGCCTAATAACGTAAGTTTATAAGGAAATAATGATTTATTAATTTTTATTTACACCAATAATAATAATTTGAATACTAATTTTACACCAATCAATACTATTAATAAAAGTAAAATCCTCCTCTTCAACTTTTCCACTCAAACTTTTCTTAATATTAATTAATTAATTTATTGGTAACAAAATGTTATATGAAAATTAACTAATATCTATTAATTGGTAATATTCTTTGGAAATTCTGCGCAATAACGTAAATTTATAAAAAAAAAAATAATGATTCATTAATTTTTTATTTACACCAATAATACTAATTCGAATAATAATTTTACATCAATCTATACTATTAATAAAAATAAAATCTTCCTCTTCAACTTTCCCACTTAAACTTTTCTTAATATCAATTAATTAATTTATTAGTAAAAGAATTAATGAAGTTACGTTATTACAAAATATTATATGGAAATTAACTAATATTTATTAATTAGTAATATTCTTTGGAAATTCTGCGTAATAACGTAAATTTATAAGGAAATAATGATTTATTAATTTTTATTTACACCAATAATAGTAATTCGAATACTGATTTTACACCGATATATATCTATACTTCTATACTATTAATAAAAGTAAAATCCTCCACTTCAACTTTTTCGCCCAAAACAGTCTTATACTATTAAGGTTTATATAATATTGTAAAATATGGTAATACAATTCCTGTTCGTACTATAATTGTACATTAAAATATGGTAATATAATTCCTAATACAATATATTCTTTCCTACTTTCCCATTACAATATATTCTTTCCAACTTTCCTATTCGTAATACAATTCTAGATTAATATTACTAATTGTAATTGTGCAATACATATACTTCCCAGCAACGTAATCTATCTATACTACTAATAAAAACAAAAATCCTACTTTTACAACTCCCCGTCTAAACACTTAATCTATACTATATATAAAAACAAAATCCTGAAATTTTAACTTCCCGCCCTATTCCTACAAAATCTCTCTTCCTAATAAAATATATTGATTTCTACTTTCCCATTCGTACAAAAATTCTGCGTTAAAATTTTATTCTAATATTATAAAATAGTGTAATACAATCTATACTATATATTAAAAAAAAAATCCTGAAATTTTAACTATCCGCGCAATTCCTAAAAAATCTCTCTTCCTAATAAAATATATTGATTTCTACTTTCCCATTCGTACAATAATTCATTGTTAAAATTCTATTCTAATATTATAAAATAGTGTAACTCAATCTAGACTATATATAAAAAATAAAATCCTGAAATTTTAACTTTCCGCGCAATTCTTAAAAAATCTATCTTCCTAATAAAATATATTGATTTCTATTTTCCCATTCGTACAAAAATTCTGCGTTAAAATTCTATTCTAATATTATAAAATAGTGTAATTCAATCTAGACTATATATAAAAAAACAAAATCCTTAAATTTTAACTTTCCGCGCAATTCCTAAAAAATCTCTCTTCCTAATAAAATATATTGATTTCTACACAATAATTCTGGATTAAAATTTAATTGTAATATTGTAAAATTGTGTAATACTATTCATATTTTAATCTATAGCTATTTTATATATCAGTGTTGCAAAAATCGTGTCGCTGGCCGCGGCGAGGAAGGCCGGAATCAGCCTCCTCAGCAGCCGCCTCGCCGGCTGAACCGGCCTTTAATTTTTATTTTTTTTAAGTTGTAAAGTGTCAAATGTCCGGCAAGGCATAACTTTTGACTCCGTTGTCCGTTTTGGACAAATGTTTTTTTGAAATCGCGTATTTATTCGAGATCTATCCACTGCAAACTGCCGTAGGCGGTTTGGCCGACCAATTTCTAAAAAAAAAAATACTTTATTAAAGAGTTTCTAAGAAAAAAGTATGAGAACCTTATGTTTTATTAGTGAATTTTTAAAATTTTTAATTAAACAATTGTCCCGTGCATTATTTAATAATCTTTCTTTATAATTGGTCAAATTATTTAATTATGGTAAATTTGGGAATAATTAATGATGGTAATAGAAATCTTAGAAGAATATAGAATTGAACAATATTTAATTATTGTTATATTATTATTGTGACTCATGGAATACAAGAGTTAATGTCATTTTTGGTCCTAGACTTATTGGGGCATTCACACTTTTCATCCTCCATAATAAAAATTGCCACTTAGTAGCCACTATTATTGATCGTTGGACAGTTTTGATCCTCCGTCAATGACGCCGTTTGTTGACCGTGAATTAGAAGGGTTTTTCTGTCTTTTTATGTTCTAATCCTTGTATTTCTCCATCCATTGGTCACTGCTACATCCATTTCTTCAAACTGAGGTTATCTGCTTCAGTCCTTTCTAACATTAAGAAACCATCTTCACCCAACTAACAATCACAAATTTTACATTTGACATCAATCTCAAAATAATGGAAACAAGTGCAGTTGGAATAGAAAGGGCGTTAGTCCATGCCTGTGGAAATTTTGTCGAGCATACAACATAACTAGCAAAGTCAGGAATATCACCCAACCCCTCCCTTAACCTTTCTGCATCAACTATAATAGATATGCCCCTACTCTTTGCCTCCTGCACTACAATCAAAGCAGTCTCATGCAGCCTTCCATCTAAGTAGATAATATTTACTCCAAGCGCTGAAGACAATTTTGATTTGGGTATGTAGACCCTCAGATATCATGGGTGGATATCCTAGAGTGAAAATGCACGTGCGAGTTGCCTTTTTTTTTTTTGTTGTCAACAATGACATATGTGAATGGTGAGTTTCCTCCTTTGGACACCACCATAAAAGATGTATCAACACCATCCCTTTCAAGCTCATCAAGTATTCTTTCGCCATGCGAGTCATCAGCAACCTTAGATATGATCCTTGGATTAAGACCAAGACGAATTTTATCATCCGGGTTTTATCAAAGCATTGCCAGTGTTACCACCTCCTTGAACCTCAAAGCTGGTGCTCCGAATTTTATCATCTGGGTTGGGGAATGAAGCTACAGCAGCCAGGAAGTCAACACCGGTCATTCCAACACCTCAGACAATGCGATTTTTGGGGAGCGGCGGATTCCACATTTTCAACTTGAAACTTCAATGAATTTCAGGTAGAATAACAGAGTTTTTGAGGTTGTGCACCAAGTAGTTGTGGTCAGAGAGAGAGAGAGAGAAATGGGAAGGATATTTGTGGTCAATATGGAAAGGAGGACTTACAGGTGCAAATTCTACATCACGTCATCTACAACTACAACTGCTATTTACCATAGGAGGGTTCGCCGACCTGCTGCCCTCTCTGCTTCGTCGGAACCAAAAACCACCAGTGAAGGCCCCAACCTCGCCGGATCTGTTGCTGCACCGCCAGATCTGCTCTACTGGTCCGTCGCTGGAAGGAGTTACTGCCTCGTATGCTCGCCGCCGTACCCACAACTCGCCGGAGAAGAACCTCGCTACTACTCACTACCGACGGTTACTACTTAGCCGCCAAGTCTCGCCATCTCGCCTCACAGGAGTCACAGCAGCGCTGGTCTAAACAAGATTAGAAGAATAAGACATAAAAAGACAGAAAAGCCCTTCTAATTCACGGTCAACAAACGGCTTCATTGACGGAAGATCAAAACTGTCCAACGACCAATAACAGTGTCTACTAAGTGGCAATTTTTATTATGGAGGATGAAAAGTGTCAATGCCTCAATAAGTCTAGGACCAAAAATGACATTAACTCCCGAATACAATATAAGAATATTTAATTATGGTTATATTATTATTGTGCCTCACGATCATTATATACTAACAGTACTTGAAAAGAAACTAATAATAATAATAATAATAATAATAATAATAATAATAATAATAATAATAATAATAATAATAATAATAATAATATAATAATAATAATAATAATAATAATATAAGTGGTAATAATAATATCTAAAAGTAATTAAGTGTTAATAATAATAGTAAGAATATTAACGTAAGAGTTATAACATAGAATAAATTGTAATAATTAATAACTATAGTGTAGGATTAAATTTGGAATTGTCAGAAAAGATAAACAACCTCTGGTGAAATTAACTCTTAAATAATTATATATCGATTTAAATATTCTTAATATATTACAACAATTCAATTCCGTGCATCGCACGGGTAAAAATACTAGTAATAATAATAAGGAATAATGGAAAGGAATCGGTAAAAAAAAAAAAAAAATTACTCTCCTGCCCGTACTACAATTCTACTTATTATTTTACAAAATGTCTAAATAATAATATTGATTGAAATTACACTATAAATACTTTTCTAACTGTAGTACAATTGTACATGAAACATGCATCATTATTTCTTCAAATTATAATATAGAAATTGCAATAATTTAGAAAAAAGTTATTACAGCATAAATACACTTTCCTATCCGTAATACAATTTTACTTATTATTTTACAGACTCTCCAAATAATAATATTGATTGAAATTACACTATAATTATTTTCCTAACCTTAATACAATTGTACATGAAACATGCACCAATATTTCTACAAATAATAATATTAAAATTGCAATAATTTATATTACAATATAAATACTTTCTTATCCGTAATACAATTCTAACTACTTATTATTTTACTGAATCTCCAAATAATAATATTGATTGAAATTACACAATAAATACTTTCCTAACCTTAATACGATTGTACATGAAACATGCATCCTTATTTCTACAAATAATAATCTTGAAATTGCACTATAAATACTCTCTTAATCGTGAACAATTCTTTCATCAATTATTTTATGTTCTTCTCTGGTATTTCGGCTATTTCTCCTTATTATTGACTAATGGAGTCTGTTTTCGTCTCTGGCTCCTTATTGGTAACTGATAGCGTAAATTGAACCGGGGGTCACGGTTACACTACGAATACGTATGTTTGTGGACGAGTAAAAAAGAGCGCTCGTCGGTCAGTCGGTCGGTCTACCAGGCGACGACTGAGCAGTCCGAGGCTAAGTATTATTACAAGTGCTTAAGTGATTACAAGCGGGTTACAATGTAGTGAGTAGTAGTTGTTACGATGAGATGAAGATGAAGATCCCCCCAAGTGAGGGGTGAGACCCTCCTATTTATACTTAACTAAGTCGGTCTACGCATTTAATGCGCCTGCTGCAAGCGGATCGACGTGGCGTCTTCTCGTTGGCTCAGTCAGGCGGTCGCTCTGCAGCTACTCGTAGGTTGACTGACCGAGGTGACAGAGCCGCCCTACCTGCAAGCTGTCAGCCGTCGTTCTGCAAGTGCAAGTTGGACCATATAACTTGTCGTGTAAGTTACGTTTTCGGCTCTGCAGGCTACGTCATATTGTATGCCGACCGGTCAGCTTACGGTAGATCGGTCGATCGACCTACGGTAGAACGATCGGGTGGCTTTCCATCAGGGTGATTCCAAGGGTGATCCGAGCGCATCTTCTTTTGTCACGAAGCCTATCGGTACGAACGGTAGGGTCGACCACAAGTGATTTAGTCTCGTCGGGTTGATGACCGTAACGAACCGGTTGGGTGACTTCTTGACGGACCGGCTATACGGATTAGTCTTCTATGCGTATTTACCCATCACGAGTCCCCCACTTCTTGAATCTGCGAGTATCGTCGGGTTCGAGAAGTGAAAATAGCCTCTTTGTAATTTTTCCGATCGGCTTGTCACGAACAAAGTGCCATCTGGTCGGCCTACTGTAGACCTTCCGCTCGACCTACCGTACTCCTCCTGGTTTACCGGACGCTTTTTGGTAATTTCCAAAATTCCAATTGCTTGTTGAAAATTTTGATCGGACGGCCTATACTAGTGTATTCTCAGTTTTACACTTCTCCTTTCCTTAACCAACCCGAATTCTTTGGAATCTCTCCACTTTACGAGGTAAAAATTCTGCTTCTTTTGCCTTCCTTTCGTTTTCCTTTTGCTTTGCTTTGAATTTTTTATATTTCTTTCCCTGTCCGACCGAAACTCTAGACTCCAAGTCACTCGGGACATAAATTTTTTTCTTTGATGCCCTGTCCGTCCGTTTGCTCCGCTCGACCGACCACTTGCACAACCGTCGATCGCCAACCAACCCAGGCCACCTGCTCGCCATGCATGAAGTCTCCGCTGACCACCACGTACATCGTCAACCGACCGCCATCATGCACATCGTCGACCGACCGCCATCATGCACATCATCGACCGACCGCCACTATGCTCCAGTTCTACCATTCTTCTATGATGTTATGTCCGCCCGACCGACCACTTGCACAATTGTCAACCGCCAACCGGCCTAGGCCACATGCTCGATACTCACGAAGTCTCCGCTGACCACCACGTACGTCGTAGACCGATCGGCATCCTTTTTGTTACATGTTACATGTTGCTTCTTGGTCGACCAAGCCGTCGTTTTTCTGCTACTTGCTGTTTGTCATTTTCCGGTCGACCGGCCAAAGTAATGAACCAGTCGACTGATCAACTCATCAAATCATCAACATCGCTCCTTCCGTTTACTTACCTTTGTGTTGAATTTTATGTTAGTGATGTTTGTGTCATTTTCCTTCTGACCCAATGGCCAACTTTGCCGACACCATCTCTTGCTTCTTTCGCTGCTTCCTGTACCAATATATATATATATATATATATATATATATATATATATATATATATATATATATATATATATATATATATATACATGTGTTTTGTTATTGTTATTGTTGCATGCTTCGTGCTTTCTTCTTCATTGTCGTTCGTTCTTCTTTTTTTGTTAGTCGACCGACCGACCTCTTGCTACCGTCTGCTTGTTCGCTGTTGTTGGTGATCTTTTCTCCGGCCGATCACGCCACTCGGCTGACTGACACACGTCGTTGTTGCTCTTCATTTTTTGGTCGACCGACCGCCCTCTTGCTACCGTCTGCTTTGGAATCAAGGTTCCTGATGTGATGCAATGTTATTCGTAGTTGGCTTTATCTCTCATATACTTTTGACTTCTTGTATTCGGGAGGCCGACCCTGTTCTTATGTCGGTCAGATCATGCCTATTTTATTTATGTGTTCTTCGTTTTCTTTTCTCCGTACTGACTACTTGTGATTTTTTGTTCTGCATGCGTTAATCCGACCGACTGGCTGCCTTTCACCCTAATGGGTATGACAGACCGAGCAGTCGGGTAGTGCCATACTGGTTGGCCAGAAAAATAAGTGAACTTAATCACTAACTCGACTGGAAAAAATCGTGTAGGTAGGACCGGGATAACTCGACCGGGCAAAACCTCAAACGACAGGGCCGGGAAACAGGTGAACTTAATCACAAACTCAACCGGACAAAATCGTGCAGGTAGAGCCGGGATAACTCGACTGTGCAAAACCTCAAACAACAGGGCCAGGAAACAAGTGAACTTAATCACAAACTCAACCGGATAAAATCGTGCAGGTCGGGTCGGGATAACTTGACCGGGCAAAACCTCAAACGACAAGGCCGGGAAACAAGTGAACTTAATCACAAACTCAACCAGACAAAATCGTGCAGGTAGGGCCGGGATAACTCAACCGGGCAAAACCTCACACGACAGGGTCGGGAAACAAGTGAACTTAATCACAAACTCAATCGGACAAAATCGTGCAGGTAGGGCCAGGATAACTCGACCGGGCAAAACCTCAAACGGCAGGGCCGGGAAACATGTGAACTTAATCACAAACTCAAACGGACAAAATCGTGCAGGTAGGGCCGGGATAACTCGACCGGGCAAAACCTCAAACGACCGATCGGAAGTGTTTTTTTTTTTTTTTGGATGACCAACAAGAGGTCTCATCGCTGAGAAGCGGGATAGATGCTACACTCGATCGGGCAAGATCGTGCAGGTAGGGCCGGGATTTCTCAACCGGACAAAACCTCAAACGGACCGATCGGGAGTGTTTTTTTTTTTTACGACCAACAAGAGGTCTCATCGCTGAGAAGCTGGATAGATGTTACACTCGATCGGGCAAGACCGTGCAGGTAGGGCTGGGATTTCTCAACCGGACGAAACCTCAAACAGACCGATCGGGAGTGTTTTTTTTTTTTTGGACGACCAACAAGAGGTCTCATCGCTGAGAAGCGGGATAGATGTTACACTCGATCGGGCAAGATCGTGCAGGTAGGGCCGGAATTTCTCAACCGGACAAAACCTCAAACGCACCGATCAGGAGTTTTTTTTTTCGACCAACAAGAGGTCTCATCGCTGAGAAGCGGGATAGATGTTACACACGGTCGGGCAAGACCGTGCAGGTAGGGCCGGGATATCTCAACCAGACAAAACCTCAAACAGACTGATCGGGAGTTTTTTTTTTTTTTTTTTTTTTTTTTTTTGTTTTGCCATCAACTGGGCTAAATCATTACATTTAGGACCGGGAATGCTCAACCAATCAAAGTTTTTACAAAACGAGTCGAGAGTTGTCACTCGTTTAAAATCGATTTTAATGTCGATGGACGAACTTTATCAAGCTATCGGTCGGACAAGTTTTTTTCAAGTAGTAGACCAGCCGACGGTAAGTTGATCAATCGACCGACTGCTCTTATGGTGTTATTTTCCTCCGCTCGGTATTTCTTCGAGACTTTGACCTTGAGTGGTTTCGGTTGTCTTGGGGTCCTAACCGGGACTTGAAACTTTTTCGAATTCGGTCAAAAACACTTTCTCGTTGAGTGACGTCAGGTTGTTGGTGATCTCCACATCCTTCAATATTGTGCCTTCGAGATCTGTCCACCACTTTTATTTCCTCCAGAATGTGATTTTGGGGTTGTGGGGGCAATTGTTGGACATGTTGTGTGGTTAGTTGCTGCTGCTCCGCAATTGAGATTTGAAGAGTGGATGCTACAAAGTAGTACCCGAGAATTCCATACCACGGTTGATAAATTTGAGTAAATCCCTGTGGTGGTTTTCCTTGCATGGGGTTTCCTCCAAATGTATCAGGTGTCGTGGGAAACATCTGGCTTGTCGGGGATAATATGGTGTATGTCATCGGCATATGAAGGTGGACGTTCATGCGTCCAGCCTATTGATCGGGATCCTGTCCGTCTGGATGGGTAGGTTGTGTATCCTGTCCTCCATGGTTGGATCTGAGCTCATTCATCAGGCCTCTTGATCGGTCTAACTGCCGTCGTAGATCATCTTCGGGGAGCGTATCGGTCGTATTGTCGAGGTGATGTCCAACCTGGCGGGTTGATCCTTCCCTCTGCACGTGGCTCTGGCTCCGACTCCTCCTGATGTTTTCCATCTCGATCAAGCAAGGCAGATTTCGTTGTGAAAAAAAGAAAAGTAACGGGACAGAGAGTGACTCGATCAGGTCCCCACGGACGGCGCCAATGATAGCGTAAATTGAACCGGGGGTCACGGTTACACTACGAATATGTATGTTTGTGGACGAGTAAAAAAGAGTGCTCGTCGGTCTACCAGGCGACGACTGAGCAGTCCGAGGCTAAGTATTATTACAAGTTCTTAAGTGATTACAAGCAGGTTACAATGTAGTGAGTAGTAGTTGTTATGATGAGATGAAGATGAAGATCCCCCCAAGTGAGGGGTGAGACCCTCCTATTTATACTTAACTAAGTCGGTCTACGCATTTAATGCGCCTGCTGCAAGCGGATCGACGTGGCGTCTTCTCGTTGGCTCAGTCAGGCGGTCGCTCTGCAGCTACTCGTAGGTTGACTGACCAAGGTGACAGAGCCGCCCTACCTGCAAGCTGTCAGCCGTCGTTCTGCAAGTGCAAGTTGGACCATATAACTTGTCGTGTAAGTTACGTTTTCGGCTCTGCAGGCTACGTCACATTGTATGCCGACCGGTCAGCTTACGGTAGACCGGTCGGTCGACCTACGGTAGACTGATCGGGTGCCTTTCCATCAGGGCGATTCCAAGGGTGATCCGAGCACATCTTCTTTTGTCACGAGGTCTATCGGTACGAATGGTAGGGTCGACCACAAGTGATTTAGTCTCGTCGGGTTGATGACCGTAACGAACCGGTTGGGTGACTTCTTGACGGACCGGCTATACGGATTAGTCTTCTATGCGTATTACCCATCAGTAACAAAATGTTATATGAAAATTAACGAATATCTATTAATTGATAATATTCGTTAGAAATTCTACGTAATAACGTAATTTTATAAGGAAATAATGATTTATTAATTATTATGTAATTTTATAAGGAACTAATGATTTATTAATTATTATTTACACCAATAATAATAATTCGGATCTTACACCAACCTATACTATTAATAAAAGTCAAATCATCCCATTCATCTTTCTCGCCATACCTAATATGAATATTAATTAATCTATATTGTTAATAAAAGTTGGTGTTATCGGATTCGGATATGAAACAGTTGCCTCTGGTGGAGTTGAAGAAGTTGCTATCTTTGTGGGAGAAGAATATGAGGGGCTTTTCAGAAATGTCAATTCCAGACGAAAGCAGCATGGGTTTTGATGGAAAACATGCTAATAGCCGAAGAATTGGCGTATGACAAGGAATCGTTGATGACAGAGCATGAAACGTTAGTAACACAATTGAATGATATTGATTCTAATGGATGTGAATTGTTTTTTGTGTATGGTTACAGCGGAATAGGCAAGACGTTCGTGTAGAGAATGTTATCGTCAAGACGTCCGTTGAATTGTTCTCAATGTTGCTTTGAGTGGAATAACTTCTTTGCTCTTGCCGGGAGGCTAGACGACGCATTCCAGATTTGCTATACCACTCTCTTTGAACGAAGATTCCACGTGCAATACATCGCAAGGCAATGACCTTGCTGAGCTTATAATAAGGAGCGAATTAATAATATGGGACGAAGCACCGAAAACCATGAGGGATCTATCGAGGTTCTCCATACCGGGTAGTGCTGAAAAGATATTTGGTGGAAAGACAGTAGTTTTGTGCAGCGATTTTAGACGGATTCTTCCCGTTATTCTGAAAGAAACGAGACCAATAGTTGTCGGAGCCACTATTAATTCTTCTTACCTCTGACAAATTGCAAGGTATTGAGGCTCACAAATAACTTGAGACTACAGAGCTTAGCTTCAGAAGAAAATAGACAGACGGTTGATTGATTTTCAAAATGGATTGTAGACATTGGAGATGAGATTACAGGGGTTGTAACGACGGTTTGTCTGAGATTGATATTCTGGCAGGTTTCTGTTGAAGTGTGGACCCGATCAAATCGCAACTATAGTGGAAAACATCTTTCCAAACGCGAGATATGACATGCTTGATGAGTCGCACCTAGAAGGCCGAGCAATTCTCTCACCGACTTTAGATGTCGTTTATCAAATTAATCACTACATGTGCGACATGAACACTGCAAAAGATCGAACATATTTAAGTTGCGACTCTTTGTGTAAGGCTAGGGGTGTTCAATCGGTTAACCGAACCATTTTAACTGAACCGTTTTAGCTGAAATTTTAAAAACTTTAACCGTTAACCGAACCAAACTTTGTATTGCCGAATTAACCGAACTGAAGTTTTTTCCAGTTAATCGGTTGGTTAACCGATTAACCGATCTTTTTAAAACTAAAGTTTTAAATCCTAAAAATAATACCTATAATAATAAATCCAATTAAAATAATTAAAATAATAATAAATTAGTAAGAAAATATACAAAAACAATATCATAACAACAATACAAATTTATAGGGATTTTACATATTAGATTATATATTTATTTATTTATATATATATAATTATATATATTTAAAATTTCGGTTAACCGTCCGATTAATTTGGTTAACCGAAATTTTAAAAAATCTTTAACCAATAACCGAACCGAAAAAAGTTCAGTTATAAAACGGTTAACCTAACTTTGTCAGTTCGGTCGGTTAACCAAAAAGTTACTGAAGTTTACAACCCCTATGTAAGGTAGAATAAGACAGTGAAAATCTATCTGAAGTACACAGTCCTGAATTTTTAAATAGTTTGAGATTATCCGGGACTTCCTAATCATTCATTGACATTAAAGGTTGGTGCACTTGTTATGTTATTGCGGAACTAGACCACTCTTTTGAACTTTGCAACGGTACGCGCCTCATCATCACAAGATTGACAGATCACATTGTCAAAACAAGAATAGTTAATGAGACACATTAAAGAACCAAAGTTCTTATACCCCGAATGTCTCTCACCCCTTCTGATACGAGATTGCCCTTCAAGTGTACGTGGCTTTTTCCCGAGTCACCCATCTTGATGGCCTGAAGGTTTTAGCTCTAGACAAGTATGGACAAAATTCTGTTACTACTACCAATGTCGTCTACAGGAAGATTTTTAATAATGTGTAATTCAAACCAGTGATATTATGTTTTTTTAATAAAAAGATGACAAAATTGCTATATATCTACATAGAAAATATATATCTTCCGTACAAAATAATTTCTACAACTAAGTTGCTAGACAACGAGCTAATTAGCTCAATTAATACAAATCTTAAACACTGATATATAAACTCCCTAAAGTTTAGCACCAGAAGCGTATATCTACACGTTAGCTATAAATTGAATAATTATTTGCTCGAATTCAAGCAATGATAACATCAGAAAACATAATCAATCCAACTCAATTCTTTAATTGCACTATATAATATTCGATATTATAATTTATACAATTATATATCGATCCAAATATTCTTAAAATATTATAACAAATTTATCCGTGCAACGCACGAGTGAAAATACTAGTAAGCCCTAATAAAGTTCCAGAATTGGGCGGAATTGAAAATAAAGCGCAAGTACGAATCTAATTTTAACCAGAACAAAATACCTCAAAAGCCACAATAATATCCTTAGGGGCGAGCAAAATATCAATAACTGATAAGGACATCCTCAATAGTGGTAGGATTTTGAGAAGATTTTGCAGGTGTGATTAGGAAAGAGAAATGGGTGGAAAGGAAAAAAAAAAAACAAAACAAAACAAAATCAAAAACTAAAAAAAACCCTCAAAATCCCCTAAAATCTCCAAAATAAAAAACTGAAAAAACCCTCAAAACCCCCTCAACCCTCTCTCTCCTCTCTCCTCCAACACATCAACTTTTTCTTAAAATATATGCAAAATTCCCCTAAGGGAGAGCAAATGCATAGATAATTGAATGTTGAATTTGCATATTTAAATAGGTAATTCTAAGTTTACAAATGCAAGATAATATAGTCAATATTGATTATAATTGTCAATAAAATAATTATATAGGTATGGTTGAAATTAAATACGGGACATAAAGAAGAGAAAATAAAAATTAGGGCATGAAATATTAAATATATACTAATATTGAATAGCTAACTGCGGACTGTCAAACAATGACATTGCGAGGTAGTTTGTTGTGTGATTTGAATACTTTTTTTGTCAATAAATCTCCCAATTAGTTAATATGATTGACTTAATTTTTTTTTAAACAATTATTATTATTATTATTATTATTATTATTATTATTATTATTATTATTATTATTATTATTATTATTATTATATGTATACCCTTAGGTCATTTTACATATTAATCTAAACAGCTAATTTTTTTAAATATCTTTTTACCAACCGTTGATATAATTTGCTGGTCAAATCCGCTAACTGCTAATTGTCAAACAAGGACATTGCGAAGTAGTTATCACTTTAATTTGTTGTGTGATTTGAATACTCTTTTTTGTCAATAAATCTCCCAAGTAGTTAATATGATTGACTTAATTATATTTTTTATTTTTTTATTTTTTTTAAAACAATTATTATTATTATTATTATTATTATTATTAATACTATTATTATTATTATTATTATTATTATTATTATTATTATTATTATTATTATTATTATTATTATTATATCATCATACCCTTAGGTCATTTTACATGTTAATCTAAACAACTAATTTTTTCAAATATCTTTTTACCAACCATTGATATAATTCGCTGGTCAAATTCGCTAATATAATCCGCTAACGCTAACTGCTAACTGCTGATTGTCAAACAAGGATATTGCGAAGTTGTTCTCACTTCAATTTGTTGTGTAATTTGAATAGTGTCTTTGTCAACAAATCCTTCAAGTAATTAATATGATTAGCTTTATTAATTATATTTTTTTAATTTTTTCATGGTATTAATAAAATACTTGGTAAATAAATATATATAGCATTATTTTGTATTATAACTTTGATATTTAATTTTAAAAAATAGTGCACAAAAAAAGGTAATAGATAATGTGTGAATATAATCAATTGATGAATTTGAATGTAAAGAATTTTACATTGGAGAAATATAAAGACAATATAACTAATAAAATTATTTCTCTTAATTAATTTATTAATAATGAATTATTTTTTTTTATAAAGACATTGTAGGGACAATGTAGCAAATATAATCAATTGATGAGTTTGAATATAAAGAATTTTTATATTGGAGAAAAATAAATACAATATAACTAATGAAATTATTTCTCTTATTTAATTTATTGATAATGAATAATTTTTTTTTGAATAAAGGCATTGTAGACACATAATTCTAAATTAAAAAATGATATGTATTATTTTTTGTTGTAGCTACTAAATTATTATTTTTAATTAATTTAATAAGAGTAAAATAGAATACTAATTATGCCAACTTTGATTGGGATGAGGTTCGAACCTAAGACCTTTAAATTCTTATTAAAATCAATGAGTAAGTTAACGGTGAACTAACAGAAATTAACGAAAAAGATAATATTTAACGGAAAAGTTAACGGAAAATCACATTCATTAAGGATAAATTAGGAAATCTTAAGGAAAAATTAAAATCTGATCAATCTGAGCCATTCATTTGATGAAAAAATTTGACCGCCATTTTTTCTACCCATTATAGGCCTAACTCCCTTGGGCCCTTATTAGTATATATATATATATATATATATATATATATATATATATATATATATATATATATATATATATATATATATATATATATATATATATATATATATATATATATATATATATATATATATATATAATACAAAATTTAACATAAACTTTGGTCAAATAATTAGTCTGACTAAATACATAGTATTTAAAGATTATAAATCAGGAACTTTAAAAATGATTTGATTTATATGCATTTAAAAAAAAAATTAGGTTAAGTTTTTTTTTTTGTTTAATTAATCTTATTTTGATCATTTAGAACAAAATTCAATATTTCAATTATACTTTTGCATTATTTGAATGATTTAGGTCGTTATGGTATTAATATTTTTTATATGTATTTTTTATAATGGTACAATTTTACATTACTTTATAAATATTATACTTTTTTTTATCGAACAAAATTGTTTTTACATCATTGTCAGACATGCACAACCTAACTACACAGTTGTTGATCATAAATATAATTACACCTGGATTATAAAATGATAGGACCATTTTCAAAGAATTGACAATGTTGACATCAGCATTTTACCAATGCATGAAAACTTCTAAAGAAATTTGTAAGTTAATTTTACTATATCATTATAACAATATCTATTGTAATTATATATTTTAAATTAGACAAGAATTGTAACAATTGTCATTGACAAACTCTCAAAACAATTTATCTCAACAACGAATGGAAATTAAAAGAAAAAATCAATGATTTCATTATTGTTGATGAAAAGTATGTATCCCACTTTATTACTCTTATTAAATTAAATAAATTAATATTTACAACAACAAAAATACATATATATTTAATTAATTTAGAATTAGATGTCTATAATATCTTTTTTTAAAAAATTATTCATTATAAAAAAAATTTAAAAAGAGATATAATTTCATTAGTTTTATTATCTTTATTTTTTACAATTCAAAGATTCAATACCTTCAAATTTATTAATTTATTATATTCATCACATTGTCCATTATCTTTTTTTAACATTATCTTGTAATTAAATATCAAAGTTATAATACAAAATATGTTATATATATTTATTTATTAAGTATTTTGTAAAAATATAATAAATATTAATATTTTGTTTAATTTCACATGATAACCTACGACACATATCTCACAATGCATGAAACATGTAGGGGAAAAACTATCATTACCAAGTATCAATAAGTGCTTGTAAAATAAAGAGTTCATAGTACAACTAAGATCTCATCATACACACAAGGCAAATCTAAAGCTTCCTACATCATAATCTCATTGCACGATGAATCCTTCTATGCTACCACCAGTAACCCAATTGCACATGACACACTACCAATTAAAAAAAAAAAGGACATATACTGAAGATGAAGGCAATTACAATGCTATCCAAAAGAGAATTAAGAAGAATTAGATAAATTTAAATAAAAAGTAGTATTTATTTAGACTATCGTTTTTAGACTAAGTATTTAGACTAGCGTTATTATAAAATTGCAAACATTTATTTTAGTGACAATTATAATCAATCTCTCATATATTATCTTACATTTATATAATTTAAATTACCGATTTAAATAAACAAATTAAATATTTATTTACTTATGCATGAACATCTCCTATATAATATTGTATTGATATACTTTGAAATACTTATTTAAAAATAATCACTGGGCATTATCCCATTCGCGCAAAACGCGTAAAAAAACTAGTATAATTTAATAAGAGTAAAATAGAGTACTAATTATGCCAACTTTAATTGGGATGAGGTTCGAACCTAAGACCTTTTTTATTGAAATCAATGAGTAAGTTAATGGATAAATTAGGAAATTTTAAGAAAAAATTATAATCTGATCAATATGAGCCATTCATTTCATTTGATATATATATATATACTAATAAGAGCCCAAGAGAGTTAGGCCTATAATTGGTAGAAAAAATGACGGTCAAATTATTTAATCAAATGAATGGCTCAGATTGATCAGATTTTAATTTTTCTTTAAGATTTCCTAATTTATCCTTAATGAATATGATTATCCGTTATCTTTTCCATTAATTTCTGTTAGTTCACCGTTAATTTACTCATTTATTTCAATAAGAAAGGTCCTAGGTTCGAATCTTATCCCAATCAAAGTTGGCATAATTAGTACTCTATTTTACTCTTATTAAATTAAAAATAATATTTTAGTAGCTATAACAAAAAAAATAATACACATGCATTTCTTTAATTTATAATTACGTGTCTACAATGTCTTTATTCAAAATAATAATAAAAATTACTCATTATCAATAAATTAAATAAGTGAAATAATTTCATTAGTTATATTTTATTTATTTTACTCCAATATAAAAATTCTTTACATTCAAATTCATCAATTGATTATATTCGCTACACTGCCCCTACAATGTCTTTATTAAAAAAAAAGTATTCATTATCAATAAATTAATTAAGAGAAATAATTTTATTAGTTATATTATCTTTATAGTTCTTCAATGTAAAAATTATTTACATTCAAATTCATTAATTGATTATATTCAGTACATTGTCTATTATCTTTTTTGTGCACTATTTTTTAATTAAATATCAAAGTTATAATACAAAATAATGCTATATATTTATTTACCAAGTATTTTATTAATACCATGAAAAAATTAAAAAATATATATAATTAATAAAGTCAATCATATTAACTACTTGAGGGATTTGTTGGCAAAGAGAGTATTCAAATCACACAACAAATTGAAGTGAGAACTACCTCGCAATGTCCTTGTTTGACAATCAGCAGTTATCGGTTAGCGTTAGCGGAGTATATTAGCGAATTTGACCAACGAATTATATCAACGGTTGGTAAAAAGATATTTGAAAAAATTAACTGTTTAGATTAACATGTAAAATGACCTAAGGGTATACATATATTTAATAATAATAATAATAATAATAATAATAATAATAATAATAATATTTTTTTAAAAAAATAAAAAATAAAAAAAATATAATTAAATCATTCAAAAAATATTAACTACTTGGGGGATTTATTGACAAAAAGAGTATTCAAATCACACAACAAATTGAAGTGGAAAACTATCTCGCAATGTCCTTGTTTGGCAATCAGCAGTTAGCTCTTCAATATTAATATATATATTTAATATTTTATGCCCTAATTTTTATTTGCTCTCCCTTATGTCCCGTATTTGGTTTCAACCATACCTATACAATTATTTTATTAACAATTATAATCAATCTTGACTATATTATCTTGCATTTGTAAACTTAGAATGACCTATTTAAATACGTAAATTTAACATTCAATTATCTATGTATGAACAATTTCAATATAATCTTGCATTGATATACTTTAAAGTACTTATTTTTTTTAAAAAAAAAAAAAGAAAGAAAGAAAGAAGACATTGGGCATTATCCCAATCGCGCAATGCGCGTAAAAAAACTAATATATATATATATATATATATATATATATATATATATATATATATATATATATATATATATATATATATATATCTACTATACTAATAAGAGCCCAAGAGAGTTAGGCCTATAATGGGTAGAAAAAATGGCGGTCACAGATTTTAATCAAATGAATGGCTCAGATTGATTAAAAGATTGATCAGATTTAAATTTTACACTAAAATTTCCTAAAATACCCACACACCGTTATTAATTCCGTTAAAATTTTAAGAATTGCCGTTAGTTCACCGTTAACTTACTCATTGATTTCAATAAAAAAAAAAAAGTCTTAGGTTCGAACCTCATCCCAATCAAAGTTGTCATAATTAGTACTCTATTTTACTCTTATTAAATTATATAAATAATAATTTAGTAGTTACAACAAAAAATAATATATATGCATTTCTTTAATTTAGAATTATGTGTCCATAATGCCATTATTCAAAAAAAAAAAAATTATTCATTATCAATAAATTAAATAAGAGAAATAATTTTATTAGTTATATTGTCTTTATTTTTCTTCAATATATAAATGGGTAGAAAAATTGGCGGTCACAGATTTTAATCAAATGAATGACTCAGATTGATCAGATTTTAATTTTTCCTTAACATTTCCTAATTTATCCTTAATGAATATGATTATTCGTTAACATTTCCGTTAAATATTATCTTTTTCGTTAGTTCACCGTTAACTTACTCATTGATTTCAATAAGAAAGGTCTTAAGTTCGAACCTCATCCAAATCAAAATTGGCATAATTAGTACTCTATTTTATTCTTATTAAATTAAATAATAATTTAGTAGCTACAACAAAAAATAATACATATGCATTTCTTTAATTTAGAATTATGTGTCTACAATGTCTTTATTCAAAAAAAATATTCATTATCAATAAATTAAATAAGAGAAATAATTTCATTAGTTATATTGTCTTTATTTTTCCCCAATGTAAAAAATTCTTTACATTCAAATTCATCAATTGAATATATTCACTACATTATCTATTATTTTTTTGTGCACTATTTTTTTAATTAAATATCAAATTTATAATACAAAATAATGCTATATATTTATTTACCAAGTATTTTATTAATATCATGAAAAAATTTAAAAAATATAATTAATAAAGCTAATCATATTAACTACTTGTGGGATTTGTTGACAAAGAGGGTATTCAAATCACACAACAAATTGAAGTGAGAACTATCTCGCAATGTCCTTGTTTGACAACCAGCAGTTAACGGTTAGTGTTAGCGGATTATATTAGTGGATTTGACCAGTGAATTATATCAACGGTTGGTAAAAAAATATTTGAAAAAATTAAATGTTTAGATTAACATGTAAAATGACCTAATGATATAATAATAATAATAATAATAATAATAATAATAATAATAATAATAATAATTGTTTTTAAAAAATAAAAAAAATATAAAATATAATTAAACTAATTATATTAACTACTTGGGGGATTTATTGATAAAAAGTGTATTAAAATCAGACAACAAATTGAGATGGGAAACTATCTCGCAATGTCATTGTTTGGCAATCAACAGTTAATTAGTTCTTCTATATTAGTATATATTTAATATTTTATGCCCTAATTTTTATTTGCTCTCCCTTATGGCGGGTTTCAACCATACCTATACAATTATTTTATTGAAAATTATAATCAATCTTGACTATATTATTTTGCATTTGTAAACTTAGAATTACCTATTTAAATACGCAAATTCAACATTCAATTATCTATGCATAAACAATTCCAATATAATCTTGCATTGATATATATACTTTAAAGTACTTATTTAAAAAATACATTGGGTATTATCTCAATCGCGCAATGCGCGTAAAAAACTAGTATATATAATAAGCCTCCATTAAGATTATACCCTTGATTTATGTCCCTCTTTTTG
Organism: Ipomoea nil; assembly: GCF_001879475.1. Taxonomy (NCBI): domain Eukaryota; kingdom Viridiplantae; phylum Streptophyta; class Magnoliopsida; order Solanales; family Convolvulaceae; genus Ipomoea; species Ipomoea nil. Next base: position 1,284,932 of record NW_017618815.1, on the reverse strand, counting down.
TATGCAAATAAATGTGTACATTTTACTTAAAATGTTGTACATTTCAATGTTATTAGACAAAACTATCCTTACACCGTTATAACACCGTTAGTTTTTAATTCTAATATATATCTATATATCTATATATAATTAAAATTAAAATCCTCATAGCAAAATTTTTCTCCCCCCCACCCCCACCCCCCCCCCCCCCCTCCAAAAAAAAAAAACTTAGAGGCATTTCTGTTAATATCATCCATTACACACACACACACACACACACATATATATATGTGTGTGTGGGGGTGGGGGGGGGGGGGGTAAGAAGAATATTATTATACAATTTGGAATTTATGCTATATATTAATTGGCAATATTATGTATGGCATTATATTCTATAATATAATTGACAATATTATTGTTCAAGTATAATAAAAACCCTATGTAATAATGTAATAATAATAAAATAAAATTAAAATAATAACAATAACATAACAATAATAATAACAACAACAACAACAACAACAACAACAATAATAATAATAATAATAATCCAAACAAAACTATATACAAAATAAAATTAATTTAAAAAAAAAAAAAAAAAGACAAAGGTGAGCTCCCCTTTGTAAATGATGTGGGATCATTTTGATCCCACATTGAAAATGTTTCTATATTCCTCTTACAAACATATAATTGCTTGACATCAATGTGGGAAAGTATTGAGAAGTCCAAAGTGCTTTTTTTTCCTTTTTCTTTTTAGTACTATTGACCTGACAAATTATGCTGTGAAATTGTGTCCACCTTACAAGGTAGACACGGTTCAAAAATTGTTCATAATTATGAATATATAGTTTAGAAATTATGAACATATAGTTATATAATTATGAACATAGTGTTGTAAACATAATTATGAACATATAGTTATGTAATTATGAATATAGAGATTCAATAATTGTGAATATGAAGTTCAAAAATTATGAATATATATCTTTATAATTATGAACATATAGTTCAGTAACTATGAACATAGACTTCTGTAATTATGAATATAGAGTTCAATAATTATGAATATGAAATTCAAAGATTATGAATATATAGCTTTATAATAATGAACATATAGTTCAATAATTATTAACATATATAGAACTGTGCCCACCTTGCAAGGTGGACATAGTTTCACAACATAACTATTCGATTGACCCTGTTATATGTAAACTTTTTCAACCTATTGAAGCTCAACGTGTCAAAATACTCTTATTTAAGAAACCTTATCTTAAGGCCTTCTTATTTTTGTTTTTTGTTTTTTTTTTTTTAATTTTTAAATTTATTAGGGGGTTTGAGAAAGATTAACCCAAAATGTATATGAGTTGTTTTAGTTTTTAGCAGTTTGGAGCAAATTGCTAAGTTATTAATAATATTTTTGGTGTTTTGATTAAATATAAAATGTTAAACATATGAATTTCTTAAAATTTTGACGAATTTGCCAAATAATCAAATTACAATAACAACAACAACAACAATAACAATAATAATAATAATAATAATAATAATAATAATAATAATAATAATAATAATAATAATAATAACAACAACAACAACAACAATAACATAATAATAATAATAATAATAATAATAATAATAATAATAATAATAATAATACAAACAAAACTATATACAAAATAAAATTACAATTTTTTTAAAAAAAAAAAAAAAAAAGACAAAGTGGAGTCACAGGTTCCCTTTGTAAATGATTTGGGATCATTTTGATCCCACATTAAAAATGTTTGAAAAGAGAGAGCTTATCTATATAAGAGAAGCAATGATCTTCTTACAAACATAATTGCTTGCCGATCAATGTGGGCAAGTATTGAAAAGTCAAAAGGTTTTTTTTTTTTTTTTGAAAAGGTTTTTATTTAAGAAGTCTTAACTTTGTGTTCTTATTTTAGTTATTTATTTATTTATTTATTATTATAGGGGTGGGAAAGATTAACTCAAAATGTATGTGTTGTTTTAGTTTTTAGCAATTTGGAAAAAATTATTGAGTTATTAAATAATATTTTTGGTATTTCGATTAAAGATAAATTGTTAAAATGACAAATTTGTTAAAATCTTGGCGAATTTGTCAATAATCAAATAATAATAATAATAATAATAATAATAATAATAATAATAATAATAATAATAATAATAATAATAATAATAATAATAATAATAATAATAATCCAAACAAAACGATATACAAAATAAAATTAAAATTAAAATAAAAAACACAAAAGGGAGTCACGGACTCTCTTTGTAAATGATGTGTGATCAATTTTTTCTCACATTGAAATTGTTTGGAAAGAGGAGCTCTTTAGATCCTCTATATAGGAGGAGCATTGCTCCTCTTACAAACATAATTGCTTGCCCATAAATGTGGCAAGTATTGAGAAGTCCAATTTTTATTTTTATTTTTTTATAGAAGTAAATGAAAATTAAAATGGAAAGGAAATATTTCAATAATAATATTTTACGTCATCAAATAGTAAATGCATATTTTAAAAAAATAGTAAAGGTAAATTAAAAATGGAACGAAAATATTTTATTAATAATATTCTACATCATCAAATTAAAATGGAACGAAAATTAGGTAAAAATATCATTGCATCTATATTCTAATTGACTAATTGATTGAAATTTTTTTTAAAAAAAAAATTGACTGAAAATGAATCTAATATTACTAATTGACTGAAATATATAAAAGGAATGAATATTAATAATTGACTGCAAATAAAAAATGATCCATAATTGACTAAAATAAAAAAAGACATTGTCAGATCATTGCATTTTAATTAAAAATGGAATGAAAATTAAAAATTAGACGAAAATATTCAATAATAATATTCTACATTATCAATAACAAATGCATATTTTAAACAATAGTAAAGGTAAATTAAAAATGGAACGGAAATACTTCAATAATAATATCTACATCATCAATTAAAAATGGAGCGAAAATTAGGTAAAAATATCATCACTGCATTTGATATTCTAATTTACTATTGATTGAAAATTAAAAAAAAAAAAAGAATTAATTGGATGAAAATGAATCTGATACTACTAATTGAATGAAAATATAAAAAGATAACTAATTGAGGGATATTCTACCATTACATATTTTCACTCAAGTAACCATGGATTGAAAGTGTTAGCTCTAGACGAAGATGAACAAGATTGTGTTGTCACTACCAATGTCGTCTACAAAGAGGTTTCAATAATGTGTAAATATAATCGGTGATATTAAAAAAAAAAATTTAAATGAAAAAATTGCTATATATATATAGACAAAAAAAAAAATATCTTCCATACAAATGAATAAGGATAGCAATTCATTTCTATAACTAAGTTGTTATAGAACGAGCACATTTGCCTAATTTATGAAAATATACTAAACAATGATAAATAAATTTTTCAAAGTTATAGCACCGCATGCGTACATCTAGACATTAGCTATTAATTTGAGCAATTATTTGCACAAATTCAAGCAATGATAACATCAAAATATATAAACGATCCAAACCATATCTTTAATTATACTATATAATATTTGATGTTCTAATTTAAATAATTATATATCGATTCATATATTTTTAATATATTACAACAGATCTATTACGTGCATCACATGGGTGCAAATACTAGTATTGATAACACATCATTATTACCATACACCTATATCTATCATATATTTTCCTATTTTTTTAACTATCATTTTATTAAAATCATTATATATTAATTTAATCCTTAATTATATTTTAATTAAATTTCTATGAATGATAAATTATATATGTGTGTACAAAATACATATATTATTTGTGTATATATAATTTAAATTATAATTTTTAAGTATCTATATTTATTAATATTTTAATATTGTGCATGAATTTTCGCGCATCGCGCGTACAAAATGCTAGTGTGTGTGTGCGTGTGTGTGTGTATATATATATATATATATATATATATATATATATATATATACACACACACACGCACACACACACTTATATTTGGGAGTTGCCATTTGCCCCTCAAAAATGACACCCTTGCTTATCATTGATTTCAAATCTAATGGATGAAATTTTTTATCTAATTTTTGATTTATTTTTTTATTTTAATTGCCCTCAATTTTTATAGAAATAACAACTTTACCATTACTTTTTTGTCTTCTTCCTCTTTGCCTTGATGTGATCTTTGTCTTCTTTTTTCTCCATCATTCCAACACTCCATTTTTTTTAACATTTGTTTTTAGAAAACCACTACATTATTCTAACTAACATCTTCATTCTCTTCCTCATAACCAAATCTAATGTCCTCCCGCATGTTCCTAATTCAATTCTTGTATATCATGTTGGTATCTAAATAACTTATTTATGTATTCTTATTTATTTTGTCATATAACAATTATTAAAAATTATATATATTATTATTTAAAAATTAGGACATACTCGTCTTAAAAATAAAAATAAAAAATTAGAACATACTAATTGATTGTTGGGCATGACGTTTCGCGCAAAGTGCGTGCCCGCGACTAGTATATATAAAAGATATAAGAATGCTTAATAAACCACACGAGTTTAGTTCAATAGTTCAGATAATATTTAGGAAAATAGACCAATGTTCGAATCTCAACTGAGGTAGTATAGAGATTATGCCCAAATTAAATAGGTTCCTTGTGCGGACACGTTTTGGGCGCAGAATGCATAATAAACAATCGTTATGCTGTGGAATCGTGTCCACCTTGCAAGGTGGACACGGTTCTATATTCATAATTTTTGAACTTCATATTCATAATTATTGAACTCTATATTCACAATTACAGAACTCTGTGTTCATAATTACTAAACTATATGTTCATAATTATAAAGTTATATATTCATAATATTTAAACTTCATATTCACAATTATTGAATCCTTATCTTTATGTTCATAATTACAGAACTATATATTCATAATTACGTTCACATCTATATATATTCATAATTATGAATAATTTTAGAACCCTATCCATCATGCTAGATGGACACGGTTCCAAACAATCGTTATATCCTACACCACGGCGCACATAGCACTGTGCGCCGCGCGCCTCCCAAAACGACGTCGTTTTGGGGTAGTGTTGGGAGGCGCGGTAGGAAGTTGCTGAGATTATGTGTATTTGTTCACAACGTTATGTGTATTGGTTCATACAGTTATGTGTATTTTTTATATAATTATGTACATTCTTTTTATACAATTATGTACATCCGAATCAGAAAATTTGTGTGTATTATGTTAAGAGTTGATGTGTATTATGTTAAAATTTTATGTTTATTATGTATTATGTTAGATTATGTGTATTATCTTTTTAAAAAAGTATGTATATTTTGTTATATAATTATGTACATTCATGTATAACATTATGTGTATTCTAGTATAACATTATGTAAATTCTTGAACAGCGGGTTTTTTTTAAAGAAAATACTACTGCCATTCACTGGGGCGGAAAATTTCAAAAAAATAATAATTAAAACGATGTCGTTTTGCATCTGGGCGCATAGTGCAACGCGCGCCGTGGTGTAGGATATAAATTGCCCGTTCCAAAGCATAATTTGCCCCTAACAAACCAAATCGCCAATAGCTAGCCCAATATGCAATTCTGCCCATTCTCTCAATAACCCAAAATATAGGAAGTTAGCCCAATACAGCAACAAAACTCCATTAGCTCTCCCTCTAGGGTGAAATTTCCCTCGGCTTCTGCATTCGAACATTCCACAGCCACAACCCACAGACGGCGCAGTAACGCACGACGGTTCTCCGGTCACCGCCTCACGCTCACTCGACACTTCTCCCTCGTCTCCTGTCTCTCTTCCCACGACAGGTTTGTTGTTCAGGGCTTTAAATTGCTAAAACTGCACTTATAACTTGTAAACACTTGTAGAGCTTGCTTTACTTCTTGCAAGATAAATTTTTGTACATTGCGTTTGAAATATTTTATGTAAATTTTTGGATATAAGTCGGTTATAGCATATGCTTCTGTCAGTTATGAGTTATGACGGTAAAAAATGTTAATAGGTTTTTCGGTTTACTGTTTGATCACCACTTAATATATCCCAGTCCCCAGACAAGCAAAACCCTGAGACAATGAGGAAGAAGGTGGACGAGCGCATCAGAACCCTCATCGAGAATGGCGTCAAAAACCGTCATCGATCCATGTTCGTCATCATCGGTGACAAGTCTCGCGATCAGGCACTCCCATTCTCCTTTCACTTATATTCTTTATGCAAATACAAAGTTTTCAAATAATAATTTCTTTTTCTTAAACCAGATTGTGAACCTGCACTACATGGTAAGCAAAGCTGTAGTGAAGTCGCGCCCCACTGTCCTTTGGTGCTACAAGGACAAGCTTGAACTTAGCAGGTTCTTTACTCAACTCAACTTCGGAAATTGCTTGACTTTTTTCTTCTAAAATTTACCACTTTGTGAAGGGAAGGATAAACTTGAATTCGACCTAAACTGCATTAATTTTTTTTTTCATAAATGTAATTTAGCAGAATTAAATCCTTAATTTGATTGCATAAAATCTGGTGTTTTTTTTTCCCTTCCCCGAATCAGAATTAGTTTCAAATTGTGGAACACATGTTATATTATCCACTAATCCATGTAAAGCCTGGAACTAAGATTGAAATTATCATTACCACTATTTTATAGAAGGGTTAATATTTTTATATGTGAAGTCTAACTGCCACTTTACGCACCCTAAAATCTCCCTAGTATCTTGTGTTTCCATTTCTTTTATTAACATAGCTCACTATTAATTAGATCACCTCAACACATAATTAAGAATAGTCTTGTCCCAAGATCAATTAACTAAAACCTCGGATATTATTTAAGTTATGTGCAAATAACCAGTCAGAGGTACAACTTCCTTTACTGATTTAAGTTTCAGTTTCTTCACCAGTTTGCCGCTGAACATAAACTGGATATTTTTGTTACAACAATATAAGCCAGTACTAACATTGGCAGAATGGTGTTGAGTGTTAGATGGGACGTGTATTGCTGAACTTTAGGGGTTTACTATTGTGTAAAGGGGTATAGGCACTTGTTTCTGCGGTATCTTTTGTGATTTCTTTTTGGTGTTCTGTCATAGCATCATTTCTAGGTGCTACTGTAGTATTTTGCCTTTTTTAAAATAAAATATTCACTTTTCAAAAAAGAACAATGAGATTAAATGGTTTTCGGGAGGGGGAATCACAATTTTCCTACTTGAAGGTCAATATGGTGATTTTGCCTTTGAAAAATTCATGTCTCATATTTTCTCTCTTTTCTATATAACTAATAACTAAATTATCTATGTGATACATGCTTTGAGGAAGTCTTATTTGAGATATTAATAAATTACTAAATAGTTATTTAGAAACTAATAAATAGTTATTTAAAAATTACTACATAGTTATTTACCTTATTATTCTTAGTCTTCAAATTAATTTAGGTAGTTTAATTATTTAGAAGATTTCAACAGATTACTTAGCTTATTTAGTCATTCTATGAGTTGTATTTTACCCTATAAAAAGGGAGTATTATTCAGAATAATAAAAAGCAGAAATTTAATCCCAAAAAGGGTCTAAGGGAGTTTTGGGTCTCAAGCAAACCCAGTGTCTTTTTCTCTTCTTTTCCTTTTCCAACTATTATTCTTTCTTCCTTTTTCCCTATGTTTTCTTGCCCATGACGGGAGCACATAACATTGGTTCCGTTGCCGGCATCGGGGGCATCACTCGGTCTGAGTTTGAAGCTCTCAAAGAATCAGTGAATGAGTTGAAACTCTTAGTAAAAGAGCTATGCAGACATCGCCTTGGGGAATTGGGTGAATATCCCAATGACCTGAAGCAATGTATTACAAATTCCTCAATGACCAAACACCAAAAATCAATACGCCAACTTCCTTAAGAAGTCAGCAAACAGATGGCGATGTTACATCACTCAACGTGGATGATTCATCATTCACAATCATTGTTGATCACCCACATGTGGAGATAGCGCCAATGCAAGCCACTGTTTCAGCCGATCAGCCTCATGTGGTTTCAACACAAAAGGCTGCTGAAATTGAGATTGTACCCTTTCCAAAAACTGTCCTATGCGTGGGAGGGTTATTTCACCTCTCTCCAACCCCATCTCATTTAAGGGTTGTGTCCTATGATATTGGTCAGTCTTCATCTTTGGTGTCTCCCTCATCATCCCATGTTGTTGTTCCAATAACTCCTTCAAAGGATGTCCAAGTTTGGGTTCTTCATCACCACTGTTCGCTCCTCCATTGATCAGTAGAATGCCACTAAAGGCTTTTCCATTTGCACTTCTTTTGGTGAGGCCATTTGATCGTGGGAAGTGTTGGCTACGTGATGCACAAAGTTATCAAGCTTGAGGGCAAGCTTGATGTCCAGGAGGGGTGTAATGATACATGCTTTGAGGAAGTCTTATTTGAGATATTAATAAATTACTAAATAGTTATTTAGAAACTAATGAATAGTTATTTAGAAATTACTACATAGTTATTTACCTTATTATTCTTAGTCTTCGAATTAATTTAGGTAGTTTAATTATTTAGAAGATTTCAACAGATTACTTAGCTTATTTAGTCATTCTATGAGTTGTATTTTACCCTATAAAAAGGGAGTATTATTCAGAATAATAAAAAGCAGAAATTTAATCCCAAAAAGGGTCTAAGGGAGTTTTGGGTCTCAAGCAAACCCAGTGTCTTTTTCTCTTCTTTTCCTTTTCCAACTATTATTCTTTCTTCCTTTTTCCCTATGTTTTCTTGCCCATAACGGGAGCACATAACACTATGTGAGTTAGATTTAACATTTCTATTTAATGACTATTGGTACTAATTGTTTTCTGTGCAGCCATAAGAAGAAAAGGAAGAAGCAACTAAAAAAATTAATGCAGAGAGGGCTGCTTGATCCTGAGAGAGCAGATCCTTTTGAACTATTTGTTGAAACTGGTGGTGTCTCTTATTGCCTGTATAAGGATTCAGAAAGAGTTCTTGGAAACACTTTTGGCATGTGCATATTACAGGTGTTTTCTGTGCCCGCTACATAAATTTGTGTGATGCAAAACATCTTTCCATCTTTTGTAAATTTTGAAATATCATGTGTTTTAACCCCTTTGCTATATTCACCTTTCATGTTGGCTTACTCTAGGATTTTGAGGCTTTGACACCCAATCTTTTGGCAAGAACTATAGAAACAGTTGAAGGTGGTGGTTTGATTGTTTTACTGCTCCGATCCTTGTCCTCATTGACAAGTCTGTACACCATGGTTATGGTATGCATTGGCCATCAATTGCAAGTTTATTTACTTTAGTGGATGTGGCGTATGTTTTTTCCTTGATGGTTTTCTTATGTTGAATCTTGATAGCTTGGTTTATTTTCTTTGGCTTTTCAACCCAATTAAATTTTTATGTTGAATGCCCTCCATTTTGACATGTCCTTTAATAGGTGGCAAGTGGCTATTATCAAATCTTTAAATTTCTTTTATATCATATCTTCTTTTACCTCTTATACGACCACTATGCGCTTCTTATATACCTCTACAATTGTATACTATCTAATTGGATTTGTTGTGACTTTGTATTCCCTTAACAATCTGAAGCATAATTTCAATAATATGCTCTATCTTGCCATCTTTATGAATGACTTCATTTTAAAACTTTCCTTTATCCTAGCACATATTTTGTTAATGTGTCTATCTTAGAATGACTGGCTCTTCCAGATTAGAACATATTCCCTTGTGGTTTCCAATGTTGTAGAAGGCACTAGGTGCCACCTAGGAATTAAAATAAAAACAGTGAAAGTAGTGGTCAAATGCATTATTCTTCAATAATTCATAAACCATTAAATCATAATTAATTGATTTAATAATTTTAATTCAATCTCTTATCTCCACATACACTGCCACTTGTCCGAAACCCCCTCGGCCTAGGGGTGCCTTGGGCGATTTTTGCAACATTGGTAGTTTCTCCCACCAGAACTTCAAGTAGGAAAGTTTTAAGCCTGTTTGTACATGATTAACATAACTATTGCATCTGTAGTAATATCTTCATCAGTCTTATAAAAAATAGTGAGAAAGCTGTTAGAGAGAACATTCCCTTATGATCAAAAAGAGCAAAGTAAAGAAAAGTTTTGATGCAACTTTATGTGGTAGCCAAAGTTTAGGGAGTTACTTGAGGCTTCATTGCTAAGTTTAATCAAAGTACCACTGACATTCTGGTGGCTGGATTTATGTGCATGCTGCTTTCAATATTTAAGTGCTTGCTCTTGGAATTCATGGATGTTGATTTGTAGGATGTTCATGAAAGATTTCGAACAGAATCTCATTCTCAACCTTCTGGGCGCTTCAATGAACGCTTCTTACTTTCACTTGCATCGTGTAAAGCATGTATCGTCATGGATGATGAATTAAACATTCTACCAATCTCATCACATATGAAGTCAATTAAACCAGTCCCAGTTCAAGAGGTAAGCTTCTTCCCATGAACTATTACTAATCTTGAAATAGTACAAGTAAATTTGTTCTAATGTGTGTTTCCACCATTTGGAACTATGATTGGCATCATTTGAGTAAATAAAGAAAACTTTGTAGATCAGTATACAGGTATACTGCATAATTAGATGTTTCCATATTAAATTCTTTCCTTTGTGTTATGAAAGGACTCTGAGGGCCTTTCAGAAGCAGAGCGTGATTTGAAAAATTTGAAAGAACAATTGAATGATGACTTCCCTGCTGGTCCTCTGATCCGCAAGTGTGTTACTTTGGACCAGGTCATATTTTTGCTCTATGAGTTTAACCTTGTTCATCTTGTAGTTAACAAATATCTGATAAAAGGCATTATCTTTTGAGAATCTAATAGGGAAAAGCTGTCATAAATTTTCTCGATTCTATTTTGGATAAGACACTCCGTAGTACAGTTGCATTGCTTGCTGCTCGTGGCCGTGGTAAGTCAGCTGCACTTGGATTGGCAGTTGCAGGAGCTATTGCTGCTGGGTAAGTTAATTTTAATTAAATATGATTTCATGTCTTCTCACAAATTGTCCTGTTCCTCTCTTCACTTTATGTATCCTCATTTGACCTTATGAAGGACATTATTTTTCAGGTATTCTAATATTTTTGTAACTGCACCAAGCCCGGAGAATTTGAAAACTCTATTTGAGTTTATTTGCAAGGGATTTGACATGCTTGAATACAAGGTATGAATACTTTATACTTTTGGTGAATGTAATGCACTTGTGAATTTACAGAGATTCATGTAGTAGATGCCTCTTAGTCTCTTACTATGATGTTTGTGATTGTTTCATGTGTATTTCAACTGTGACTTTATGCATTTGAATAGTCAGAAATCTTGCTGGAGTTTTCTAAGAAAAAATCCTTTAGTTTTCATTGAGTGCTTTACTTTTTGGCAAATCTTTTATTCACTTAATTACATGGAGTGTAGTACTGTAGTTGGAGGCATCGTAGAATTGAGGCTCAAGTGCTCAACAACTTAAAGCATAATTGGGACAAAACTAAAGTAGATTGAACCATTAAGAAAAGAAAAGCTTAACACATAATTATGAATTTGTGACGTTATGGTGCATATTAGTAGTATGAAGTCTTAACAGAAAGATCAAGGGGATTTTACACTATGTTGGGATTGTAATGATGTTGAATGTATATGGCCTGCTACACACAACTAAGATCAAGAGGAAAGCCATGAACACTGTCAATTACAAGATGAAAAAAGAGAGAAGTTGATGACAATGCAATCACAAGGGAAAGTAGTAGAAAAGCTGATAACATTCCAAAAGTAGATTTTTATGCCCTTGTCCCTTTTCTTCATATCAATAAAAATCACATTAAAAAAAAAAGAGAATCTGTACCACATTTTTACTAATTTTTTTTACCCATCTAAATAAAGTATTACAGAATTGAAAGAGACCAAACTTTGTAATTGCCTTTTAACAAGTCAAGGGAAAAAAAAGCAAAGAAATGAAATGTGTGTGTCTATTAATGTGTTTGTGTATTGCCCATATGAATATTATAATTATCATTTAAACTTTTAAATTAAAAGTAATTAGCAAGAATGCCTTTTTGGCTTCTATGTTCTACTCTTGCCCTTTCTTTCACTATTCTTTTCTGACATTCTGACTTCTATTATACTTTCTCATCATCTAATTTAATCAGTAATCAACCTAGGAAATCGATGGGGTTTTGGGAAATATGAATACTTAAACTAGCTGCTGTAAGTATGTAACTGCTGTTAAAAAGATTTGAAGGCAACAAAAAAGTAGAGGCCAATGTGGATTTAACCAAGAGATTTTGGCTAGAAGTATTATTGTATTAAGACTTTGTGTGAGTTGTAAAATTGTTGCCTGACTTGCCTCCACCGCACCAGGCTGGGCTCATGTTAAATTCCTTAAGGTGTTTGGTTGGATGGAAAACATTTTCCATCCAACCAAACACCCCCTAAGAACAAGGAAAAAAAATTCCTAGCTTATGCTAGGTATTTTGTTTTCCATGAAAAACCTTTTCCATGGAAAACTAATATGGCAATTTTACCCTCACCATTCTTTATTAATTACTCTTATTATTATTATATTATTATTGTTGTGTAGGTTATATTTGTCATTATACTCATTATTCCTTACCATTCCAAACTCAACCAAACAATGGAATTCATATTCCCAATAATTTCTTTTCCACCAACCAAACAATGGAATCTGTTTTCTTGGAATTTATTTTCCATGGAATTTCAATTCCATTTCCTTTCAAATATTTTCCAGCGAACCAAACGAGCTGTAAAAGTGTGATGTGCACAACATCACTGAACAGATATGATGTTGTGGGTCTGTTACTTTTAATAGAAAAAAAATAGTGGATATGTCACTGCAAATTTCGTTGCAGGAGCACTTGGATTATGATGTTGTGAAAAGCACAAATCCAGAATTCAAAAAAGCAACTGTACGGATCAATATCTACAAACACCACAGACAAACGATTCAGGTAAGCAAAATGGCTATGCTTTACAAGGACTTGTGTAGATCTGCAATTGCTCCTCCTGCCCTATCTAACTCTATTAATTCGGCATTTCATTTTCTTTCTTGAACTTGTACTCTTGTACTCCCATTTTCTATCATCCCCTTCTGAGGTTAAGTTAAAGATTTGGTTACAACCATGACCTTCACATCTCTCATAGATTTTTGAGTGGCTTTATTTATTACTACTACTACTACAGTACTACTATTGCTACTGCCATTGCTGCTGCTACTTGTTGCACATTGAGATTGATAGTTAGGATTATTTGTTCTCCATAAGTTGAATTTAGAGGTTATGTATGGGATCTAATGCTGGCAGCTGGTGGCCTAACGTGATAGAAATATGGCAACTTGTGATACTTCTTCTGTTGGAGGCAGGGATTGGTAGAGATGTAGTGATAGCTCTAAAGTCATGCATGCTGTGGCATTGTGCTTCACTTGATATTTGAAGAGTACTGCAGGATTCATGCTCATTATGTTCATCATCTGAACTAAAATAATCCGTTAAACAAAAACCAAGCATAGGTTTAATGATGATTCAAAATTTTGAAAAAAATGTCATCATTTTTAATATTTTAATTTGATTTTCTAATTTGGTACCTCATATTACCCTGCAACTTGTGAATGGCTGGCCTGAGAAGCCCACATATTTCAGGTGGCAGTGTGGACCCCTTATTGTTCTGCATTCCTATATGGGTCTCTCTTCACATTTATTGTTTCACCTGTTTTACAATTCAGTTTAGTCGCCAGTTGCCTTCCAATATTCAAGATTCAATGTGTACATTTCTCAGGTCATTTACTCATTTACCTCACCATTGTTTGGAATTGCAGTATATACAGCCACATGAACATGCCAAACTCTCACAAGTTGAATTGCTGGTAGTTGATGAAGCAGCAGCAATTCCATTGCCAGTTGTGAAGTCTTTGCTTGGTCCTTATCTTGTCTTCCTTTCCTCAACTGTCAACGGGTAAGAGAAGTTGTTTGGCTAATATTCAATTGTTCCATGTTTTCCAGAAGCTGTCTTTTTTCCCAAGAGTCCTGTTTATTCTGCTCATATTTGTTGTTTATGGTGTTCTGATTGCCTCATGGATTATAGTTTTTAGTGCACTAAGGTTACTCATTTTTCTTCTATTTCTATTTTCTCCTCTACTAAAAGATATGAAGGAACTGGACGATCATTATCACTGAAATTGCTGCAGCAACTTGAGGAGCAAAATCACATCCCGTCAAAAAATGCAGAAAGTTCTGTTTCAGGTCTTTCAACTTCACTTCTCTTTCAGAACTTAATGAACTGTAGAGTCATCGTATCGTAACACTTTCTTCTTTTGCGAATTAGACATTTTATATTTTGTATTTCTGGCTTTCTCCTTCATTTTGTACATTTTTGCCTCTATACTAATAATAATTGGGTTTTGAAGGATAGTGTAAGCTTCTCTGTACTGTCATTTCAAAGATGTGTTCAATTTTGTGCAATGTTCCAAATATAGGTAGGCTTTTCAAGAAGATAGAATTGAATGAATCCATCAGATATGCTCCTGGCGATCCCATTGAATCCTGGCTTAATTCTTTGCTGTGTCTGGATGTCACTAATTTCACCCCAAGTATTAGCAGGTAACTAACTCTATACTACTACAAACTTTATGGGAATTACATTATTCTCTACTTCATCTTTTGTCTTGTATTTTATCAGGCTACCACCTCCTGGTGAATGTGATTTGTACTATGTAAATCGGGATACACTCTTCTCCTATCATAAGGAGAGTGAGTTATTTTTGCAGGTAATCATATGCATCATCTCAAATGGAAATGGGATTCTTCTCAGCTTAATTGTATCTTTTTAAATCAAATTCTCCAACAATCAAACATGGCTTTGGTTAATGTGTACTGGTACTTTATGAATCTTTGTGCAGCGAATGATGGCTCTCTACGTTGCTTCTCACTACAAAAATTCTCCCAATGATTTGCAATTGATGGCTGATGCTCCGGCCCACCACTTGTTTGTGCTACTAGGTTTATCTGAAGACCCTTGATATGTTATTAAGTTTTGTTTGTATACAGTTGTAGTTGTTGATCACATTCTGCTAGTTCTGAAACTAAATCAAAATTTTTACAGGACCTGTCGATGAATCAAAAAACCATCTCCCTGATATTCTGTGTGTCATCCAGGTTTGTTCTTTGTTGTGTGATCAAATAACTCCAAAGCTACTCTTATGTCTAAAGAAATTTACTATAGTTCTCAATGGGTGATATTACCTTTGCTTTCATAATTTTAGAAATCCTATTAGTCATTCATTTGCTCTAATTCATCCAGTGTTTGTGTTCCTTAACAGAATCAACATTGAAGCTCTCTGACTAATATCTGCTGAATTAATTCAGAGTAGGCTAAATCCTATTGAGTTAAAATTTGAGATGATTTCAAATACAAATGTCTGTTTAAAATGATAGATAGATTACATAAGAATATTTCCCTATATGCTACATCCATCTAAAAAAATGAGGCACGAAGAGTTCAATGGTTTTCATCACTCTGGGGAAGACCAAACCAAAATCTTGTCTAGGATCTTGTCACACCTACTTGACAATTTGTTCCATCTCTGTGGATGTTGCACGGGTAATTGAATGGATAATGCATCTTTTTTAAGGCAGCGAGTGATATTTAGATCATCTTGTGGGCCAGGATTTGTTCTTTAAAGATTACCAGTGGCATCACCCTGCTGACCATAAAACAACTTTATATTTACTTATCATGCAAAAGGGTGATATGTTTTGAATCTTTTACAACTTTCTATTTTGTGCTTGTAATAGCCTCACTGTAATGGTTAATTCTTCATCATATCAAATTATCAACTGTTTCAGTTTAGTTTTGTTCTTTTAGAGTCTGAACTGTTGAAAGTACATTCTACTGTTAATCTGTTTTAAAACTAGTGGTCTGAAATATAGCATATTCCTTGATCTCTAGGTTTCCCTTGAGGGTCAGATTTCACATGAATCTGCTATGAAAAGTTTAAGCGCTGGACGCCAACCATTTGGGGATCAGATACCATGGAAATTTTGTCAGCAGTTTAATGATTCTGTTTTCCCAAGTCTTTCAGGTGCCCGCATTGTCCGCATTGCCACGCATCCAACTGCAATGAGGGTAACTGTTGGGCTATATTTTTAATCAATGTTACTTTTTTTTTTTTGAAATACTGTTTTCTCTTGTTTGACTTTCATGTCTTATATGGTCTTGTGCAGCTTGGATATGGTTCTGCAGCTGTTGAACTTTTAACTAGGTAATTCATATTATTACTTGATGGTTTGCTGACTTCTTTTACTTCTGTTTTCCTTCCAATTTCTTGAAAGTGCCATATTTTGTAGCTGTTTTTGAAAATGGCTGTTGTGTTTCTTTTGCATAGTTTGTCTATTGTTTTCCTGTTAGTTTTTTTTCTCTAGAATCAATGCAATGAAAGAGCATCAGAAGCTATTGTCACAAATTGGTAGGGCTAGCATCTTTTTTATATATAGGGGAGGGTTTAGGTAGGAACATACTCCCCGGAAAAAATGAGGATTTGATCTGATTCATCCATTTAGCTAGGTACAAGGTATAAAGTCTAAACATAAACGATTTAGGGTTGCTAAAAAATAAGGGTAAAAAGGGTGGGGTTAGTTTTATAAATTTTGCGAACTTTAGAGTTGAGAGTTTACAATAATTGTAAAATTGATCCTGTGTTTTTTTTGACCAGAACTCTTTACCATTGATGAACCCTGATGGGCGGTTGTGATTAGTCCTCCCTTTTTATATGGAGGGAGTTGTTCTCATTTCAACCCACCCCGGTCGAATTTATTTTCACTTGCAATGACGCTTTTGCCCTCATCGAAAATAAATTCGAACCATAACATGTTTTTCCGGCCAAAATTGGTCGTCAATTTGACCGTCAGGACTAAATCTGTTAATAATTGCATAGTTAAAGGTCTAAATTGAGAGTTTTGAAAGTCACGTACTCAAATTATCAGTACCCTAATAGTCACAGGACCAAAAGTGCAATTTATTCTATATATATATATATATATATATATATATATATATATATATATATATATATATATATATATTCCCAGCATGGTTCTATAAGGACATAAGGTAGATCTCTCTTGCAATTCAATGAGCCTTATTTTTAGGCTTTACAGTTGGGTAGTTACTCTTCATTCTTCATACCAATTGTCCCCTATATGATATTTGGAGAATGATGTGTAACAAAGCCCAACTACCCAACTTTAAAGTCTAAAAATTAGTCACCATTTAAATATGATAAAGTGAAAATGACCTCAACAAAAGCCACAAAGCAACCCTTAACTCCCCCCTCCTCCCCTCCCTCAAAAAAAAGAAAAAAAAGAAGAAGAAACTTTTGCCATCCGCTGTCGATCAAACAACCTCCTCTCCATTTAGGTCTATGGTCACTCCACTTATGGCCTTCCCTCTCCTTCATCCTCAACATCCTGCCATCATACTCTACTATCTCTCTATTTTCTTTCCCACATTTCATTATTTGATCCCCCCCTCCCTATCTTCTCAACAGTGGATTACATTTGCTATTTGTACACTTCAATTTCTACATACACAAAATTGATTTGTCGTTATACATTCCCTTATATAAGTTTTGTGTATAAGCGTGCAAATAGTATTATTCTTATCTTTAAATACCACCATCTTCCTTTTAAGCTCTAGCACCTCCAATTCCCCTCTCCCCTCACGCTCTGCGATCTTCAGATGTAGTCTCAAAAACAATGTTTGGTCTCTCTTTTAAACACTTGACATTGCTTTCCCAAACCACGTCACCTACTTAACATTTTACCAAACATCAACAATGGAATAAAATTTTGGAATTGAAAGTTCAAGCATGCTATAATTCCCCAGCATGCTAGAGATCTGAATCAATTACATTTTCATTACATTGCCTCCTTGGTACCATTTCAAGCGTAAATGGTTCCAGTGTATGAATGTGGTTGGTTGGTGTGTGGAAAATTTCCATGAGCATTATCTTGTGACACGTAGATGCTATATAGTAGGCTATATATGGGTTCTCAATGTTTAGTGTTTACAATCTACTACTTGCAGATACTATGAGGGCCAATTGACTCAGATGTCTGAACTAGATGTTCAAGATGAATTGCAGGATCAACCAGTGAAAGTAACTGAGGCTGCAGAGAAGGTTTGGTTTCAATATTGCACTGTGCTAATTATCTATATTGTTTGGCCCAGCTTATTTTGCAGTTTATTGAAGCTGGGCGAAATGTTTCAAAATATTAAAAAGGCTTTTTGAAGATGCAATCAGCTGGACCAAACAAGCACTTTAGAAATATGTTGTTTCAGTGCAGTCTAAATAATTTTTTCACTCTAGTTTGTTTGCTATTGATTAACTAAAAGATGCCACCATTACAGGTCTCTTTACTGGAGGAAAACATAAAACCAAGGACAGACCTTCCACCTTTACTTGTACCACTTCGTGAACGGAAGCCTGAGAAGCTCCACTACGTTGGAGTCTCCTTTGGACTTACCTTGGACCTCTTCCGCTTCTGGAGTAAACATAAATTTGGCCCATTCTTCATTGGCCATAGCCCAGTTAGGATTTTTACTACTGATTTATGTTAGATTCTGAGATTTTATTTTATGTTCTATATTTCTATCTAGTTGCCATTTTAAAATCTACTGCTAGGATAGCTGTTTAACACACTATATCATGATTCATGAATCAGAATAGTGTGACTGGGGAGCACACATGCATGGTCTTGAAGCCCTTGAACAGTGATGATATTGAAGTTAATGGATCCAATGAGTGGGGGTTTTTTGGTCCTTTTTACCAAGGTGGTCGAATGTTAAATTTTGCTTCTAAACTTTATATTTTGATTGAGTTTTATTTTCTTTGATGCCAAGAGATTTTTCGGTAACATTGTCAGATTTTCGGAAGAGATTTGCAAGGCTACTGGATAAAAGCTTCCGTTCTATGGAGTACAAGCTTGCTATGAGGTCTGTAAATGTATTTTTTGCCTTTACAGTTTGTAGACATTGCTTTAAGTATATGCTTATGGTTGCCCCTTCTCTTGCAGTGTATTGGATCCGAAGATCGATTTCGCAGAGGTTGACTCATCGGATGGATTTTTGGAATCCATTGATGGAATATTTTCTCCACATGATATGAAGAGGCTTGAAGCCTACACAAACAATCTTGTGGATTTTCAGTCGGTATGATATCTTACTGGTTTTTAAACCATCTCTTTACATTTAATGTACTAAAAAGGAATATAGGAATGCTTTTGAATACATGAAGTTGCTGAGGGTGAAGAACTTGGAGCATAGGTTAGTTGTCAGTATTAAAAAAAGACAGATGGGGAGGGGCAGTTGTAAGTCATAAGTGAATGACTTTAAAGTTCTAGAACATGGAATGATTTGATTTTTTTTTTCTCCCAATTGATGGGTCCTCACACTTTTACTTGTTCAGTGTAAATATTTTTACTTATGTATTCAAGCATTTCAGGTTTGTTTTCTTTTATAACAAAAAATTAAATACGCTAATGTCATTCATTCTGCAGATTATGGATTGTGTCTCAATACTTGCACACTTGTATTTCTCAGAGAAGCTCCCAGTTTCACTTTCATATACTCAGGCTTCTGTTCTGCTTTGCATTGGTTTGCAGGATAAAGATATTTCTCAGATTGAGGTTTGCTCTTACGTAATCTCCAATATTCTCTCATTTATTTTTCTGCTAGTTTAATGGATTTTATTTGGCATCCTCAATGTCAGTTTTCTAGTATTGTATAGTGAAATGTTCATGTTTGTCAAATATGTAAAAGTCTTCATTTTTTATGGAGATAGATCAATCACATTTTACTCATTCTTGGTAATATTTCCCTTTCACTACTTTTCAGGGAGAAACGCGTCTGGAAAGACAGCAGATTTTGTCTTTATTTATAAAGACAATGAAGAAGTTCTACAAGTACTTGTATGGCCTTGCCTCCAAAGAGATTGATTCAATTGTATCTCGACTAGAAGAAGTAAGTGGACAAACAAGACACATGTCTGTGGCGTTCTTTTCATTGAGTCCTGCCAGTTACTACTGGTTTTGTTCCATGAAACCATTTCAGATTGAATTCACTATTTGTTAGTTAATTTAAGCTGTTAAATGTGCAAGCAATGTGTAGATACCCTATATAATGTAAAAGTTGCAAAAGCAATTGTCTGCCTGCATCTTATTTTAGCAAAATATCTTCTTTTTTCGTTATCTTCTATCATTTGTTATTCAACTTGGAATCAATTGTGGCATTCTTTACAGATAAAGATGGAGCCTCTTGCTATATCATTGGACGATGATCTTAACAATGCGGCAAAACAAGTCCAGGAGGAGATGAATGCCAAAATGGATGGTCTATTAGACCCAGATCTACTTCAAGGATATGCCATCGTGGATAGAGAAGCTGATTTTGAGAATGCCCTGCAAAATGGAGGAGGAAAGGTACTTCCCGGTGGAGTAATCAGCGTGAAATCCAACAACAGAATCAAGGTTGATAAAGGCCAGAAGGGTGAGAAGAAGAGAAGCAAGAATTACCTATCCAAATCAAGCAAGAAAAGGAAGTCTTGACCTGTTGAAGGTACGGCCTTGTCATATTTTCTAATGTATAGATCGAGCTTTTGTTCTCTTGATTGTGAGCGGTCAGCTAGTTGAACAATTTCAATATATATATTTGATGGAAATGTGACAACAACCCAACCAACCTTATCATGAGTTGGGTAATCAATTTTGAGTATTGTGACAAAGCATTTTGAAGCATAAACCTTGTGCCCTTAGTAGATTATTCCCATTAGGGTTTAGATTAGGACAAGGTTTTACATAATGATTATCATGTTGTAACTTGTAAGGTTAAAATGTTAGATGCTTTCTCCTTCTGATGTTTACTTCTCGTGGATAATCTTTATTAGAAACGTTGAGTTTGGTTCGGACATTGTTTTCGAATCATTGCAAGTTTGCTTTCCTTCTTATGATTGAATTGTGAGATCATAGTGTGAATCTGTTTTCTATGTTAAACTCAATATATTCGAAATAGCGAGCGAGCTCTTCGCATTTAAAGACATGCTGTTCCTGGCTCACTTTATTTCTAATGATTTGAAGGTTTGTTACCATTGGCACCACTTGTTTCACAAGGTTCAATTAGCTCGTTTGTTCATTGGTTGGTAACATAAAAAGCCTATATTTTGTTTATGAACTTTTGGAGCAATATTGGTTTGTGTTAAACCATGATCTACTCTGGAGAGTTGAAAATTTTGTCATAATAGCAACATATAACGTTCAAAATATTAAAATTTTTAATTTGTTTGAGAGTTTAATTTAGAATGTTTAGCTGTATGAAAATGAAATAGATATTTTAATACATTACTGTTAAGAATTTTACATTAAAAAATAGAGTTGAAAATTTGATTGATTGATATAATCTAATTGAGCGATTGTAAAATATTATGGAGTAAGAAATTTTAAATTTCTAAATTTTAGATACAATTGTTATAAGATATAGATATTTAGTATTAAATTATCAACTTTTAAATATTATTATCAACAATATATTAAATGTTTAAGTTTTTATTTTTATTTTATTTTATATATATATAAAAACATTTATACTTGACCAGATTGCCCGAATGAGGTCATAAGTCATAACATGAGTGCCCAATCAAATGTGTGTGTTTGGATCCCTAACTTTCAAACTATTAATTATTTTGTGCTTGGTTCAAGTTGTATAAGATAATCAATATTATATTTGAGGAATATAAGGTTCTTATGTTTGATTCAAGTTTGTAATTTTCTCGGAGTAACATAATCTCCACTTATGATTTTTGACTATTGCAAAAGAATGTAAGATATCCTCTCTTTTTAAAGTATTTTTACATTCTATTGTCTTATTACTAATTTTGTAATTTTAATCCATTTGCCTTTGTTAATTATTATTCAAGCTCTTAGTTAATTAATTTTAAATCATTTACTTCTATATTTTACTATTACTTTATTTATTTATTTTAAAATTCAACCAAACAAATGTATAATACATATCTCAATTTTAAACCACATATAGGAATCTAACATTTTTTAAGTAATATAACATTCTCTGTGAACCAAGTTATATAAGGTAATTAAGGTTATATTTACGAAATTTTTTACTGTGGACAATAGTCCACACAGCTGTGTGGACCATGGTCCAAAAAAGAACGACATTATAATTAGTTTTGTTTGTATAACATATTCAATATCATTTTATATACATTGTAGTTTAATTTCAGCACAATTAAAGTTTTAGTTTGTTTCAACTATAGTTTCATTTGACACTATACATACAATGATCTTATTACAGTGAGAGCTGTTATTGAATTTCATTTATACACACTGTAGTCTTATTACAATACTAATAAATTATAGTTATAAGTAAACTATGGCTTCATTGAATAATATACACTCAAATATACAATAGTTTCATTTGACAATATACACTAAGTATGTGAGACATGTTATTCAATTTCTTCATTTTATATATACTGTAATTTCATTTCAACACAACTAAAGTATCATTTCAATTCAATTACAGTTTCATTTTGATAATATAAACACAATATGTGAGACAAATTATTCAATTTCATTTTGTTTTAAACACACAAAAAATACGAGATTTGTTAATTAAAATTTAACGGGTGCCGTTTTTTTTTTATTTAAAGAAACGATGCAGTTTTCGAACCATGGTCCACCGTATACCGATTGTATATTTACTAGGCAATAGAAGATTCTCATTTTTGGTTCATATTATTTAATTTTTCAAGGGAATGCAATTTAACCTTTACATAAAATTTTAGCTATTTGAAGAGAATATGAGATATACTCCATATCCTTAAGTATTCTCACAATTCCTCGTCTTTTTACTAATTTTGCCATTTCTCAAGTACAACCTCTTAATTAATTATTTTTAATTCATTTAGTTTTATATTTTATCATTGTATTGTTTATTTGTTTATTTATTTTATTTATGAAATTTATTGAAATACATAAAAATGTGTTAAGAGTATTAAAGTAAAAATAGCAATTATAACATAAAACACAACTCTTCAACCAAAATACGTTTATATTTCATATATCAATTTTAACCAAAACAAAAATCTAACACGTAATCTAACATTCACAATAATATAATATTCTCTAAGGTAATCTAACATTATGTGAATCAAACGCCAAGGCTTGCACCCAGTCCCACTTGTACCCACCTCATCCTGTTAATTTTCAATGATGCATACTAGTTCATTTAGAAAGTCGTTATAATATCTCCAACAAGAAAGAATGTTATTTGAAAGTCGATTATCTCCCTTAGAATTCGAGATGTTGAAGTAGTGTTGACGCTTCTTTACAAGTGTGTCATGGAAGCAGCTTGGACAGAATTATCCGACAAACTACAGTTATCCCTGATATCAGTATGTAGTTGTTAACTTAAAGTTTTCAAGATTCCTGACCATTTCACATGAGACTTTTGATCAATTATTGATTGTATTTACTTTTAATGTACAAGTAAACACAATATCTATATTCATTTTCTTTTATTATTTATTTCTCTAAAAAAAGAAATTAAATAAATAATTAATTAATTTTTTTTTTGAAAAAAAATAAATAATTAATTATTCATTTAGATATGCACACTCTTCTTCTCTATCATACGGGACATTCTACCTCAATAATCTATGCCTACCTAATTAACTTAATGGCACATGTTTCCTGATCAACAAAGTATGTATAACTCAGTTAATATCCAATTTAGCCATTGATTATTGTTGTGTTTTTCGATTTAGTCATAAACATCATTTCGTGTTTAATTGGATTATGAATTTTGATGATTTTGCTTAATTGAATTCTCTATTAAGATAGTTTAATTTGGTAATTTCTCCTCTATTGATACCAAATTTACTCATTGACTATAGTGTTTTATCCAATTTAGTCATCGGCTATAGTGATTTTACCTAATTCAATCATCGATTATATTGATTTTTACCTAATTTAGAGATCTATTACTATAGTGGTTTTACTCAATTTAGTTATTGATTCTAACAGTCGAGGACTCAATTAGGTAAAACTATCAAATCCCATGAGTCCATGGCCTAATTAAGCACAAAAGAACGTTTAAGACTAAATCGAGAAAAACACTACAATCAAAGACTAAATTGAATATTAATTCGTATAACTCATCATCACTTATAGTAATAATCATAATCATTATTAAAAATAAATTAGGGAAAAAAACCCTTAAACATTGATATATATCCGTCCGAAGTAGTGCAAATAGTAGTGTATGTACCCTAGAGATGAAATGAAGAAAAATGGACTTTGATCTTTCTTTTACCCTTGTGTCTTGCCGAAGATTAACAACCAAAACGGCATACAAATGCGTAGAATATAATCTTACGAAAACTAAATAAAGGAATACTCGGTATAATGAAAAGGTAGGGCATAATTTAAGGGCTAAAACGGAAGAAGGCCATGATTTCTCATGCTTGTTAGTTTCATTCAAACGAGGATAACACTGCTTCTTCGTAACCTCTAACACCAAAAAGTGTCTCACTCTTAGTTGGAAATTTGGCATTTCAGCTCCACATAGCATGAGTTCATGTCAGCTTTTCAGTTGCCATTAATTTTACTTTTTTAGTTTTACCATATAAAAATTTCTTAATTATAATCACATGATACATGTCTCGAGACACTAAGATGATAATTCATGGCACACTATGATTGGTCATTTATTTATACATGCAATAATTAATCATATTTTTTACTATATTCAAACACACCAGTATAGTTTGGATGGAATTTGAAATTTAAGTCAATAGAGTATATGCATTAAATTTTATTTTCACTTCATATAAGATTGTCTCAATTTGCTTACTATATTAACTAGTGTGCATACGATCCAAGATTGTATTAATATTAACAATGATGAATGACATCCTTAACTTTACGTTGTAGAAGAACAAATACTTGAATGATGTTGGTTGGTGCTAATTAACTATGCATGAACACCTTTCTTACTATCTTTGTTTGTTTTTTTTTTTTTTTTTTTTTTTTTTTAAACACTTTTGCTAGCAATATTTTGTGTATTTTTTGGATCCCATTGATGTTTTTTGCCATATATTGTGGTCAAGTGATGTCAGTCTTACTTTAGTGTCAATAAATTATGTATAAACACCTTTGTTACAGTTTTTTTTTTTTTTTTTTTTTTTTTTTTTTTTTTTTTTTTTTTTTGGAAAATCAGTATACTCAGAGCATCTCATATGACATTGTACAAGTAAATACATATTCTTTGTTTTTCTTTATCCAATTTTTCACAAAAATAAAGGATTTATCTTGTTATTAATACCCTTTTTATCATCACATATTTATTTTTCAACTCCTTGAATCTGAATGATATTATGCTAAGTATATAGTATATACATAACGAACCCATGTGTAAGCAAACTATTTCCATGTGATTGAGCATAAAGGAAAATGTGATCTTCCTCCCTTCTTCTCCTAAACACGGCTTATTGAATCATTGAATTAAATCCGTGCAAGCTGCGTGATCCTCCTCCCTATGTATATATATATGTATGCCACTAGTTTCAATTCCTTACTAATTAGCATACATGTATACTTCACAAGCTAGAATGAGCAACTCCAGTCGTCATGCAATATAATTATTCAACATATATAGTTTATAATTTTGTTTTTGTTAAATTTAACCGACGTTATTGAATATAATGCCGGCAGGTGGAACCAACGCCAACATGAATGACAACACGGCGGCGGCCACTCAGCAACGGAGGCGTGCGCCGCAAAATGACATCCCTTTGTCGAGCATCCTCAAAATCATGCGCAGGGCTATCCATGGAAACATGCGGATCGCCGACGATGCCAAGGAGACGGTCCAGAAATGCGTGACGGAGTTCATCCACTACGTCACCGCCAAGGCCAACGAGCGTTCCCGGCTGGAGAAGCGCAAGACGGTCACCGCCGACGATCTCCTCTGGGCGATGCGTGCCCTCGGCCTGGGAAACTACGCCGAGGTGCTCACTGACTTCATAATCGGCTACCGTGAGCAGCAGGAGTACGGCCGCGCGGCCACCCACCATGTACCGAGCTACGCGGTGCCGGAGTTTTCTCCCGGTCCAATGAACGACGCTGGTGGATCCGCTTCCTCTTCTTTTCCCTACCGCGGTGACTATATTATTGATCCCTCATATCCCCCCAACTTCAACGGTTAAGCTACCATTTCTATCCATGCATGCATTGCATGGTGATGATGATGAAGAATATATATACTAGTATATATTGTGTGTGCTTGTTTTCCTATGTCATATGATGATTTCCCAATCCTATGAAACTTCAATAATTTGTTGTTGTATTTGAATTGGTTGTTTGTTAGTAATGTTTTGATTTGTGTTTTTGTTTTTATTTAATTAAATAAAAACATTTCGTTAATATCAATGTCCAATCATTTCCAATCCAATGTTTGGATCTTCTTCCATTCTCCCAATCAAATAATGCTTAGATCTCTGATCTATATATGGAATGGTACGGTTGTTGCTTATAAAACATTTTTAATTTGGTCAAGCATTTATTATCATATCCCTATAATTTGACAATAATTATAATTAGTAGCAAATTAAAGACCTAATTTTTTATTTTTTATTTTTATAATTGTATATATTTCGATTGCAGAATACTGAAGTAATCAACATTTCCTAATGTAATATAACATTTCGTGAATCAAACGCCACTAAAAGGTGTTTGGTTTAAGTTATATAAGGTAACTAAGGTTATAGTTACGGCAAATTTTACTATGGCCCATGGTCTACACAATTAAATTTATTCAATATACACACAAATATATTACACACTACAAGAAAAATCACGATTTGTGACGGAAAAATTCCGTCGCGAAAACGCAAAATTCCGTCACAAATTGCAATTTGCGACAAAATTTTTCATTTTCGCGACGGAATCCATTCCGTAGTCTCAAGGCTTGTCGTATTTCATTTCATGATGGAAATAATCTGTCGCGAACGATGGCGACGGAAAATGGTGACGGAATTTTCCGTCGCAAAGTAGGTGACGGAAATCATTCCGTCGCGAGTCCGACGCGGTTTTGGCAACGGAAATGCTTCTTTCAGTCGCCATCGCAAGGAAAAATATTCTGTCGCAAAACTCATATTCCGTTGCATATTTCAGTCGTGAAATATAACGACGGAAATAATTATTGTCGTGATTCTGTCGCTAACCTTTCCGTTGCAAATTTTGTATTCCGTCATAAAATTCCGTCGTAAAATAACAACGAAACAAATTGTCATCACAATTTTGTCGCTAACTTTTTCGTTGCAAATTTTCTCTTCCGTCGCAAAATTTTGTCGTAATAAAACGACGGAACAAATTTCCGTAGTGATTCCATCGCAAGACATTCCATTGCAAAGTTTGTTTTCCGTCACAAAATTTCATCGTAAAAAGATAACGGAACTACCTACTGTCGTGATTTTGTCGCGTTTCGGGCTACAAAAATCTTTTCGCCACCAATTTCGTCGCCATAATGACAATGAATATTCCATCGCTAAAATTATATTTCGTCACAATTCTACTAAATTATAGTTACGGCAAATTTTACTATGGACCATGGTCCACACAATTAAATTTATTCAATATACACACAAATATATTACAGTTTCATTTGACAATATACACTCAATATGTGAGACATGTTATTCAGTTTCATTTTATACATACTGCAATTTCATTTCAACACAACTAAATTATCATTTCAATTCAATTACAGTTTCATTTGATAATATAAATACAATATATGAGACAACTTATTCAGTTTCATTTAGTTCTGAAAACACAAAAATATTGGATTTGTTAACATTTAACGGCTACTGTATCTTTACTTAAAGAAGCGGTGCCAAAAGATTAATTAAGATTAAATCGAGAAAAATCACTAAAAACTAAATTGAATATTAATTCGTATAATTCATCATCACGTATGTATCGGTCCGAAGTGCAAATAGTACCCCTAGAGATGAAATGAAGAAAAAGGGACTTTGATCTTTCTTTTTTCCTTGTGTCTTGCCGAAGATTAAAAACCAAAACGAAATAAAAGAATCTTACGAAAACTAAATAAAAGAATATACTCCGTATTATAAAAAGGTAGAGTAGAATTTAAGGGTTAAAGGGGAAGAAGATCATGATTTCTCATGCTTGTTAGTTTCTTCAAACGAGGACGACATAACGTCTACGTAATCTCCAAGACTTAAAAGTTTCTCACTCTTAGTTGGCAATTTGGCATTTTAGTTGTTAGTTTCATGTTAGCTTTGCACATTTATATTACCATATAAAAGTTTCCTAATTATTCTCTTTTTTGTTTGGGTGATTTGCACATTTATCCCTCGATTTTAAATTTTTTTTTTTTAATGTTATTAATGGTCAAGTCAACTTTAGATTTTAAATTTATAATTGCATGCTACATGTCACGAGACACTAAGATGATAATTCATGGCACACTATGATTGGTCATTTATTTATACATGCAATAAGTAATCATATTTTTACTATATTCAAACCGACCAATTTAGTTTGGATGAAATTTAAAATTTTAGTCAATAGAGTAAATGCATTAAATTTAATTTTCACTTCATATGAGATTGTCTCAATTTGCTTACTATATATTAACTAGTGTGTGTATATATATACAACCGCATCACAGTTATTGGTATTAAAAGTAATAATGATGAACGACACCCTTAACTTTAGGTTGTTCAAGAACAAATACTTTTTTTTGAATACTGTTAGGAGCAAGTGTAATTAGATTTTGATGATACCAAACTCACTAAGATTGTAGATCCATATTTTTCCTTTCGTTGATAGGATTTCTGTTACAATCGAAAGTTGTTGTAACTCAACGAATGAATCTTGTTGAGGTTAGCAAAATTGGTCTACCTGAAGACATGAAGATAGGAAGACGGACGAAAGAACGCTGAAGACGAAAGATGTAAGAACATCTTTCGGATGAACAATCCTTTGACTAAGTGAAGCCTTCGTCTAAGAGAGAGGTCGAAAGATAAGGTCAATCTTTCGAAGAACCTCTCTGAGGAAACAGGTCAAGTCAGACAACCTTCATTAAGTGAAGCAATGAGAATGTTGTCTATGCCTCAAAGATGGGCAATCATTCGGAACAAAAGGTGTCCTAGGAATGATTTTCACAAAAGACAAGGAGCATTAAAAGACTTGTACCATCTTGTCAGAGATCAAAGACAAAATTCATGATGCTTTTGGCTCCAACGGTTACACAGTACATGTGCATTAAATGCTCAGTGCCCACTAGTCTTTACACACTGGTTATTAGGTTTGAAATCTTCATATCCCTCCAACAGATGAATTTTTCCTTCCTATAAATACATGTCTTCACCATTGAAGAAGGTGCTGGTTATTCAACTCTTGCTATCCAAAGAAAAGCTCTCCAAACAGTTGCATCTCTTAAAGCTTTTCATAACCAGTGTTTTTGTGAAGTTTTAAAAAGGCTCATTCATCTTCCGTACTTCACAATTTGAAGAAGTCTTGCATATTTTCAAGTGAAGATTCATCCATATATCAAGACAAGGCTTCAACCTGTTGGAGAAACACAACATTATCTTTCCAACATCTCAACTCTTAGGAAGAAGTTGATAGAGGCGGAGTAAACTCGAGGAGTTGAAAAACCTATCAAGTGGCTGTCCAGCTTAGTGATCAAGGAAGCCAGCTTGAAGTAGTTTGTACTAGGAGTGATAGTGCAAACCCTTTCACGAGTTGTGAAAGAAGAGTGGAGTTGGCTTAGTTAATAGCCGAACCACTATAAAAATCTTTCTCTCTCCATATCTCTTTAAATACTGCACTTTATCTTTCGTGCATTGCATGTCATTTCGACTAAACAGTAATAGCTTCTAACGAAAGTGTGCAAAGTAAAACTAAAAGACGAAACCTTTTTCCGCTATGCATCACTTCGAAAGGAGTAACTTTGAAAAATTGATTAGAGTCTATTCACCCCCCGGCCCTCTAGACTCTCTTTCGACCCTACCGGGACCAACAAGTGGTATCGGAGCGGTTACCTTGTCACTACAAGAAAAATCACGATTCGCGACGGAAAAAATCCGTCGCGAAAACGTGAAATTCCGTCGCAAATCACGTTTTGCGACAGAATTTGTCATTTTTGCGACGGAATCCATTCCGTAGTCTCAAGGCTTGTCGTATTTCAATTCGTGATGGAAATAATCCGTCGCGAACGATGGCGACGGAAAATAGTGACGGAATTGTTCGTCGTGAAGTAGGCGACGTAAGTCATTTCGTCGCTAGTCCGTCGCGATTTTGGCAACGGAAATGTTTCTTTCTGTCGCCATTGCGTGATAAAATAATCCGTCGCAAAACTCATATTCTGTTGCATATTTTTGTTGTGAAAGATAACGACGGAAATAATTATTGTCGCGAATCCGTCGCTAACATTTCCGTTGCAAAATTTTTTTTTTCCGTCATAAAATTTCGTCGTAGAAAAATGACGAAACAAATTGTCGTCGCTATTCCGTCGCAAACTTTTCCGTTGCAAATTTTGTCTTCCGTCGCACAAATTCGTCGTAAGAAAACGACAGAACAAATTTCTGTAGCAATTCCATCGCTATATTTTCCGTCGCAAAATTTATTTTCCGTTACAAAATTTCGTCGTAAAATAATAACATAACTAATCACTGTCGTGATTTCGTCGCGTTTTGGATGACAAAAATCTTTTCGTCGCCATAATTACAATAAATATTCCATCGCTAAAATTATATTTCATCGCAATTTTGCTAAATTATTATTTTAATATTTTGTAATTATTATTATTTTGTTAAAATTCTAATATTTGTATTTAAAATGTTAATGTCCAAACTAAAAATACAATATAATATGTTGTACCCAAATACCAAATAAATGTATAAACAGCAATATAGTAATTCATAAAAGAAAAATTAAATCAAGGTGAATTCGGTCGTGATGAGGGTGATGATGAAGTACCAGCTCTCTCACTCTGAAGAGCATTTAATTTTTGCTGCATAAGAACCATAGAAGCCTTCAAATTCTCAATCTCATCGAGGACCTTAGCAGAATTAGCATTCTCTGATGGCTGCGAGGTTGATTCTATATTGTCCGATGTGTTAGCATTTATTGGAGTACGAATGAATGTACCATATGAGCCAAGTCCATAAACTCTTCTTTTTTTATCATGTCCGCCAACTGCATCATAGTACACTCTCATCTACTTCTTCTCCATTTTGTGTTAATACCTCCCGTTGCAATGCAATTTGATCCTGCAAAAATTTAAAGAATTAGTACAATTTTTATAAAAATTCATATACATTCAAGGAAAATCAAGATTAAACTTACATGGATTTGTTTGTCTTTTTCAACTATAAATTTTTGACCATCATGTTGTTTGGTATGTGTATGCTTGAATAATTCAAAATATGATGGACGACGACCAAGTTGCTTTTCCTAAAAATTAGTTAAAATAGAAACAAAATAAAAAAAAAATTAAAACAAATAAGATTATAATATATACTAAAAGTATTTCAAACATCAACTCAATAAGCAGAATATAAATAGAATTAGTAAAATAGAACGAAATTTAGTAAAAATATTCAACAGAGTTTCCTTTATAAATAGAACTATCTCCAATATAGAACACAAACATTAACTCAATAGAGACAATAAAATTAAATCACAATGATTTTATCATAATAGTGTCAATACAAATTTCTACCAACACAATAGCACATAATTATTATATAAAGCAAACAAAATTCCGATAAAAAAATCAGCATAGTTTCCCGTATAAATAAAACTATCTCTCTGCTTAATATATAATATAAACATCTCAAACATCAACTCAATATGTACAATAAAATAAAATCACAAGAAGTTCATCGTAATAATCTCAATAAAAGTTTCTACCAACACAATAACGCATAATTCAAAGTAATTTGGCACAAAGCCAAATTTACACAAGTGATATCTCACAATCTCAGCTTCTTCAAATGAGATGTGATGACATTTTATACACGGACATCAAATTTTACTTCCATCCATGAAATTTGGTTTACTACATGCAAACTCAATAAATGTTTCTAAATTTTTTATAAAATCTGGATTAAGATCACCACGCTGAGTTCGCCTTTGATACATCCAACTTCTATCCATAATACTTATATGTAAAGACCTACACATATACATTCATATATTTAACAATCATTAGAGTTTAAAAAATATTACTATTATCATTCCTATTCGAATATTTGAATCAAATGCCCCTCTAAGAATAGAGAAATAATAAAACACAGAAAAACAAAAGAGATGAAAATATAGTGCATAGTATACACATGAAGAAAATCTCTGGTTTAGCACTATATGCAGGCATGTTACAATACTTTCTTAGCTTATCATCCTACACAGAGGCTCTAAGTTAATATGGAATACCAAATCTGTATGGAGTAATTGGTCCTTCGTTACTCATCAAGCTGGATTTTAATCATTTGATTTCAAGTGCCAAGATTGTGGCTTGCTTATTCATAGTGTTATTTTTATTTGACTTCATCATCTATAAAGATAAAATAAACTGGTAAATCGTAAAGTTAAAAACAATCAACACTTATATGTTACAGATCAAGGGTAAGTCTATTATTAAGAAATTATACTATTTTATGAATATTTTGTCCCAGAGATTACACTGGTTCATCTTTTTTCTGAATTATAACATGCATTATGCTACAAGACCCATGAAAATTTTATTTTGTCTCTTTCCTTTACTCTATTATTTCTAAAGCTGAGTTCAAGACATGTAGTGCTCAGCAAAGGAGGCCTGAATCAACAACTAACTAGCTTACTTAGTGATGTAAAAGGTGGAGCAATTAATGATTAAGATTCACATTATTCATTTCTGTTTACTCATATATATATATATATATATATATATATATATATATATATATATATATATATATATATATATATATACACAAAGCAGTAAATTAAATATATATCACACATATATATACAAACCAGTAAACACCACAAATATATATACAAAGCAGTAAAAACTACAAATATATATACAAAGCATAAGCAGTAAATATATATCACACATTTATATACACAAAGCAGTAAACACCACAAATATATATACAAAGCAGTAAAAACTACAAATATATATACAAAGCATTAAAAACAATATATATATATATATATATATATATATATATATATATATATATATATATATATATATATATATATATATATATATATATATATATATATATATATATATATATATATATATATACGCATTGTATACCCACAACAAATAATAAATTTATAATAATACAAAAAAAAAGACTTTCAGAAAGAAACTAACCTCGGTCTCGGTCGTTGTCTCGCCGCAAACCGTCACCGTCTTGCCGCAGCCTGTTGTTGCCTCGCCGTAGCACGTCGCCGCCTCACCGTAGCACGTCACCGCCTCGTCGTAGCACGTCGCCGCAAAGTTGCAGAGTCTGAAGCTGAGGAGGGTTAGAGATGCGGCTGAGTCTGAAGCCGATGAGGATTAGAGATTTTAGGAATTTAGTTATTTTAGGATTTTAGGTATTTTAGGATTTTAGTGTTGTAGTAAATTAAAATAGGATTTAGCCTTTTCAATATATATATATATATATATATATATATATATATATATATATATATATATATATATATATATATACATATATATTATGTAGTTTTGATTAATGAATATAATACATATACTTCTAAAATAATTAAGAAAATGATTTATTTAATTATTTTTTACATTTGTGTATGATAAAAAATCTTCTTATATTTAAATATTCACGTAAATGTTAATTAGTATCTTTAGGAGTGTCTACAATTCGGTGAAAATATGTTAAATTATCAAATAAAAAATTCAATTAATAAGTTTTTAACGTAAAATATTTCAGTTCGGTCAATGGATAAAGATTTTTTAAAATTTTAACTATCGATAGTTTAATTAACTAAATTAACATATTGTTGAATTGTGTAGTTATTTTTAGTGTGTGCAGGGTCGATCCATTAAAAATAGGGGTCATGTCTAATAGTTTAATCTAGACTCCACGTTATTGTATTATATAACAAAAATAAAAATGTAATTAAATTTTTTTGTCCAAATATAGTACATAAAAATTTAATAAAGAGAGAATGCAATTCACAAGTTAATTTAAAAGTTTCATTTTTCGTTAATATTTAAATACAAAATTATTCACCAAAATTTCGATGTAAATTCTTCTAAAATTTTATTTTCAATTACAATGAAGACCAATCTATGAAATAAAAAATAATAAGAATAGGTAAATGTTTTGTTACAATTTTAAATATAAAATAAAAATAATTATTTTCGATATAATCAAAATGAGTATTTTAAAAAATTGATTATTAAATTATTCATATTAATTGTTTAACCAAATCAAACAACTATAATAGTGATTAAATACATCAAAATTGACTGATAAGCTAACTTTGATACTAAACATGAACTTCAATTCATCATTTAATTTGTACAAACCAAACATGTCTATGTAAATATCTATGATCTTTTGAGGCTAAACCAATTATTTACACGATGTCGAAAATAAGATAGCATGAAACAAAGTCTCATTATATATATACATTTTTTTTTTGGGTAAGGATACACTTATTTTTAATTGTTAAGCTAACTACGAATTTGAGAATTTCAATGTAATTTCTTGTTAATCCGACTTCAGTTTCGCATATGATTTTAATACTCTAATGTTGCTATCAGGGACGAAGCCAAAGGAGGGGCAGCTGCCTCCCCCCCCCCCCCTCACCCCACCCCCACCCCCACCCCATATATAATTTTTGTATGTATATATGTATATATAGTACATGTGTTAGTATTAGTAAAATAAAACTGTTGAATGTTAACAAAGGTTGATTTAGGTGAGTTGGTTAAGCACATGTTAAGTTATTATGATAAAGGATAGGGTTCAAATCTTGGCATTAACATAGTTTTATAGTTGGCTTCAAACAGTTTTTAAAAAAAAATATTTCTGGCTCCGTCCCTGGTTGCTATCATTAGGGTATAAAACAAATGTCCCATGAGCACCAATGATATCACATTTTATATTAATGTTGTACCATACCAACGTTAGGTACTTAAAATTGTACTAACTTCATATTTACCAATAATAATTTTATATTTAAAGATGCAATATAATTTTAAATTTCTTTTTAAATTTAAATTTTTACACTTATATACAATGCTTTCAAAATTTTCATAAATTTTGGTCGAATTCCTTTTTTAAAAAAACTAGAACTTTCAATTGAAATATTTATTTCAACAAAATTAAAAATAATTTTAATTTATCTTATAAAATATCTCAAAATATCACTAGGAATATATTGGTCTTCGTTATGGACAATGACATTGTAGAAAAGAGGGTGCGATCATTCGGCCATTAATGATTCCAGCGCCATAGCGCGACAGACATATAGGGCGTCGCATTTTCTGTCGCCAATGTGTCAACATATTGGTGACGGAATTGATTTTGTCATCGCACTTTGTAGCAAAAATAAACTTTACTTAAAAAATTTATTATTTCAGTGACGGAAAGAACGGTCGTCGTATGTTCCGTCGCCAACCTCAAATGTCAAATCTACCGTTGCACCAAACATCGCAACAGAATTAATTTTCGTTGCCGATTCCATCGTCATAGCGCGACAAACATATAGGGCGTCGCATTTCCTGTCACCAATGTGTCAACATATTGGCGACGGAATTGATTCTGTCGTCCCATTTTGTAGCAAAAATAAACTTTACTTCAAAATTTATATACTTTCGCGACGGAAAAAAGTCTCGTCGCAAATTCCGTCGTAAGCCTCGGTCGTCAATCTCTTTGTGTAAAGATTACGTGGGAATATTTTCAAGTTTGCGCCAAATATTGCAAAAGAATTATTTTTGTCGCGGATTCTGTAGCAAAACCGCAACGGCACCATCAATCGTTGCCTTTTCCGTCGCCGTTGTGGTGACAGAACTTAATTCCGTCGCAAAATCCGTCACCAAAATGTGGGCGCCAAAATTTCCTGGCCTTTTTCTTACTTTGCGCCAAAAATTGCTACAGAATTGATTTCCGTTAACATTTCCAACGCAAAATCGTGACAGAACACGTTCCGTCGCAAAAACCGTTGCAAATTGACAACGGATTACCCTCTGTCGCAATGTTTCCGTCGTGATTCGTGATTTTTCTTGTAGTGTGTACGGTAAACGTTTTTGTTTTACTGCCTGGTAGATCCCCTTTTCAAATTCTATATAGGTTAAACTGCTTTTTCGTCTTTGCACTTATTTTCATAAAAGAAAAATGGAAAGAGATCATGCTAATCGTTCTAGGCCTCTTGCCTTTAATCTCTCTAAATTTGATGATTGGAAAGTCCGGATGCAGATTCATATCTCGGCTATTCATGATGAAATGTGGGACGTTATAAAAGAAGGTCCTATCATTGTCATGATGGTGAATACACAAGCGGCT
Organism: Ipomoea nil; assembly: GCF_001879475.1. Classification (NCBI taxonomy): domain Eukaryota; kingdom Viridiplantae; phylum Streptophyta; class Magnoliopsida; order Solanales; family Convolvulaceae; genus Ipomoea; species Ipomoea nil. Next base: position 1,248,229 of record NW_017618815.1, on the reverse strand, counting down.
GCTCAAGGAGCAGACCTAGAAGTCATGATTCCAAAACCGAAGTCTCAGCTTACTTCAAACGAAAAGGCAAGAGCAAATCTCGACAACGTTGCACGAGATATCCTCTACAAGTCTCTAGATGACTCGTTATTTCCGAGAGTGCGGAAATGCACTACGGCAAAAGAAATCTGGGATACTCTTATGAGTTTAGGAGAAGGAGACGAGCAAGAAAAGGACAACAAGCTCAGTGTTGCCATGAAGAAATTTGAAGACTTCAAAATGATGCCAAATGAAACCATCACCGATATGGAGCTTAGGTTCACGAAACTTATGGGTGACCTTTAAGATCTTGGAAATGAGCTAACCGAAAAGGAGAAGAACCTAAAGATACTTCGAGGACTTCCAAAGTCATGGGAGATGAAGGTAACAGCCATGAGGGATCACCGAGACATGAAGACTACCAACACGAGCAAAATATTTAGTGATCTCAAGGCCTATGAGTTCGAGCATGAGTCCAAAGAATCTGAGGAATCTGAAACGAGGAATATCGCCTTGGTTGCAAGTCAACAACCGTCAATATCAAACAGGTCAAACTCTAACCCTACTGAATTTTTATCTGATGAACAGTTTGCTTTGTTTGTACAAAAGATGAAAAGGTTCATGAGGAAGAACAACTTTCAAGATCATCAAAGATCACCAAACTCCTCCAACCGAAGGCAACACGAAAGATCTCCTCAGTCGTTGTTGCAAGAGACGGTGGATGCACAAGTGCTATGCTATAATTGTCGAAAGCCAGGACATTTCAAAGCGAATTGTCCTCATCCTATGGTTCGCAAATACTAGGACCAGGATATTAGCACAAGCTCACCGAAAGATGTTGTTGAATCTAGCAAGAGAAGTGGAAAACCAAAATCAACAAACTCTCGACACGAGAGAAGAAGGAAAGCTATGGTAGTGAATGAGCCAGCTGAAGAAGTTCAACCCGAAAAAAGCACCTCAAGTTCAAGTTCAGAGAGTGAGAGTTCGGGAGATGAGAAAGGACTTCTATGCCTCTTCAGTTAGGAAGAAGAAGCAGATGATCTATGTCTAATGGCAAATGATGATGAGGGAAAACATGTCATATGGTATGTCGATAGTGGATGCTCAAGATATATGACCGGAGACAAATCAAACTTGAGCAATTACAAAGAAGTTGATGGACCAAAAGTTGTTTTTGGAGGAGAATCAAGTGGAAAAATGAAAGGAACTGGAGACATGATTAGAAATGGAGTAATCATTCGAGATGTCTCACACGTTGAAGGACTCAAGTTCAACCTGCTTAGCACCAGTCAATTTTTTGACAAAGGCTACAAAGTAGAATTCTCCAAAGACGAGTGCAAAGTCATTAGCAATGGAGATGGTGACATCGTTCTCATGACAAAATGAAAGAAAAACATATATGTAGTTGCTTGGGAACTTTGTAAAACTAATGTTTGTCTTGTTGCCAATAGTAATGCAAATTTAAGCTTGGAATGGCACAACAAGATGAGTCATCTAAATCTCAAGACCATCAATAAGCTATCAAAGAGAGGTCTTGTGGAAGGACTACCGAAAGTAAACTATGTCAAAGACAGAATTTGTGATGGATGTCAAAAAGGAAAGCAAATTAAAGCTTTATTCAAGTCATCAAAATCTTCAGACACAAATTCTCGTTCGTTAAGTCTCCTACACATGGACTTGTTTGGTCCAGTTGATCCTGCTAGCCTGAGTGGACGGAAGTATTCTCTCGTTGTCGTAGATGATTACACGAGATATACTTGGACACTATTTATGAGAAATAGAATCAAACTAAGAAGGCATTGCCAGATCTACTAAGGCAATTGCAAACTGAAAAGGAGCCCAGTATAGTAAGAATCAGGTCGGATCAAGGGACAAAGTTCGTAAACAAGGTCATCAAGGACTTCTGTGGACAAAACGGTATTTTCCATCAACTTTCGGCCGCACGTACTCCTCAACAGAACGGAGTAGCCGAAAGAAGAAACAGAACCTTGAAGGAAGCTACATGAACCATGATAGCACACTCAGGACTGCCAAAACGCTTCTGGGCCGAAGCGATCAATATTTCATGCTACACCCAAAATCGAACTCTCATCAACAAAGCTCATGATCTAACTCCATACGAGTTATGGAAAGGTAAGAAACCTATTTTTAGTTACTTTCACATCTTTGGATGCAGGTGCTTTGTTGACAACAACGGGAAGAACTATCTAAGAGCTTTCGATGAAAGAGCTGATGAAGGGTTATTCATGGGATATTCTTCAGTAAGCAAAGCATTCAGGGTTCTAAACAAAAGAACTATGGTAATTGAGGAATCTATCCATGTTAAATTCAATGAAAGTGCTGAAAAGACCTCACAAGATAATGTATCACTCGACGTAAGAAAACTCAGCATGCAAGCTGAACCTAGTCAAGCAGGTGAAGAAGATTCAGATCATGAAGATCTTTTTCCATCATATCAGAGATGTCAATCTCAATCTATTGAACCCGAAATACAAGTTCAGACTGAAACAACTAGTGGAGAAGCTCCACCTGCACCACAAGTTCAACCTGAACCTATGATCTATGTTGAACTCCCCTACATTCTTGAGATGAATGCACAAAATCAACCAACAACTTTTGAGCCAGATCTAAGATGGCTGAGAGATCACCCGCCTGACCAAGTGATTGGCAATGTTCAAGAAGGAGTAAGAACTCGTGCCTCCATGCACGAAAGCATGATGGCATATTTCCTATCACAAATAGAGCCAAAAATCATTGAAGATGCCTTAAGAGATTCAGATTGGGTCACCGCCATGCAAGAAGAACTTCATCAGTTTGAACGAAACAACGTTTGGGAACTTGTTCCCAGACCAACTCATCAGAATGTTATTGGAACCAAGTGGGTTTTCAGAAACAAAATGAGTGAGGATGGAGTAATTGTCAGGAACAAGGCTCGGCTTCTAGCCAAAGGATATTGCCAAGAAGAAGGCATAGATTTTGATGAAACATTTGCTCCTGTTGCCAGACTTGAAGCAATTCGAATATTTCTCTCCTATGCTGCCCATAAGAACTTCAAAGTGTTCCAAATGGACGTGAAAAGTGCATTTCTAAATGGACTTCTTGAAGAAGAAGTCTATGTGGAACAACTTCCAGGGTTCATAACTGATATTGATAGTGACAAAGTCTATCACTTAAAGAAAGCCTTATATGGCTTAAAACAAGCACCACATGCTTGGTATGATACATTATCGCACTTTCTTATCAGTTGTGGCTTCACGAAATGAGTGGTTGACAAAACTCTATTTCGTATCAAGGATGGTGATCATATCCTACTTGTGCAGATATATGTTGACGATATCATCTTCGGATGCACAAATCCGGAACTATGTGATAAGTTCTCAAAGCTCATGGAAGGAAAATTTGAAATGAGCATGATGGGAGAACTAAACTACTTTCTCGGGTTACAAGTTAAACAATGTCCTGATGGAATTTTCATCAATCAGGCAAAATACATGAAAGATTTAATTCGAAAGTTTGGAATTGATGGAAAAACATCTGTTAAAATTCCAACGAACACATCTTTACGTATGGAAATCGACATTGAGGGAAAAGATGTGGACCAAACAAAATATAGAGGGATTATTGGATATCTCTTATACCTTACAGCGAGTAGACCTGGCATTTCTTTCACTGTTGGGGTATGTGCAAGGTTTCAAGCCAAACCAAAAGAAAGTCACTTAAGTGCGGCTAAAAGGATTTTAAGATATCTTAAGGGAACCCAAAGTGTCGGTCTTTGGTACCCAAGAGAAGGTTCTTTCGATCTAGTTGGATATTCAGATGTAGACTTTACTGGGTGTAGAATTGACCGAAAGAGTACCTCTGGAACTTGCCAGTTCCTAGGGGGAAGACTCGTGTCATGGTTTAGTAAGAAACAAAACTCAATTGCCACCAGCATTGCTGAGGCTGGATACATAACAGCTGGAAGTTGTTGTGCACAAATACTATGGATGATGCAACAACTCAAAGATTATGGGGTTATAGCACGAGAAGTACGAATTAACTCTGATAATACAAGTGCTATTGCTATAACACACAATCCAGTGCTACATTCTCGAACTAAGCATATTGATATCAAATATCATTTCATTCGAGATCACGTTGAGAAAAAGGATATTCTGCTTGAATACATCAACACTGATGATCAATTGGCAGATATTCTCACAAAGCCATTAAATGAGAACATATTCTCATCTCTACGACATGAACTTGGGATGACCGAAATGTCTTAGTAGAAAGATTAAATCCGTAACGTCTATCCTATCTTATGAACTGAAATATTCGCAGAAGATTCCTGAAAGATTCCAAAAGAAAATCTTGAAGAGAATACATGCAGAAAAGGAGAATATCTTGAAAGAAGGGTGAAAATATCTTGGAGAGATCTTCACGCAAAATAACGTCTTTTCTCCACTATAAAAGGCCTCTTTCCTCAAATGAGAAGCTCATACTAATCTCTTATAGAATTCTAGTTTGTTTTAGTGTCTTTAATTGCAGGTATGAGTCAAGGAAAATGAAAGGAAAAGATGGACGAGGCATCAGAAAGATATGCTGCTCGTAGGGAGCAATACCTGGAAGAAGCATGAAAGCTAACAAATGAGAAAGTCGTCAAAATAAGAGAGCACTCCGATAGAGTGGAGATCACATTCTCTCCATCTGAGATGGCTGAACAAAAGAAAGAAATAAACAAAATTCTAGCAGATTCACGAGCCAAACAAGAGTAATATCTTGAACATACTCGAAAGTTTGCAAATGAGAGAATCATGCTGCTCAAAAAGGCGGGTAGCAAATCTGACGTCGGATCTCCTGCTACGTTTCCGATGATACCCTATTCACGAAAGATCACAAAGCCTGATGGATCTTTCGCATGTTCAAATTCGACCACCAACTGAATTGGAGTCTCGTGTGTCCTCCCTCACTATCAGTGAGTTAGACGAATACAAGGACGTGAAGTGCGTACTCGAAAGAAGCGATAGTTTCGACTATTAACCATCTGGCACTCCACCTGCTCTGCCTACCTCTCTAAGGTCCACTGCCAGTAGCAAGAAAAAGAAAGACTAATCTCTTGAAAATTCTTGTGGCATGTTATCATTTACTTTCCTGCAAACCTAATGAATTCCCGCTCTTTCAGTTTGTCTTTATCTTAATCTCGTGATCTTACACTGCTTTCATCTATGTCATAATATAAATCTTGACCAACGAAAGATTCTCACAACTACTACAAACATCCGTATGGTCAAGAGTCATAATGACATATTGAATTAAGGGCAACATTGATGAAAAAGTGCGTTTAAAATTCCGAAACGGAAATTAAATGCATTGAGGAATTTTATGGTCATAGAAGTTATCATAACTGACTCCAACAAATTGACTTCTCAAGTACATGACCTGTGATCAATTGAAATGGCTATTTAAGGACGAATAGCCTCTTACGCCTATCATCATACTCAAAGGATGGATAACCAAAAGAAAGGAAAATCTAAGATGCCACATGCAGAAGAGGGTAAAGATGAGGAAGAAAGGGCTCAGCAGCCAGAGAAGATCAGAAGGACACTTGCAATGTTCTCGAAGCAGGATCGAAGAGATCTCAAGAAGGACCTTGATGATCCAGATTTTGACAAAGATATCTTAGACTTCATCGACAATCTTCCTATGACTCACTTCCCACTACCTGAAAGTGACACAACGTCTCTCATATTTTGTGCATTCATCTTAGGACCTTGTATACATCCTTCGTGTCAATCCAATCTAATGCAAAGTCCTTCTCATCTCTCTCAACACCTGGAAAAAGGAAGCTAGAGAAGCTTTAGCTGAGGAAGACTCTGATGAAGAGACAACATACTCTGTGGATGGACCAAGCTCCAAAAAGGAAGAAAAGAACTGAGTTTCTTCCTTATGGCCTAAATGGACACAAGTTCTTATTATTATGTCTAAGTGTAATAAGTGTCCATTTTCAAATGATAAATAATATGAATCTATTTGCAGTTTATCTCTTCATCATTGCGAAACTTTATTTGATTCGTAATGATCTTTCATATATACTCACTGGTTTCGGCTTATTGATTGACCAGACCGAAAGATTCTCTATGGGACCAACAAGGTCAAGTCATACACTATATAGTCAAATGAATTCGTGACACGTAAGGACTCAGAGAATATTGGAAACATGCGTTATGAAGTCAAGGATGAAATCAATGCGCATTGGAAAACCACTAATTCATTGAATGGTCATTCAATTGTTCCAACAAAAAATGAGACCCGTGATTCTCGAATATCTGGCTATAAAAGCTCAACTCGCCAAGCATGAAAATCACTCTTCTCACTTCAAGGGTTTCAAAAGAAAGGAATCACCATGCCTCCTCGCAAACCGGTTACCCGAGATGCTGTCAAAAGGCAAAAGGAAGTTGCACGAAAGATTCGAGAAGAACAAGGCGATCTCTATCCCAGGAATAGCATGAGAGCTCCCCTGGAAGTCTCCTCTGACAGTGAGCCATTTCAACACCATGAAGGATTCTTGGCAGATGATCCTGAATACGCTTCTCCGGTCGTGGATCACCAAGAAGCACCGCCTCCTGTACCAGCAAGAAGAGCTTTCCAATATGAGGAATATTGGAAAAACCCAAACTTTGACAGAGATTATCTCACATTTCTGAGCACCTATGATGGTGAACCAGAACTCAGCGATGATACTGAAGATGGACCCATTTCTTCTTCCGGCTCCAATAGGACAGAAAATTCAAAATGGCTCATCCGAGAGATGGCCAAATATCTCCCGACCAATGGGGGAGACAAGCAAGAGCTCGAAAGGAAAAGAGAAGAAGTAGCCTTCCTTTCGTATCTATGTTAAGGATGTTTCTGTATGACAAAATATTTGTCCTAGCCCCCCTAAGTTCCTTAATATGAAATAATGTTTCTTTGATTCATCTCTATAATTACCAATGTGTGTACGAAACTTTATTTGTTTCGTATCAAATCATCAAAGAAAATGAATCGTTTTTTATTCAGCTTGTGACGCATCATCAATATTCGATCTATGCAGCGTGCGTTAGGAATACTCCAGAAAGAAGCAATCTTTGCCTTGGAAATAATGAGTATTCTCTCTACAATCAATGACGTTTTTGAATGCTTCTAAGATTCGAACTGGAAAAGAGTTTCAGTGACATGTCACTCTGATATGTCACACCTTGGAGATATCATAACCCGTGACCTCAGTTCCTCTATATAAAGGGTTTGCTTCAACAAGGTTTCAAACACATCCAAGTCTCCAAGAAAATGGATAAAGGGAAGAAATTTGTGTCTTCAAGAATGTCCAACACTAAGGATGTTGCTAGACGTGAGCGAGAAAAGCTAAGACGAATCAGATATGCACAAGGTAATCCATGCCATGGAGAGAGTTCAAACGCTCAATTGGATCTTCCCACTGCTAAAAACTCTCCTCCAGCTCCTGCTCAGAATGAAGCCCCACCTCCAGTTACTCAACCTGATGCTTCTTCAACCAAGACTCTCATTGAGACCTACATCAACAACCCTCTGCAGTCGACCAAACAGTAATAACTTCTAACGAAAGTGTGCAAAGTAAAACTAAAAGACGAAACCTTATTCCGTTGTGCATCACTCCGAAAGGAGTAACTTTGAAAAATCGATTATAGTCTATTCACCCCCCCCCCCCCTCTCTAAACTTTCTTTCGACCCTACCGGGACCAACAAATACTATTAACAAGAACAAATACTTAAATGAATTGGTTGGTGATAATTAACTATGCATGAGCACCTTTTTTTTTTTTTTTTTTTTTTAAACACTTTTGCTAGCAACATTTTGTCTTGGCCCTTTTTAGACCACATTCGTGTTTTTTTGCCATATATTATGGTCAAGTGATATTAGTTTTACTTTAGGTTGTATAACTACAAATACTTGTACGAGTTGTATTGGTTAGTACCAATAAACTATGTATGAACAACTTTCTTATCATTTTTTTTTTGGGGACACTTTTTGCTAGTAACATTTTGTGTATGCCTTTTTTGGACCCTAATGGTGTTGTTTTCCATATATTCATTTACCTTTTTAATCGCGTTTATTTCAAGTTTTCATTTTTCATTTTTTTATTTTTTTTATTTTTTTTTATTTTTTTTTTGAAATGAATGACACCAATTTTTTGATTATTCATTCTTTGGATTCTTTGTTTTCTATTTTATATAAGTTTGAACTTCAAACTTAAAGGTATGATACTCCTTTTGTCCTAGAAATTACTAAATGAGGTAAGTCATAGATTTGTGTGCATCAACATAACTAGTCTAGATGCTTGTTTTCTATTTTTATAAATGTACAAGTAAGACTTAATGCCAAATGGGTCTTCTGAGTTGATTATGCCAAGTTTAGTCGTAAATCAGTAACTCTGAGAGTCAGAAGAGCTCATATGGCATTGTACAAATAAAGGAGCTCATATTCTTTGTTTTTCTTTATCTGATTTTTTTTTTATAAAAATTAAAGGATTTATCTTCTTAATACCGCTTCTATCATCACATATTTATTTTTCAACCCCTTGAATCTGAATAATATAATGCTAAGTATATACCTAACGAACCCATGTGTAAGCAAATGATTTCCATGTGATTGAGCGTAAAGGAAAATGTGATCCTTCGCCCTTCATTATTCAAATACTGCCCACTGAATCACTGAGTTAACTCCGTGTGAGCTACGTTTGTGCGGGCTGCGTGCATGATCCTCCTCCCTATCTATATATATGGATGTCACTAAGTTTCAATAACATACATCTATATTCATTTCACTATAATCTCCTTACTAGCTATACTTCACAAGCTAGAATGAGCAACTCCAGTAGGATTTTCATTTCGTTATGCAATATAATTATTCAACATTTATAGTTTATAATCTTGCTTTTGTTAAATTTAATGTTATTGAATATAATGCCCGCAGGTGAAAACAATGCCAACATGAACGACAACACGGCAACGCCCACTTAGCAATGGAGGCGTGCGCCGTAAAACGACATGCCTTTGTCGAACATCCTCAAAATCATGCGCAGTGCTATCCCAACTGGAAACATGCGGTCCAGAAATGCGTGACGGAGTTCATCCACTACGTCACCGCCAAGGCTAACGAGCGTTCCCAGCAAGAGCATCGCAAGACGGTCATCTAGGCGATGCGCGCCCTTGGCTTGGGAAACTACGCCGAGGTTCTCACCGACTTCGTAATCGGCTACCGTGAGCAGCAGGAGTATGGCCGCGCGACCACCCATCCCCTACCGCCGTTGCCACCTATCGACCACATATCGTTTAACAACTATGCGGTGCAGCAGGGTTTTCTAGTGCCAGAGTTTTCTCCTGGACTAATGAACTACGCCGACGGATTTGCTTCCTCCTTTTCTCCCTACGGCGGTGGCTATTTTATTAATCCCTCATACCCCACCAACTTTGACGGTTAAGATGCCATTTCCATCCATGCATGCATTGCATGGTGATGATGATGAATATTATATTGTGTACTTTTTCAACAGCTTCACCACTTCCCCTTCTAGGCTCATATTCACCCCTCTCATCTCCAGGTCCAAAGCCTTCACCGTGGGCACGATGGACTGCACCCACGTCACCGTGTCCACGGTCGCAAGGATTTTTCTATCAAGATCTTTAGGATCAACACACCCGGCGCTCACACCTCCCTTTTCTTGCTCACCCGACCACCCCGCTTGTAATCCAGTGACTTGTACGCGATCATGTGCTCCTCCACGTGCTCTTGTTTCATGATTGACAACCGCTCGTAGTCGTTGATTACGGGCTCGTACGAGGGATCCAGGAGAATGTTGAAGGATTTGAGGTGGCCGTTTGGTACGCTCATGCTGGGAAGTACATTGTACAGATATACCTTGAACCTCGCTACTCAGCTCCCTTCAAAATTTTCAACCTTCTTGCCCAGTCTAGCTCCTTCCCGCTACTAGATTCGTGTTTCTTACCTAATCAGATCATATCCATGTTAATAAAACCTTTATGCGCTATAATTTGAATGCGGAAGCACAATTTACAATGAATCGCATGTAAATCAAATCAATCAACTAAACAATGTTCATGATCATGGATTTTTAATTAAAACATTAATAAGGGTAAAATTTACTTGAATCCATTGGAGCAGTAATCTGTAGATGAATAAATCAAGAAAATATGTATACCTTAATAACCTCCTGATGATATTGGAGACTGGAAATTTAGAAACTAGAAAACTTCTTTGATCCCTAGAGTTTCCAAGGTATTTATAGATGTGATGAGAAACCATCTTTCAAGAGGAATGAGAAACTTCCTTTTAGGAATGTGAAACCTCCTTTTAGGAAACCTATAACCGTTTCCATTATACATCTTTTAACTCTTATAAACTTAAATTTTAACAGAATGAGAGGGATGGAACTTCACCCAGTAATTCTGCCTTTACACATCACTAATTATCACAGTGAGTCCTTATGGAATTACAACCTTTATTATATAAATCAATGTTAGGAAATAATCATTTCTAACAATCTCCCACTTGATTCATATAAGCGTGACACCTTTAAGAACACCTTAAGCATTAACATGATGCACCTTAAGTACACAACTCACGCACATTACGCACATAAACAAAACACCTTATGAACACAAATCACACACTTTAAATACACAAATCACACACCTTAAACACATAACAAAGCACCTTAAGAACACAAACCACACACCTAAGGTTTTAAAAATGGTTCACTTTAAGTTTCACACAACTGACGCACCTTAAGCATACAAATCACGCACCTTAAGGAGGAAAACAACACACATTAAGAAGAAAACTCACGCATATAAGTTTCAGCAACTACTCACATTAAGCACAAACCCACGCACCTTAAGCAAAAAACTCATGCACCTTAAGCACAAAACTCACGCAACTTAAGTTTCAACACTACTCACATTAAACACAAAACCCATGCACCTTAAGCACAAAGCTCACGCACCTTAAGCACAAGACTCATGCACTTTATATACAAAACTCACACACCTTACCTGTAACACCCCGTGTTACGTCCTTTAATTCCAGATTAATTATTTAATTAATTTCGTTAAAGAATAGTTAAAAAGGATTTAATCTGTATTAGTTTGTATCATATAGTGCAGAAAAATGAATTGACACTAATCAATTCAACTCAATATATAGCATACTTCACTATACTAGCCTGGTGCTAAATGTACTACTCCCTGCTTCTGTCTCATTTTACTGTCTTACTTTCCTTTTTAATTCGTCCCAAAATTTTGTCTTCTTTTCAAAATTATATTGAACATCACCATCATTCTACTTTTCCCAATTTACCCTTATAAGTTTTGACTACTTTGTTACTTTTATTTCAAGTGAGGCATTGATTTTTTTGCATTCAATTGATTTTAGCACCTCACCTGTTTTGTAGGACCTTTCATACTTTTTTACTCTCTAGTTTTTCTTTCCTTGTTTTCTCAACCTAGTCATCGTGAAGAATGGAGCAATGGTGACACCAGAACACAACAGAGTTGAAAAATCGGCCATAGAAGAAGATGAAGAAAACGGCGTTCTTGCCACTCCCGACTTCCAATCCAATGAAAAAAATGAAACAGTGGGGGTCATTGTCGGTCGATTCCTGTCCGAACGCTATTAGAGAATAAAGTTGATGCAGAAGATGAAGGAGGAAGATAGTTTAGGGGTGTTATTGTCCTTTCCTTCATTAGTTTGTTATAACTGTTTTTGCCACCACATCTTTCCCTTCATCACCTTTATATTCTCATTGTATCCTTTAGTTTTGAGTAATGAGAATAGTTTCAGTTCGAATGCATATTCTTTGTTCTTTCCTTCACTAACTCTCTCTGTCGCGCTTCATCATGGTATCAGAGCCATGACGAGGTATAACTATGCCGTCGTGGTGTCTGGCACCAGCGAATCGAGTCAGAGAACACATCCGACAGCGCCTGTCAATCACTCACCTGTTCAGACATCGCCAATGATCAATCTGCAGAGGAATTTAACTCTGCAGAGGAGTAGCAACTCGGAAGACATAGAGAATCCTCTCTTCCTTAATAGCAATGAAAATCCTAACACCATCCTTGTTAGTCCTCCACTAACAGGCAACGCCAACTATGGAACATGGAGCATCTCGATGCGTGTTTCCTTGGAAGTGAAAAACAAATGGAGTGTTGTGGACGGAAGTGTCACCTCACCAGATAGAACACAAGCTCAATATGCTGCGTGGAGGCGATGCAATCTTATGATCTGTTCGTGGATATTCAAATATTCCCATCCTTCCATTGCGCAGAGTATAATGTATATGAATAAAGCCAAGGAAGTGTGGAACGATTTGAAAAAGAGGTTTTCGCAGTGTGATCCACATCGGATCTCCTCCTTACAAAGTGAAATATATGCGTTGAAACAGGGAAACCTATCGGTGTATGACTACTACACAAAGTGCCGGACACTCTGGGAGCATATGAACGAGCTGAGGCCCATGCTGATTTGTAGATGCGATCCTCGATGCTCATGCAATCTTCTTGACAAAATCAGAAGTGAACGTGAGATAGATCAAATAATAAGATTCCTTCAAGGATTAAATGAAGAATATAACTCTCTGAAATCAGGTGTGTTAGTTCTCGATCCATTACCAAACATGCATAAAGTTTTTGTCATGGCTGAGAAATTTGAAAGGCAACTGAATATTGTGTATCTGAATCTGAACGGAATAGAGTTCAACCATGCTAATGCCATCCAAACTAGTTAAACCACTACAAATGATAAGGTTGCTGCTGTTAACTATTACAATAGCAGGAAGAACTTCAACGCCAATGGTGGAAACAAAGCTACAAAATGCACATTTTGTGGCATGACTGGACATACTGTAGAGAAATACTACAAAAAGCATGGTTATCCACCCGACTGGGTGCCAGGTTATAAATCTAAAGGAAAACAACAAGCAGTACATGTTGATATTTGGGGTCCATTCTTAGTTCAATCTTTTGGAGGGGAACGCTACTTTCTGACTATAGTGGATGATCACTCAAGATATATATGGCTTCACTTAATGAGAAACACATTTGAAACTCAAGTTCTGATCAGGCAGTTTTTAAAGTTTGTTCACACTCAATTTGGATTGCCTATTAAGACTATCAGCAGTGATAATGGTTTGGAATTCAACATGGTAGAATTTTTTGCTGAAAATGGTATAGTCCATCAAAAGTCTTGTGTGAACACACCATAGCAAAACGCAGTGGTTGAACGCAAACACCAACATGTGTTAAACGCAGCCAGAGCTCTACGTTTTCAGGCCAATCTCTCACTGGAATTCTGGGGTCGGTGTGTATTGCATGCTGCATTTCTCATCAATCGTCTCCCATCACCGGTCACCAAGTGGTTGAGTCCTTATCAAAGGTTATATGGGAAGGATCCAAACCTTAATAGCCTTAGAGTTTATTGGAGTACCTACAAATGTCAAAGGGTTATTTGTTGTATGATGTGCATGATAAATTAATGTTTATCTCACAAGACGTAGTGTTCTATGAGAAGGAACATCATACAACTGAGCTTGTTCATCCACTTCTTGGTCCTTCCTTGACTATCATTCTGTTGGGTTGAACTTCCCTCCTATGTGGTAAATAGCCCATGTTTAGACCAAGCCTTTTTGTATCCACTATTCTTTGTTAGACATCCTCTCATCTTGAGCCCTAATTATTATTATTATTATTATTATTATTATTATTATTATTATTATTATTATTATTATTATTATTATTATGTATAATATATAATTAGGGAATGTTTATGGAGATTAGGTGAGGACGGCAGCAAGCATTAGAAATTTGGAAATTTTGTTTGCCAAATTGTGATTAGAGATTATGGTGGCAGCATCTTTGCTAAATTGTGAAAGGTGGAACATTCCATATTTCTTGATTTGATAAAGTTGTGGAAAGGAAATAATTTTCCTTTCTTAGTACATCTACAATTATATATATGCATTAGAGATGGATGGAATGACTTGGCCACCGAGGCCCACGGTAGAGAGGCAGTAAGCATGGGTGAAACAATTGCTCTTTCTCCACCATTTTTCTTCGGCGTACGCAGGTAGTAGTGAAGATTATTTTGCCTAGTTTTTGTGGTGGGTTTGCCATGTTCTTGGGTGGTATCTTCATCAAATCTTTTTAAGAGGTCAGCTTGTTTGTTCTAGGCATCTTTTTGGGTATTCTCGTAATAATTGTATTCTTTTCACCTTGCTTATGGTGGTTGAATATTTTAAGTACGAGTTAGTATTCATTTTAGGCACGTGGAACATAATAGAAGTCTTTGGCCTAGAGTTGTTGTATTTGATGATTTTTGGATTTTTGGCTCATGTGGTAGCCTGAAACTTTGTACCCAAGATTTGTTATAGTGGAATATTTGGTTGTGGTTGTCTCGTGGTTTTTCCCAGATTTGGGATTTTCTACGTAAATCGTGTGTCTCTTGTGTTGACATTTATTTTGGGCTATTGTGTATTGTCTCGTATTTGTACACCGTGTTGGGTCTGTGATTTTCATTGTCACAGAAAGTGGGATTTTTCCCAACACATTCCTACATCTAACTGTGAAGATTTTAGCTTTGAGGGGTTTATTAGCAGTCCACTCTAGACACCCACTACGCCTTTGAATGTTGGCAGTCCATCCCATACAACTATTAAGCCTCTGCTACTAGCAGTCCTTCAATTACTGGACGTACAAATACTAATGATTCTCCGTTACCAAACTCTATGCATAATGAAGTTGGCAGCACTGATGAAGGCAACATAAGTATCCCTCAGTTTGATCCTCCTATACAACCTCGAAGGTCAAACAGAGAACGCAAAAACCGAGCAGGTTGCAGGACTACTACTGTGACGCAACTGTGAAAAATAGAACCTCACCTCACTCTCTCTTAAAGGTAGTGTCCTATGATGGTCTTGAGATCCCACGTAAAAAATTTTCTATGGAAGTTACTTCCATCAATGAACCAAGAACATACAACCAAGCCATTATATATGACTGCTAGAAAAAGGTCATGGATGCAGAAATTGATGCCTTCCAGAAGAATCAAACTTGGGAACTAACCAAGCTCCCTCCTGGTAAAACCCCTATAGGGTGCAAATGGATCTACAAAGTTAAGATAAAAGCATATGGAACTTTGGAAAGACACAAGGCAAGGCTTGTAGCGAAGGGTTACACACAACAACTCGGAATAGACTACCTTGAGCATTTTCTCCGGTGACAAGGATAACCACTATTCGTACGTTCTTTGGTGTGGTTGTTTTTAGAGCTTGGCACATTCACCAAATGGATATAAAAAATGCGTTCTTACACGGGGACCTAAATGAGGAAGTGTACATGGTATTTCTACCCGAATTTCAGAGTGAAAAACCAAACCAAGTTTGCAGATTATTGAGATCTTTGTATGGTCTCAAACAAGCAAGCTAACAATGGAATGCAAAATGAAGTGCTTCATTGCTTCACATTGGCTTCAAAAAATCAAAGCCTGGTCCTTATTTGTTCACTAGAGGAACCAACACCAACCTCATTGCTTTGCTTGTATATGTCGATGACATACTAGTTGCCAGCGCTAGAATGGACTTAATTCAAGAGCTAAAATTACTTATGGACAGTGCCTTCAAAATCAAAGATCTATAATCTTTAGGCTACTTCCTAGGAATTGAAGCAAAAGCGTCAGCAAAAGGTTTGAATATATGCCAACGTAAATATGCCTTGGATATACTGGAGGAAGCCGGATTTCTTGGGTGTAAACCTTCAAATACGCCAATGGTGCAAGGTTTAAAATTGACTCATGATGATTGTAAACCCCTTGACGATGCCAGCAGTTACAAGAGGTTGGTAGGCAGATTACTATATCTCACAACTACAAGACCTGACATTGCTTATGCCATTCAACAACTAAGTCAGTTTGTCGATGCTCCCACAAACAAACATCTATCTGTTGCACATCGTGTGTTGAGGTATATCAAAAGTTCACCCGGTCAAGTCCTTTTCTATCCCACCAACATGGATATGCAACTCAAATTATTATCATATTCAAACTGGACTACATGCTTTGAGACCCGCAAATCCATCACCAGTTATTGTGTGTGTCTAGGACCTGCATTGATTTCATGGAGGTCTAAAAAGCAGGCCACTGTGTCTAGATAGTCTTCTGAGGCCGAATATCGTGTGTTGGCTATAACTGTTTGTGAGGTTCAATGGCTTACATATTTACTCCAAGACTTACAGGTTGAGACAACCAGATCGGGAACTGTGTTCTGTGATAACAAGTCCGCAGTAACCATTGCTGAGAACCATGTATTCCACGAACGTACCAAACATATTGACATTGACTGCATATTATCCAAGAAAAGCTAATCCATTGTTTGATTAAACTTCTATATGTTTCCTCCTCAAATCAAGTGGCTGACGGGTTCACCAAGCTTCTCTCGGTCTCTCAGTTCCAGTATTTTATTTATAAGTTGGGCATCCAAGATTTGCATGCTCCAGCTTACGGGGGCTATTGGAGAATAAAGTTGACACAAAAGATGAAGAGGAAGATAGTTTAGGGGTGTTATTGTCATTTCCTACATTAATTTGTTATAACCGTTTTTGCTGCCACATCTTTCCCTTCATCACCTTTATATTCTCATTGAGTAATGAAAATAGTTTCAGTTCCAACACATACTACTCTTTGTTCTTTCATTCACTAACTCTCTCTCTCCCGCGCTTGATCAAACACCCAATCAACTTCAAAGTAATGCGGAATGTGCTTGCAGCGGTGTTGTGTCCAGTGCTAGGGGTATGTATTTTTTAGCTTCATTCTAATTGATTTCTTTTCGAATTTCCACTGAAGTCGAAGCAAAGAGGGTCATTGAAGAAGGCTCGTGGTCCTTTAACAACCAATCTTTGATCTTAAAGTCTTTGGAGGCCGGAAAATTACCGGCAGACGTCCCTCTAGACTCCATTGAATGATTGAGATGTGGGTTCAGGTCTTCAATATCCCCTATGGCTATGCTTCAGGCAAGGTTATGGAACATATTGGCAATTTTCTGGGTTCTTTTGTGAAATCTGATTCAAGAAATTTCAATGCATCTCGGAAATCTTTCTACAGAATTCGGGTTATTCTAGATCAAGAAACCTATTAAGCATAAGTTGAAATTTTAACATGAGAGATAAGACTTGGGTCTTGGTCAATTTCAAATACAAAAAGACTGCATGCATTCTGTTTCTATTGTGCGAATGTGCCTCATCGGACAAATTCCGCCGGAGAATTTCAAGTATGGTCCGGAACTCAGGGCTACCGAATCGAAACTGACAATGGTTGGTGCAAAATGGCTTTTAGCTAATGGTGAATTAAAGAAAGAAGTTGACGAAGATGATGGGAGTCAGGAAGGAAATCTTGAGCTTAAAAAAGAATTTTACATTAAAAAATAGAATTGAAAATTTGATTGAATGATGTATAGTCCATTTGAGTGATTGTAAAATATTAAGAAACAATGTTTGGTTTTCTTAATCAAACATTATAATTTAATTTAATTTAATATAATTGTCAAAGGTTTGATATTAAATTTTAAATTTTTAAATATTTTGATATATTTACAATATTAATCTGTTAAATGCTATGGATATTTATCTGTTAATTTCTCTGTTGCAAAGTGATGTAAAAATGGTGGTGCGTATTTAAATGTTTGAAAGTGAAGGATCGAGCACATTAGGACACATTTGGTTGGGCTCATGTATATATGTTATGACTTATGACCTCGGTTTGAGCAATTTAGTCAATTACAAATGTTTTTGTAAATTTAAAATTAGCGTCAATACATGAATAAAAATATTTACACTGAACAAGTAAAAGTGAGATAAACCGTTGAATTGGGAGAAAAGAAAATTAAAATAATTCCATGTTCTACAAGTTTAAATTAAAGTCATTCACTACGTAATTAAATAAAATATTCACTTTTCAAATGAAGAACAATGAGATGAAATGCCTACTTGAAGATCAATATAATATTGTGTTTTTTTACCTTTGAAAAAATTCATGTCTCATATTTTCTCTCTTTCCTATATATCTAATTATGTATGTATGTGAGTTAGATTGAGCATTTCTATTTAATGACTATTGGCACTAATAAGAAGAAAATGAAGAAGCAACTAAAATTAAAAAAACTAATGCGGAGAGGCCAGTGCTGCTTAATTAATTAGCTTGATCCTGAGAGATCCTTTTGAACTATTTGTTGAAACCGGTGGTGTTAGATTATCTTAAAGAATATTAAATTACTGTGAATGTTAGATTAAAGATCTCAAGTGGTGCCAACGGCACAAACCTTTAAATCACTAGAAATAAAGTGAGCCAACAATGACATATGTGAAAGAGCTCGCTTGCTATTTCAAATATATTGAGTTTAGAATAGGAAATAACGAATTCACACTATGATTTCACAATTCAATCATGAGAAGACAAGCAAACTTGTAATGATTCAAAAACAATGTTTGAACCAAACTCAACGTTTCTAATAAAGATTATCTATGACATGCAAGCTAACTAAACATTAGAATGTGAAAGCATTTAATATTTTAACCTTACAATGATAATCATTATGTAAAACTTCTCCTAATCTAAACCTCCCTAATTGGCCTAATCATTATGCTTCAAAATGCTTTGTCGTCTCACATACTCAAAATTGATAACCCAACTCATGATAAGGTTGGTCGGTTCACCTTTCCATCAAATAAAAAAATACAAATAAATAAATAAATAAATAAATAAATATATATATATATATATATATATATATATATATATATATATATATATATATATATAATTAAGTTCTGGTGCGGTTAGGGTGTACAGGTGCGGTTGTGTGGTTTAATTTGAGCCATTTATCTCGCTTAAATCAACGTCCAAGATTGTCAAAATTTATAAAAAAAAAAAAACGCGGTGGCAATTTTGTAATTTTTGCATCTAGGTAAAAATTAAGGTGAGCGGATCTATGATTAATGTGCGTGAATTTTGTATATAAGATGCGTGAGGTTTGTGCGTAAGGTGCGTGAGTTTTGTGCTTAATGTGCGTGGGGTTGTGCTTAACGTGAGTAGTTGTTAAAACTTAAAGTGTGGACTTTTGTGCTTAAGTGCGTGAGATTTGTTCTTAATGTGAGTGGAGTTTGTGCTTAATGTGCTTAGGGTTTGTGCTTAATGTGTGTGACAGTGTGAGGTTAGTGATTAATGTCCATAGTTGTTGAAACTTAAGGTCTGTGAGTTAATACTTAAAGTGCGTGTGGTTTGTGCTTAATGTGCGTGAGGTTGTGCTTAATGTGCATGGGTTTTGTACTTAATGTGCGTGAGTTTGTGTTTAATGTCAGTAGTTGTTGAAACTTAAAGTCTGTGAGTTAATATTTAAAGTGCGTGGGTTTTGTGCTTGATGTGCGTGATGTTGGTGCTTAATGTGTGTGAGTTTTGTACTTAATGTGCGTGAGTTTGTGCTTAAGATCTAATACTTAAGGTGCGTGTTTCTATCACTTAAGGTGTGCCATTTTTAGCTTATGCTTCTTTCTTCCCGAACGCGTTTTTTTTTTTTTTTTTAATTTTCATTGATTTGAGCTGTTGATCTAAATTTGATCAACGGCTCAGATCTAACCGCACAACCGCACGGGAAGCTTTACCCGCACCTGAACCCTTCCCTATATATATATATATATATATATATATATATATATATATATATATATATATTGTTCAACTAGCTGACCGCTCACAATCAAGAGAACAAAAGCCTGAGCATATGAAAGTGAAACTGGGAGCTTCTCTTCGAAATATAAGTGTGCAATTAAGTATTGTGACACAATCCATAATCTGCAGATCGAATGCATGACATTATTTGTGTATTTAATTTTTTGTTATAAAAGAAAACAAATCTTAAATGCTTTAATACATAAAATATTTACACTGAAGAAGTAAAAATGAGATAAACCGTTCAATTGGGAGAAAAAAATTCAAATAATTCTATGTTCTGCAAGGCTACAACTTTAAAGTCATTCACTTACTTACAACTGCTCCACCCCATCTGTCTTATTTTTCAATAGAATTAATTCCAACAATGGTCCTCTGACTATTGTAATTTTCCAAAATTAGTCCTCGTCTTTTAATTTGAACGAAATAAACTTTTGATTATTAGATTTGTTCCAGCAATAGTTCTTCTCTGTTAAGCATCAGTTTGGTTGGCGTTAAGTTGAGGGGTACAAGGGCCATTTCTTCTTGTTGCATTACGTATCAGCACAGCGCTACCCTTTGAATCACCTCCATGAACCTGTAAATACTAAAGTCAAATGTGGAAATGGGCAGAACCTTTTGTCTGATGAGGTTAGGAGCATGAGCAAACACTTGGTCTGAAGAGCATGAACACTTGTTCTGAAGAGCAAGATGCTCATCTCTGAAGAGCAAGGTGTTCATCTCTTAAGAGCACGGTGCTCATCTCTTAAGAGCACGATGCTCATCTCTGAAGAGCAAGATGCTCAATGCGGAAGAGCAGGAGAAAGAGCAAGATGCTCATTTTAGGAGAAAGAGCAAGATGAAGTTGCAGGAGAGGATTTGCTATAAATAGGCAACTCCTCTTCATCCAATCTCATCCCATTCCATCAGGAATTCTCCCATTCGCATAGCAAAATATAGAGAGTAGAATAGAGAGTTATATTTGTAATTCCTATTTGTAATATCCTTTTGCCAATACAGAAAATCCTTCTTCAAATTGCCTTTATTTTGTGTATGATTTATTTTAAATCTTACACTAGAAATATTCTCATTATTCCCGGTCCGAATTGCCGCTGGTATTTTGGTGTTGTGAACCGTATCGATCCTAACAAGTGGTATCAGAGCCCCAGGTTGGTTCATAGATATATCTGTACTGTATCGGTTATGTTAGAACTCATACTGGTAAAGTGATTGTACATGTCTAGGAAAAGATCTGGTTAAGACTTGGTATTTAAGCAGTCCATTATGACTCACCTCTCTTCTCCAAAAATATTTTCCTGGTGTACTGTTCACAGGACCGGTAGTTTTCTATTATACGATACTATTTAGATATATTGTTCAGGATCAAGAACACCACTTACAATGACGGCAAAGTATGAGATTGAAAAGTTCAATGGGAACAGTTTCTCGTTGTGGAAAATGAGAATGAAAGCAGTTCTCAGGAAAGATAACTGCGTTGCAGCAATTGAAGAAAGGCCAGCCGATTTCACTGACGATGCCAAGTGGACAGAAATGGATAGCAACGCTATTGCCAATCTGCACTTAGCACTTGCTGATGAAGTTTTGTCAAGTGTGGTGGAAAAAGGTACGGCAAAAGAGATATGGGATACTCTCGTAAATTTGTATGAGGCCAAATCACTGCACAACAAGATCTTCTTGAAGAGGAAGCTATACACTCTCAGGATGATGGAGACATCCTCAGTAACTGAGCACATCAACACTCTTAACACTCTATTTTCACAACTCTCGGTGTTGAGTTATAAAATAGATGTGAATGAACGTCCTGAAATTTTACTCCAAAGTCTACCGGATTCATACGATCAACTCATTATCAATCTAGTCAACAACAAGGAGGTACTTGTCTTCGATGACATTGCAGCTGCGGTTCTTCAAGAAGAAAGTCGGTGCAAAAACAAAGAAGATAAAGTTGGAACCTCACAACAGTCTCAGGCGTTGACAATGACAAGAGGAAGATCAACGGAGCCTGGCTCCAGTGGGAGTCAGAACCGAGGTAGATCAAAGTCAAGGGGTAAGAAGAATGTCAAGTGTTTTCACTGTGGCAAAAAGGGGCACTTCAAGAGCGAGTGTTGGCAGCTCAAGAAGGATGGGACCAAAGGCAAAAATCCCGAGACATCAAATGCTCAGGGATGTGTTGTGAGTACATCGGATGGAGGCGATGTTTTAATTGGTGAAGCAGCAACAATTGTTGAAGGCAGGAAAAGTCTAGCTGATGTTTGGCTCATGGACTCCGGAGCAATATGGCATATGACTTCACGAAGAGAATGGTTTCATGAATATGAACCTGTCTCTGGAGGATCAGTCTTCATGGGAGATGATCATGCCTTAGAGATTGTTGGCATTGGTACTATCAAACTAAAAATGTTTGATGGTACGGTTCGCACTATCCAAGAGGTACGACACGTGAAAGGCCTAAAGAAAAATCTATTGTCTTTAGGACAATTAGATAGCCGTGAATGTAAAATTCACATTCAGGATGGGATCATCAAAGTAATCAAGGGCGCGCTTGTTGTGATGAAAGCTGAAAAGATAGCGGCCAATCTATACATGCTTAAAGGAGAAACACAACTACAAGTAGAAGCAGCTGTTGCATTAGACAATCTTATAGAGGAATCAACGATGATGTGGCATCAAAAACTTGGCCACATGTCGGAACGAGGTCTAAAGATTCTTGCTGATCAACATCTTCTTCCGGGGTTAAAAAGGGTTTCATTACCTTTTTGTGAGCATTGTGTTACAAGTAAGCAGCATAGATTGAAGTTCGAGAGCTCTAAAGCAAGGAGCAAGGCTATCTTGGAGCTAATCCACTCCGATGTTTGGCAATCACCGGTTATATCCCTGGGAGGTGCAAAGTATTTTGTATCCTTCATAGACGATTATTCGAGGAGATGTTGGGTGTATCCAATCAAGCAGAAGGCGGATGTATTTGAAGTTTTCAAATTCTTCAAAGCGCGTGTGGAACTTGAATCCGAGAAACGGATCAAGTGTTTGAGGTCGGATAATGGAGGGGAATATACAAGTGATGAGTTTGATAAATTCTGTCTACAAGAAGGTATCAAACGGCAGTTCACGGTGGCGTATACTCCACAACAAAATGGAGTGGCAGAGCGGATGAACAGAACCTTGTTGGAAAGAACAAGAGCAATGTTGAGGACTGCAAATTTGGCAAATTCATTTTGGGCTGAAGCAGTCAAGACCGCCTGTTATGTGATCAATCGATCTCCATCAACCGCAATTGATCTGAAAACGCCAATGGAAATGTGGACGGGTAAGCCATCTAGTTATTCTCACTTACATACATTTGGGAGTCCGGCATATGTGATATACAACGCCCAAGAAACATCAAAACTTGATCCAAAATCAAGGAAATGTGTTTTCTTGGGGTATGCTGATGGAGTGAAGGGGTATCGCCTGTGGGATCCCACTGCCCACAAGGTTATCATCAGCAGGGATGTTCTATTTGTAGAAGGGAAGGTACAAGAAGGTGAAAGCACTGGGAAGGAGAAACCAGTGACAACTACAGTACAAGTTGAGGGAAGGAAGGAAGAAGAAATTCCAGTTTCCCCTGAAACAACAATAGAGCATGATGATCAAGATCAAGCTGAGTCTTCAACTTCAGAAGTTCGACGATCAACTCGGGAGAGGAGAGAACCAGCTTGGCACTCAGATTATTCAATGGAGGGAAATGTTGCATACTGTCTACTGACAGAAGATGGTGAGCCATTAACTTACCATGAGGCTATAAAAGGCCCAGATGCATCTCTGTGGATGACAGCAATGCAAGAAGAAATCGAAGCTCTCCATAAGAATAAAACATGGGAACTTGTCCCGTTACCACGAGGAAGGAAGGCTATTGGAAACAAATGGGTCTATAAGATCAAACGAGATAGCAACAACCAAGTGGAACGGTATCGTGCTCGATTAGTTGTGAAAGGATTTGCTTAGAAGGAAGGAGTTGATTTCAACGAGATATTTTCTCCTGTTGTACGACTTACAACGATTCGAGCAGTCCTAGCGATGTGTGCTGTGTTTGACTTGTATCTTGAGCAATTGGATGTGAAAACTGCGTTTCTACATGGAGAACTTGAAGAAGAGATTTATATGCTCCAACCAGAAGGTTTTGAAGAAGAAGGGAACTTGGTTTGCAGGTTGACCAAATCTCTATACGGTCTCAAACAGGCGCCGAGATGTTGGTATAAGAGATTTGATTCATTCATTCTGAGCCTTGGATACAACAGGTTTAATTCCGATCCTTGCGCATATTGCAAGAGATTTGATGATAATCAGTTTATCATCTTGTTGTTGTATGTTGACGACATGTTGGTAGTAGGCCCCAACAATGATCGTATCACGGAGATGAAGGCTCAACTGGCTAGGGAATTTGAAATGAAGGACTTGGGACCAGCAAACAAGATTCTAGGGATGCAAATTCACCGAGACAGAAATAATAGGAAGATTTGGCTTTCTCAACAGAATTATCTGAAGAAAATCGTGCGGCGCTTCAACATGCAAGATTGTAAGCCAATTTCTACCCCTCTTTCTATTAATTTCAAGTTATCCTCAAGTATGAGTCCTAGCAACGAAGCAGAGAGGATGGAGATGTCTCGAGTACCGTATGCATCAGCAGTGGGCGCTTTAATGTTTGCTATGATCTGCACTAGACCAGACATTGCACAAGCAGTGGGAGCGGTCAGTCGATACATGGCAAATCCTGGTAGAGAGCATTGGAGTGCTGTGAAGAGGATCCTTAGATATATCAAGGGTACCTCAGATATTGCATTGTGTTATGGAGGATCAGACTTCATTATTAGAGGCTATGTTGATTCAGATTATGCAGGTAATCTTGATTGTAGCAAATCCACCACGGGTTATGTGTTTACTCTTGCTGGCGGAGCAGTAAGCTGGGTCTCGAAGTTGCAGTCTGTTGTAGCAACGTCGACGACGGAAGCAGAATATATAGCTGCTACTCAAGCTAGTAAAGAGGCAATATGGTTGCAAATGTTATTGGAGGAGCTCGGGCACAAAGTAGAGAAAATGACTTTATTTTGTGATAGTCAGAGCGCTTTGTACTTGACAAAGAATCCAGCATTTCATTCCAAGACGAAACACATACGGGTCCAATTTCACTTTGTTCGTGAAAAGGTGGAAGAAGGGAGTGTGGATATACAGAAAATCCATACTAAAGATAACCTGGCAGATATGTTAACAAAGCCGGTTACCAACGATAAATTCGTATGGTGTAGATCCTCAATTGGCCTAACAAGTATGCAAGCAGCACGGAATTGGCAGAAAGGATGAAGGTCCACATTGTGACTTTAAGTGGGAGATTTGTAAATACTAAAGTCAAATGTGGAAATGGGCAGAACCTTTTGTTTGATGAGGTTAGGAGCAGGAGCAAACACTTGGTCTGAAGAGCAAGAACACTTGTTCTGAAGAGCAAAATGCTCATCTCTGAAGAGCAAGGTGTTCATCTCTTAAGAGCACGGTGCTCATCTCTTAAGAGCACGATGCTCATCTCTGAAGAGCACGATGCTCATCTCTGAAGAGCAAGATGCTCAATTCGGAAGAGCAGGAGAAAGAGCAAGATGCTCATTTTAGGAGAAAGAGCAAGATGAAGTTGCAGGAGAGGATTTGCTATAAATAGGCAACTCCTCTTCATCCAATCTCATCCCATTCCATCAGGAATTCTCCCATTAGCATAGCAAAGTATAGAGAGTAGAATAGAGAGTTATATTTGTAATTCCTATTTGTAATATCCTTTTGCCAATACAGAAAATCCTTCTTCAAATTGCCTTTATTTTGTGTATGATTTATTTTAAATCTTACACTAGAAATATTCTCATTATTCCCGGTCCGAATTGCCGCTGGTATTTTGGTGTTGTGAACCGTATCGATCCTAACAGAACCTCCAGCCACAAAGCTCAATATAGCACAGTGCCCCTTCGTATCAACACAACAACGAGATAGCCTCCACGAACCACTAAGGCCTACCACTGGCGGTCCACGTCCTTCTCCACCTGGGCCACCTCCTATACCTTCTAGCTAGGTTGGTTCACGTCCACCACCCCCACCAGCTCCTATGGGCTTGAAGCCACCTCAGCCACCACCTGTTCGACAAAGTCATTCATCAACAAGTGCTACTGGAGAGGGAGCAGCCGATGGTCCAAAAACAAAGTTGAAGCCTTTCTTCTGGGACAATGTCCTAGCCAACCCTGATCACTCAATGGTTTGGCATCAGATAAAATCAGGATCCTTCCAGCAAGGCCTTTTAAAATTTTATTTCATTATTATATTGATGCTTAAGTTTTTTGTATATTATTAACATGCCCAATACACAAAGTGATGTTGCTATCTTTTCTTCTTCTTTTATTATTATTATTTTTTTGAACAGGTTTAATTTAATGAAGATGCTGATAAAAACAACACTCCATTGCAAGATGCTTCTAACCACTATATTCAAATTATTGATCAAAAGAAGGCACAGAACTTAGCAATTTTTCTTAAAGCTTTAAATGTGACAACAAAAGAAGTTTGCTATGCTCTTAAGAAGGTGATTATGTTTCCCTTATTATGAGATAAATGCTGCATGAAAATAGAAGTTGTTTCATCTTTTAATGTATTGCGGGAAAAAAAATGGAGAGAGAATAATTAATATCATTGGGGAAAAGGTTCATGCTACCACTGGCTCTGTGCCTTTCAATGAAAGATTTAAGCATTTGTATGTTGTTTGAACTTTGATTATCAGCTATCTACCATCTTTAAAAAAAGGATTCTTGAAATTTGGAATCGAGTATTATTTGCTAACTTCACCTCATTAAATAAATGGCTGCCCTTTTTTTTTTTTTAATAAGGAAATGAGTTTCCATCAGAATTGCTTCAAACTTTGCTGAAGATGGCACCAACATCTGAGGAAGAGCTGAAGCTGAGGCTCTATAATGGAGAGCATTCTCGACTTGGGTATGCTGAGCGTTTTCTGAAAGTCCTAGTTGACGTTCCATTTGCCTTCAAGAGGCTGGAATCATTGTTGTGCACCCTACAAGAAGAAAACAATGGAGTTTTGGGTGTACTGATGGTCTAGATACTCATGAGGAAGAAGAAAGCCATAAAGGAAATGACTTGAGTAGCCCTCGACTTAACGCCAATCAAACTGACGGTTAACGGAAGGATCATTGCTGGAGCAAATATGATAGTCAAGGTTTATTTCGTTCAAATTAAAAAACGAGTACCAATTTTGAAATATCGCAATAGTCGAAGGACCATTGCTGGAATTAACTCTTTTTCAATAGTGACAACGAAGTAACCTCTGTCTTGGAAATAAGCAGCGATATTTACTCTACTCTTAGAAGTTGTAGCCTTGAGAAGAAAGGTAGTTTTTAGCATTTATTATGTCCTTTCAAAAGCTTTCTTTATGGCTATGTATGTGGGTGTAATATGGACGAAAATAAGCAAGTTTTGAAACTTAGACATCAATAGCATACACCTCCAAAATGACTCTAGTCCCAATTGATCATTCCGAGATCAACACCACCATGAATACAGATGAATGCAATTACCAGTACCACCAATGCTATCATCATGACCAAGATCATCAGCCGAAGCCTACCTATCAGGTTTACTGCCGAGCAGACCACAAATACGCGCTCGCTATCCGTAACAGCAAGGTCATTCTCGCCCCATCCAATCCCTCCGACCCTCGTCAGCACTGGTACAAGGAACAAAAGTTTGGAGCCCATGTTAAGGATGCAATAGGCTTACCCAGCTTTGCTCTGGTGAACAAAGCCACCGGGGAAGCCATCCAACACGACGTCTTTGCCGGCGCTTATCAACCGGTACGGGTAGTGAAGTATGAGCCTAATGATGTTGATCATTCGATATTGTGGAGTGAAGCTTGTATCAAGGATGATAATGGGGAGTATATGTTAGACTAAAATATCACATGCATCATATAATATGTGATTATAGGATCGACTAACCTCCAGCCATAGTCTCTGTTACGGTTGAGCGATCCGGACTGCTGCAGAGATAACGAGTATTTTGTCTCTCACTTTACTCAGCTCTCTCTAGATGGTGTATGAGGTATGTAATGTGAGCAGTGAGAGGACTAGTGACCTTATATAACCACTGGCCATCATTGTGGTTGATTATCTTTAGGTCTCCTAAACCCTAACCAGACTCCTAATCATAATGGTAGTCTAGTTATTAGGTTATTAGTGTTGCACCACATATCAAATACTGAATATTATCATAACTTATCCTAATGTTATAATAATAGTAACGGATAAACGTTACATTCTCCCACTTGGTGCAAGCACTACCACTCAATAACAGAAAAACACCAACCATAATGATATGTTCTCATTAGCACGAGTAGTATCCATTATGATCAAATGCAAACTGCCATTGGGCACTTAATTAGGAAACAAAACCCAACGAAATAAACCCTATGTTTATTCCAAGTCCCTGAAGTACATTTTCTCATCAATATAAAGTAAATGAAGGTGTACACACTTAATTGAGAAAATGTCTGAATGCTAAAGAATTTTATTAAAACTGAATGTATATATACAAATTACAAATTGGGCGAAAGTCCCATTTTCTGAATCAGATCCTTGAACTTAAATGGTGGCATGCCTTTAGTCAAGGGATCTGCTAACATCAACTCAGTATGAATGTGTTCAATGAATACAACTTTATTTTTGACACGCTCCCTAATTGCTAAGAACTTGATGTCGATGTGCTTAGTTCGACTTCCACTTTTGTCGTTCTTAGCTAGGAAGACTGCAGCTGAGTTGTCACAGTAGACTTTCAATGGCTTAGATATAGAATCCATAATTCTAAGCCCAGAGATAAAATTCTTTAGCCAAACACCCTGTGAAGTAGCCTCGAAACAGGAAACGAACTCGGCTTCCATGGTAGAAGTAGCTATTAAGGACTGTTTAACACTTCTCCATGAGATAGCCCCACCGGCCATAATGAAGACGCACCCTGAAGTTGATTTTCGAGAATCAACACAGCCAGCAAAGTCCGCGTCTGAATAGCCGACAAGATCTAAATTGTCCGTCTGCCTAAACCCAAGCTTGTAACCTTTGGTTCCTTTGAGATACCTTAGAACCTTCTTTACAGCTCTCCAATGGTCCAACCCCGGATTGTGTTGGTAACGCCCTAGCATTCCAACCGCAAAAGCAATATCCGGCCTCGTACAGACTTGAATATATCCAAGACATCCAACTGCTGCAGCATAAGGGATGTTCTCCATGGATTCCTTCTCCAAATCATTTTTCGGACATTGGTCCAAACTGAATCTATCCCCCTTAGATATGGGAGCAGCGTTCGGTGAACAATTTTGCATATGAAATCTCTCTAAAACTTTGTTTATATAGGTTTCTTGAGATAAACCCAGTATACCCCGGTACCTATCTCTCTGAATTTTAATGCCAATAACATAAGAGGCATCACCCATATCCTTCATATCAAAGTTTTTAGAAAGAAATTGTTTCACATCACGAAGCATCCCCTTATCATTGGTGGCAAGTAAGATGTCATCCACATATAAAACAAGAAAGCAAATTTTACTCCCACTCACCTTCTGGTATATACAGTTATCCGAGGGATTTTCAACAAAACCAAATGAAGAAATTACCCCATCGAATTTGATATACCATTGACGGGAGGCTTGTTTTAAACCGTATATGAATTTCTTAAGCTTACATACTAAATGCTCACCACCCCTAGAAGAGAAACCTTCAGGTTGTTTCATATAAACCTCCTCTTCTAGATCACCATTTAGGAAAGCGGTTTTCACATCCATTTGTTGCAACTCAAGATTAAAATGTGCAACTAATGCCAGAATGACCCGAAGTGAATCTTTCTTTGATACAGGAGAAAATGTCTCCTTGTAATCGATTCCTTCTTTTTGAGTAAATCCCTTGGCAACAAGCCGGGCCTTGTATCTCTCAATGTTGCCTAATGAGTTTCTTTTAGTCTTAAAAACCCATTTACAACCAATGGCCTTGGCCCCATTAGGCAACTCAACGAGATCCCAAACTCCATTGTCCTTCATGGAATTCATTTCATTTTTCATGGCTTCTAACCATAAGTCAGACTGTGCACAATTTGTGGCTTGAGAGAATGTTTCAGGATCATTTTCAGCCCCTATGTCAGATTCTTGTAGATACGAAACATAATAACTAGGAACTGCTGATCGCCTTATCCGAGTAGACCGTCTTAAGGTTGGACCCTCATCACCTTGTACAGGCTGCGGGGCAACTACCTCTTCAGGAACTGGTGGCAGTTCTTGAATCGGTTCAGTCTGCATCGGCTCAGAATCTTGCTGTATATCCTGAGTTGGTTCAACCATTGGTTCGAAATCTAGTTCAGGCGGTTGCTGCAAGTCCTGAACTGGTTCTTCCAAAGGCTGATCCTCAACAGTTTGTGGAATCTCAACGGTAGGTGGTATATCTGCAGACATAACTAAAGGAGCACTACGGATAAGTACAACCCCACCAGATGACGTAGAAGGTTGAGAGTCAATATGATCGAAGGAAGGAACTAAGTCCTTAAACCGATCACTCCCACTAATCAAGTCATCTTCAAGAAATTTAGCATTCCTTGATTCCACTATCCTAGTAGTATGAGATGGACAATAGAACCTATAACCTTTAGAAGATTGTGCATATCCAATAAAGAAAGCACTAATCGTCCTTGGATCAAGTTTCTTCTCGTGTGGGTTATATATCCTCACCTCAGACGGACATCCCCAAACACGCATATGTTGCAAACTCGGTTTCCAACCTTTGAATAACTCAAACGGTGTCTTAGGGACAACCTTGGTTGGAACACGGTTTAATATATACGTTGCCGTCTTAAGCGCTTCATCCCACAACGACTTAGGAAGCTTAGAGTTGCTAAGCATACTCCGCACCATATCCAGAAGGGTCCGGTTTCTTCTTTCAGCTACACCATTTTGGTCCGGAGAACCAGGCATGGTGTATTGGGCAACAATCCCATGCTCTTGAAGAAACTTAGCAAAGGGACCAGGTGCTTGTCCATTCTCAGTATATCTACCATAGTATTCACCACCCCTATCAGACCTAACTATGTGTATTTTCCTGTTACATTGGTTTTCAACTTCAGCTTTAAATGATTTAAAGGCATCCAATGCTTCATGTTTATGATGAAGTAAATACACATAGGAAAATCTTGAGAAGTCATCAATAAAGGTGATGAAATATTTCTGACCAGGTATTGTCATATCAGGACAACATATGTCAGTATGAATAATTTCCAACAACGTTGAACTTCTATTGGCACCTTTCTTTGACTTGTTTGTCTGCTTACCCTTAATGCAGTCAACGCAAGTCTCAAAGTCAGTATAGTCTAGAGTAGAAAGTACTCCATCCTTTACCAACCTTTTAATACGCTCAAGGGAGATATGACCTAATCTCCGATGCCACAACATTGAGGAATTGTCGTTAATACTACACCGTTTGGTGCCGTTTTGAACATGTAAAGAATTGTAAACTGAATCATTCTTTAATTTAAGACGGAAAAGACCATTAGACAATGTACCAGTACCAACACAAGTAGAATAACGAAATAACTTGATATTATTGGTATTAAACTCAAAAGAATATCCGAAGGGTACAAGTCTAGATACTGAAACTAAGTTCCTAGAAAAACTAGGAACATAAAAAGTCTTTTCTAATGTCAATACAAAGCCATTGTCCAAAACTAAATTGCAAACTCCGACAGCTTCTACTGGTGACGCAATCTTGTTTCCAGAGAAGATGCTACACTCAGTTCCCTTTGGCTGTCTCAGTTTTGTCATATCCTGCAAAGAGTTTGCAATGTGGATTGTTGAACCAGAGTCAACCCACCAGGAATTAGTATTAACTTCTGACATGTTAGATTCGAAACAAACGAAAGAAGATGAAATGTTACCTTTTTGGGACATCCATTTCTGAAACTTGATACAATCTTTCTTCATGTGTCCCTTCTTTTTGCAAAAGAAACACTTTTGTATCTTCTTAATGTCTGCTTTCGGGGTTAGTTTCCCCTTAGCAGCTATGGTAAGTCCCTTAGGCTTTCCAGACATTCTTTTAGGCCTTGTTGTGGCCATTAAAGCACTTTCCCCAAGCTCAGTTAAAAGCCGTGTTTCCTCTTGAGTACACATGGTAATCAATTGATTGATAGACCATTCATCCTTATGTGTATTATAGGAAATTTTAAATGCATTATAGTCCTGAGATAGGGTATTTAGTGCAAAGTGCACCACAAAGGCATCTGGAAGAATAATTTTCAACTTCTTCAATTGTGCCGCAATGTCCCTGAGTTCCATGATGTGTTTCCGCGTTCCCTTGACAGTGGAAAGACGCATATTGATAAACTGCATTATCAGGGTACTTGCCAGAGATTTGTTCGCGTCAACAAATTGATCATCAATGGCCTTGAGTAATGGCTCAATGTCCTCAATATCATCGACGGGACCACGAATCTCTCTGGCAATTTTAGACTTAATGAGGAATATGCCTAAGCGATTGGCTGTTGCCCATCGCTCGTATAGCGTTTTTTGTTCCTCAGTGCTTTCCGCAGTAAGCTCAGCAGGCTTCTTAATGCGAAGAGCATAATCAAACCCTAATATTCCTAAATTCAATAAAACAGCGTCTTTCCACTCTTTGTGATTGTCATAATTAAGGATAGGAATATCAATTGTTATTGATTGAGTGATTGGAAGAGTGACTGTAAAAGAAAAATTGAAAGCTTGGTTAGAATATTTTCGAGGCACAAAATTAGAGAGAGATACTGAAGTACACAATATTACCAATGTAAAATTATGCAAAAGATAAATTCGGATGCCATAAAAATTGCCTGTGGGCTAAATTTTTACGCATAATGAATTTACCAAAACTGAATGGTGGAAACGAAATGGGTGCGATTTTAATTTTTCCACCCTTAATGACAAAACTACCAAAACTATATGCCGATACATAATCCCTGTGGGCAAATTATGATCATAGTATGGTATTTCATCCTAATTCACCCTACAAATATAACAAAATTGCCTGTGGGCTAAATTTTGCCATATCACGCAGAGTGAATTACAATATTCTTGCATTAACTTTATGTGAGTAAAACTTAATATGTAATTTTGGAAAAATTAAAGATGTTGTGGCTACTCTTTAATTAACCAAAGAACATAATCACATTAGCAAGAAAACCTAATAATCAAACAGATTAAACCAAAATATGATAGACAATCCTTAGGTATACTCCCAGGAAAGTTGGTCGAGACGAAGCTCGGTTAAATACCAACTCCTTAGACAGAGTAGCGTCGCAAGGGGACTAGTAGCAACAAGGCTTTTAAGCCAGGGCCATAGAACTAGTATTCCTCCCCAAGAAACTTCCCTAATTCATGTGTTCTCATTTTTGAAGTAAAATCGTTTGAGAGATCTAAAGAGTAGTTTCACCTATGGATAAGGCTTTGAATAGGGTAAAACTACGAATTGTTTATGTACTTAATGTTCTTTAGGAACTTTATAAAACACGAGTGGAGTAATAACTGAAGGTTGAGTAATAATATGCATAATCTAACCTGAAAGGCACTAATTCACATAAAAGGCACTAATTCAGGCATAACATATAATTCAGACCTAAAAGGCTCTAAATTTTTCTTAATGAACATGCTTTTCTACAGGCATAATTATAACAGTCAAATAATTATTGCAATAAAAAGATAAATAGCATGCTCAGATTATGCATATTACTCACAAATACTCCACAATTAAATTGCAACACTTAATACAATTTAAACTGAAAAACATTATTAAATTAAAATTCAACTGAAAAATTAAAACTGAATAATTATTCAAAGTTGAATAATAATTTAATAATGGACTTAATAAAAAAAAATTCAATTGGATAATTTAGTTAGAAGAAGTCCAAATATGATGAAGATATTAAACTGAATGAATTGATGTAGTCCAAATATCAATTCAGGTTTGACCCAAAACCATAACAGGCCCAAAAAAAAACAATAATAATAATAATTTTTTTTTAATTATGAGCCCAGGTTTGGCCCAATTGGGCCAAACCTGGCCCAATAACTTAGACATCATTCATCATCTTCTTCGTGTAGACTACAGCAGCGCAGACAGGAGACCAGCAATGTATGAAGTGGCCGGACGAATCCGCCGTAGCCATGTCGCGAAGCAGAAAAAATATCCAATTTTTTTTTTTTTTTTTTTGTTTCTTAATGCGGAATAAAAACTTAATTTCCAGCAGCCCAGACAATATAATTGCATACTAAAGAATATTCACATAATCTCAATTATATAACAAAGTATATAAAATATGCAAATATTTAAGCAATTGAAAAAAAAACTAGGCAGAGATTATTTATGGCGACTGATACCAACTGTTAGACTAAAATATCACATGCATCATATAATATGTGATTATAGGATCGACTAACCTCCAGCCATAGTCTCTGTTACGGTTGAGCGATCCGGACTGCTGCAGAGATAACGAGTATTTTGTCTCTCACTTTACTCAGCTCTCTCTAGATGGTGTATGAGGTATGTAATGTGAGCAGTGAGAGGACTAGTGACCTTATATAACCACTGGCCATCATTGTGGTTGATTGTCTTTAGGTCTCCTAAAGCCTAACCAGACTCCTAATCATAATGGTAGTCTAGTTATTAGGTTATTAGTGTTGCACCACATATCAAATACTGAATATTATCATAACTTATCCTAATGTTATAATAATAGTAACGGATAAACGTTACAGTATAAAGCAATTAGGGTGGTGAACAACATTGGCGTGAACTTGGATGCATTTCGCGCTATGAAAGAACATGGGGGAGTCCAAGATGGTACTGTTATTGGTCTGTGGGAATGGAACCGAGGAGACAACCAACGTTGGAAGATCATACCCTATTGATCATTTAAATGGGCCTAGCTAGCTTGTTTTGTGATTTCTTTTTGGTGTTCTGTCTTACCATCATGACTTGCTACCCTAGTATTAAATAAAATATTCACTTTTCAAACAAAGAACAATGAGATAAGTTTTCAAAAAAAAAAAAAAAAAAAAAAAACAATGAGATAAAATGCTACTTGAAGATCAATATAATATTGTGTTTTTTTACCTTTGAAAAAATTCATGTCTCATATTTTCTCTCTTTCCTATATATCTAATTATGTATGTATGTGAGTTAGATTGACCATTTCTATTTAATGACTATTGGTACTAATAAGAAGAAATTGAAGAACCAACTAAAATTTAAAAACTAATGAGGAGAGGGCTGCTTAATTAGCTTGATCCTGAGAGATCCTTTTGAACTATTTGTTGAAACCGGTGGTGTTTCTTATTGCATGTTTAAGGCCGGGATTCAGAAAGAGTTGTTGGAAACACTTTAGGCATATTACAGGTGTTATTAGGTTTTTTGTTTTGATTAAAATTGAGTTATGAAATATAAACACGTTTTGGTTAAAGAGTTATGTTTTATGTTATAATTGCTATTTTTATTTTTACTTGAATTCTCTTTAACATATTTTTATGTACTTTAATTAATTTCAAAAATAAAATTAATAAACAATACAATGATAAAATATAAAAGTAAATGAATTAAAAATAATTAATTAAGAGATTCAACTTGAGAAATTAAATGACAAAATTAGTAAAAAAGACAAGGGATTGTGAGAATACTTTGACGTGGCAATTTGGAAGGTGAGAGATTAGACGACCTAATTGGCTTTATTGAGGCCTAGGTCATTTGTCCCAGTAATATTATCTGCCCCTTCTTGCCTTATAGGAATAAGAATAGTATAGTAATACGATATTATTTCCGACAGGCCAATTCGGTGGAGTTTATTATAGTGAGGACTGAGGAGTTTAAGTATGCCATGGATTTGGGTTACACTATTATATATATATACCACTCCGGGGATATTTGTTTGAGAAGAAGGCCAACCCCTTCGAAGCCTTTGTCATATGTGTATAAGACTCTAATGAACTCCTTCTACACGTCAGCCCAAATCATTACAATTAGAAGATACATGTGTTTGGTTTAAAACTGAGGTATGTATTATAAATTTGTTTGGTTGAAGTGTTATTTTTATTATTATTATATTTAGTTGAATACCGCAAACCTATTTTTATGTATTTGAATAAATTTAAAATTTTAAAATAAATAAATAAAGCAATAGTATAATATAGAAGTAAATGATTTAAAATTAATTAACTAAGAGATTGAACAATAATTAACTAAGGCAATTGATTAAAATAACAAAATTAGTAATAAGACAATGAAATGTGAAAATACCTAAGAAAGGGGGCATATCCCACATTTTCTTGCAATAGCCAAAACCTTATGTGGAGGTTATGTTATATTTCCAGAAAAAATTACATAACTCAAACCAAAAATAATAATCTTATATTCCCCCGGCCAATATTACATTGGTTATCGTATATAACTTGAACCAAACGCCTTAAGGTTTCAAGAAATGAAAAATAATTAATTGTTCGAAAGTTAAGGATCCAACACATTAGGACACATTTGGTTGGCACGCACTCATGTTATGACTTATGACCTCGGTTTGGGCAATTTGGTCAAGTATAAATGTTTTTATAAAATTCGTGAGTCTTGAATGCAAGAGATACCTAACTGGTCCTATTCAATTCTAATTAAATTTGATTATCTGAGTTATGATGTATCACACAGAGAAACATACAGAAATGATTAACGAAAAACCAGATATGTTTACGCAATTCGGAGAAAACTTTTCCTACGTCTGCGAGGCCACTCAAAAGTGAAACCCAATCCCGCTAGATGATCATAGATTTATTTCATCAACTCAATCTCCATCATCTTCTTGACTTAATAGCAGGTCTTCACTTTTCACAGAATACAACCTTCACTTCTTGCAAACCTTAAGGCGTTGGTTCAATTTATATAAGAAAACCAATTTTATATTTGGAGAATATAAGATTCTTATGTTTGGTTCACGTTATGCAATTTCCTCTATCAATGTAACATAACATCCACATAAGATTTTGGCTACTGCAAGGGAATGTGATCCTTTCTTAGATATTCTCATACTCCTTTGTCTTATTACTAATTTTGTTATTTTGATCCCTTACTTTAGTTAATTATTGTTCAAGCTCTTAGTTAATTAATTTTAAATTATTTACTTCTATATTTTGCCCTTTATTTATCTATTTATTTTAAAATTTATTCAAATACATGCATAAAAATAGGTTAACGATATTCAACTAAAAAAAAAAAAAAAAAAAACTCTTTCAACCAAACAAATTTATAATACATATTTCAGTTTTAAACCAAACACAAATCTAACAATCTCAACAATCTAATATTCCTTTTTAAAGTGATATAACATTATGTGAACCAAACATTCCCTAAAAGGTGTTTGGTTCAAGTTATATAGGGTAGAAAGGTTATTATTTACTAGGTAATAGAAGATTGTCATGTATGGTTCATATTATGTAATTTTTCAAGGGAATGTAAATTAACATCCACATAATATTTTTAGAAATTTAAAGAGAATGTGAAATACATTTCCCATCAGTGTTCTAACAATCCCTTGTCTTTTCACTATTTTGCCATTTCTCAAGTGCAATATCTTAATTAATTATTTTTTAATTCATTTACTTTTATATTTTATCATTTTAGTATTTGTTTATTTTATTTATGAAATTTATTGAAATACACAAAAAGATGTTAAGAGTATTAAAGTAAAAATAACAACATATATATATATATATATATATATATATATATATATATATATATATATATATATATATATATAATTACATAAAGCATAACTCTTCAACCAAAACAGGTTTATATTTCATACCTAAGTTTTAACCAAAACAGAAATCTAAAACGTAATATAACATTCACACCAATTTAATATTCTCTAAGGTAATCTAACTGATGTACGGGAAAGAGGTGGTCAGTATACGAGTGTAAAATTGTCGTTCCGCTAGGGATTGGGATTATGACACGTACTTGAGCGACAACTAAAATTCTAGGCACCAAAGTATTGGAACCCACAAGAATCCAAAAAAAATTCATATTCATGGTTGAGTAAATGTCAACAATTAGAGGCTAAAAGTCTAAATTAAGATAACACGAATTTAAACACAAGTAAACACAATAAAAAGAGATGGGCTCAAATTAGGGGATGTTGCCCTCTAGATGGTTTAACAACTTAGGGATTAGGGGAGAACATCAACCAAAGGAACATAGAGGCAATGCACATAAAAATCCTAGGCTTAAAGCCATTTTCATGAGCTAAAGAACAATGATTGCCCCACTCCCGTGGTGTATCAATTCCTAGCTCTTAAAGTACATAAGCATTTAGGTCCCTAATTCTTTCCTATCTTCACCCAACTCTCATTGTTGAGAAGAACTATCCAAAAGCAAGTTAATAAGAGTTACGTACCAAATATTAACAAGATTCAACATAAATTCTTCACAAACAAATGAACCCTAGGTTAGAGTTCTTCCCCCTTATGCAATAATCACCTACTAGTAAAGTACCCGTGCGATGCACGATATGGATATTTATCAAGTTATTACAAAATAGAATAAATTATTAAATTAACATTTTGGAATTACAAAATCGAAACAATAATGTAAATACGTTTACACACAATATAACAAAATAAGTGTTGATGGTATACAATTACAAATTATTGAAGATTTCATGATAGACCACATTGGTTGTTGATGTAGCACCTGTTTTTGACTCGTTGGCAATCAATATTTTTAGACCTCTTGGGTTGTTAACTCGAGATGCAGCCACGTATAATTGACCATGCACAAAAACTGGTTTTTTAAGTAACAATCCAACATGTGACAATGTTTGACCTTGACTTTTGTTAATAGTCATTGCATATGATAACATCAACGGGAATTGTCTTCGTTGAAACTTGAATGGCAGCCTGGTATCAGACGGTGACATTGACATTCTGGGTATCAGTACTTTTGTTCCTTTGTTAGCACCATCCATTAATTCAGCTTCAATTACACGGTCTGCTAACTTGGTGATTACCAATCGCGTACCATTACACAAACCAACTGAGTGATCAATATTTCTTAACAACATGACTGGTGAACCAATCTTTAGGGTTAGTGCATGGTTTGGAATACCTGAAGCTCTAATGCCATTCAAAAATTCAGGTGTGTGCACATCACCAAGTATTCCAGCATCTGCATCAGCTTTGCATATTGTGTCGCAACTAAAATATGTTCTACTTTCAGCCGTATGCAACTCACTCATATACTCATTCACTGAGTTTACTACCTCTAGGGTAGGTGCCAAAATAGCACGCCCTTGCAGATAACTTGCATTAGAATTACCATTTGCAAAAATAGGAAATGTACTTCTAACAATTGTTTCAATATGGTCACCATTGGACGGTAGTAACATAGTACTGGGTATTTCTACTTCTGCATACCCATCATTAGGTCCACCAATCTTACCATCACCAATTGAAGCTATCCAATTTGCAAATTCTTGCGTAGCTTGTTGTTCTACAGGGTCTTGCATAGCATTCAAGCGCAAGTTCTTTGTGAGCCTCATTATCCTGCAACTGTTCCACAAATATGAAGAATTGATAAATGCAGAAACTATGTCTTGTCTAGTACCTTTAGGGACTACGGGTAAAATTTGACGGAAATCCCCACCTAGTACTACTGTTTTACCACCAAAAGTCTTGTTGGAACTGTTAAGGTCTACAAACCGTAACAAATCCCTCATGGTCCGATCTAGTGCTTCAAAGCAATACTTGTGCATCATCGGGGCTTCATCCCAAATTATTAAACTTGTTTGTATCAATAAATCAGCTTACTGGCTACCTTGTTTAATGTTACATGTCGAGTCTTCATTTATTGATATTGGTATTGCGAACCTTGAGTGTGCAGTTTGTCCACCAGGCAACAACAACGAAGCTATACCACTTGATGCCATATTTAAAACAAGCTGGCCTTTAGACCGTAGTTCAGAAGATAATGCTCGCCACATGAATGTTTTACCAGTGCCACCATACCCATATACAAAAAACAAACCACCCCGTTTACTTGAAATATCGTCTAAAACAGTATCATAAATAATTCTCTGCTCTTCTGTCAATTTTTCACACAACTCAAGAGCTTCTTGTTGTAGAAACTCATGATCATATGATAACTCTTCAAACAACAATCTATTCTGGACCAACCTAGAGTTAGTCATCTCTGGAATAGGCATGGGGTGGTAATCCTTTAAAGATCTATTCTGTTGTTCCAACAATTTGTCCAACTCAAGTAGCCCATAGTTTTTCTTCTCATCGTCAGTTAAACACAAGTCTGTTGTAATTTAAAAAAGAAAAGTCAGACTTGAGAAATCAACAATATTTATACTAATTGAATAAGTGTATATGTATAATAGTTCAAACCTGGTTGTTGTAATATTCTTCTTTGACAATGTTGAGCATCCTCACACAGATGTTGCCACACCTAATTCCAAACATATTCTGGTCTAATCATGGAGCTCGATGTTAATAGCACTACAAACAACTTCCTTAATAAGTGAGCAGTGGACCAAAAACTTGCTTCTACAATAGCATCAATGTACTCTTTATCATCGTCCAACAGACCGTGGGCATAACATGCATCCCTAAATGTACTATACTCAACTCCATTGTGTGTCCTAATATCTTTAAAACTGGAAGGACCACACACGATGTTCAATAAGCACCTTAAATAATATAATTCACCTGAGGCTGGTGGAACATAGAATATCCGGCCAATGGAAAAGCCCTTCTTTCTTGGATGCCATTCATGACTGTCCTTTTTCCAAACAAATTTTGTAGGCATCTCGATGTAACTTAACTGCCTCGCTTCTGCATACTTCTGATTTGCTATGAACCATCCATTGAACATACTTTCTGCAACTGATTCCCTATTCAAAACGCGATCAATGCTATCATCGTCTTGGAAAACAACAGATTGGCAATCCGGGAGGTGAAAGCTTAGCCTCTCAACCGGAGGGGTTCTATATTGCACCTCGAACTAAATAAGCGCCACATTGCTTCACACGCAGAAATGTATCGGCAATCGTAGTACATGTTGATTTCATCTACAACTTCATTACCAATATCATCAGTCGTGGTCTTATAAAACTCAGCAGTGACACGGTCATTACCTTTGTTAACGTACTTGAACAAATACTTGATTGACTGTGATTGGTTGCACCATTCAACATTAATGTGAGCCTTGTACTTCAATAGTAAGTATCGATTATGAGGTACAATATTAACTGTTATCCAGCTCTATACCGCTCTTTTTTACCACCCTGCTGTCATTTCGTCTACGGTACAATGGGTAACCATCTTGATCAAATTGGGATGCATCAATGAATCTCTTAGGGAAATGTTTTGAACACTTGTCATTTACCATACATGGTGAATTCCTTTTAGCATGACCGCAAGGTCCATGAACCATGAATTCCTCAACTGCCGTATAAAATAGGAAGTACGCTTATCCGGAATCTCAGCAGAAATAATCGAATCCATGAATGTTGGGCTAGAGAAATCATCATGCTTTTCCAAGAATAACAATATGTGCGCATGTGGTAAACCCCTCTTTTGAAATTCTATTGTGTAAATAACTGCAAACAAAAAGAATGATTAAAATGTTTTTTTAAATTGTATTATATCTCCAAAAAAAATATAAAAATGTTAAAGAATTAATACCAGCTTTGACACGGCCAAATAATTTTCCTTTTTTAATGTCTTTGATCATTGCATCCAATTTCATCTTGAACACACGACAAACTATGTCTGGCCTATCTTCTGCCTTCAAGTTCCTTTTCTCCAAAAATCGTTGAATCTCAGGCCATTTAGGATTGCATGTAAATGTAATGAATAGGTTTGGATAACCTATAAACCGACAAATAACCATAGCATCTTGATAGTTTTGTATCATGTACCTTGCACCGCCGGTAAAACTTGATGGTAATATTATTCTTTTGCCTTGACTGCTGGGTTGAACCTCACCTCTAGTCAAGGCATCTGAGAGACCTTTGTATGCGTCACATCTCAAACCTTTTTGATTTGCCCTTATATAACACAACCTAGCAGATTCAACTATTGTATACGCATCCACTAAGAATTGTTGAAATAACCTCCTAGCGTATAGTAAAGTTGATATCTCAGTTAACCTTTCATGAACACGGAATGCAAAATACTCCCTTTGAGACACACTTTTTCTTGACCAATTTTGTTTAGTCAGTGTTGTTGAAAATCGAATGTCCTCCTTAAATCCATCCTCACCATAAGGGAATAAAATTGGGTATTGCAATGGCAAATATGCTGGGTTTAATTCACTAATTCTTTTCAAACCTCCAGTCTTACATTCTACTAAAATGTCCCGCTCACCCATCGTTGGCTCTAAATCTCCTACGATCAGAGCGGCAACCTCAGATGCAGTTGGTAATGTATAAGTTCGTGCATCTGTAGCCCTCCTACCTATTAGTCTCATTTTAATCTCAGCTGAGGGATTACAATCAAGAAACTTCTTGG
The DNA here is from genome assembly GCF_001879475.1 of Ipomoea nil. Lineage (NCBI taxonomy): Eukaryota > Viridiplantae > Streptophyta > Magnoliopsida > Solanales > Convolvulaceae > Ipomoea > Ipomoea nil. The sequence goes on along the minus strand of NW_017618815.1, from coordinate 1,205,804 downwards.
CCATACGGAATGATTTCACGAACACATTATTGTTATCTAACACCTCTTTAATGTCATGAACAACTTCTTCATGTAGACCCACTTGGTTGCTATCGCCTCTACAAACATTATAACGTTCAACAATAAAAACTATTGTTAGAGAAATCTTAAATAGTTTGGGTTGTGAATCAAGATCTATTACTTGAAATAAGTATATACCTAACACATTGCATACGATTTTCTATTTCATTTGCTGTGTCATGAATATAAAGTTGCGCAAACTTCGGTTGAACTCCATCTGTAGGTAAAAGACTTCCAATGCGATGGAAGTTTTGACCATTTATACGGAATATTGGTGGTGAAGTACCATTATTAATTGATCTATCAACTTTACCACCCATAGATGTGAAACAAAACATGTTATTATAGGACCGTATATTTTGTAGAAAACATTTATTTTTCTCGCTTGGTACAAAAAACAAATCATGTAACTTATTAGGTGGCTTGTTCATCAATGGTAACTTTATTTTTCCATTCACACAGCAACTGGAGTACTTTGGGGCAGCGTTTGGCCTTGATGCAGCTGACCGTTCGATTCCCCAAAAGATTGCATTATTATACATAGTAGCATGGAATTAATTAGTAGGACAATTATATTAGGTAATCTAATTAATAATTTACTTTTTAAATTATATTTTCTTTTTAATAATGAATATTTTCTTAAAGTATATACACAGATTATGCTTATCAATATAGAATTAAAAGTGTATAGATGTATAATATTATTAGTACAAAATCAATTATATTTGCCTTAATAATTAATTATTAATATTATTGCCTAATAATTATGTGTTGTCATCTTTTTCGGGGTAATTATTATGGTAATTTATATACATATATATTTGTATACTTAATGTATAATATTATTGGGCACAAAATAAATATACTTACCTTAATATATATAGATTATTTTTAATATAATTTCCTAATTTATTAAAGGTAATTATTCTCATAATTTTTCTTTCCTTCTTTTGTGTAATTATTATGGTAATGTATTTAAATATTGGAAGAGAAAAAATGTTATAATTAATATAATTAATGAAATTATTATTGTAATTGCCACAATATTTGATAATTATAAATATAATTAAGAAATTTGAGAAATATAAGATTTCTTCCGTAGAAATATTTGTGACAATTTCATTAAATTATAATTAATAAAATATGAAATATAATTAAAGAAATGAAATTATAAAATTAACAAAACATGAATATTTATAATTTTTTTAAATATACATACATACACTTTTTAAATTTCTAAATATAATTTTTTAAGTATAAATCTATCAATATAAATTAAAATTAATGAAATTATATTATAATTTTCCTATATACATATTAATAAATATTATGTGTATATACAATGTATTATACAATCATATAAGGATATGTGTCCGATTAGAGTTTATATTTGTTCATACAAAATTTAGAATTTACATTTTTATTGATTTCTAAGTACAATTCTCTTAGTTATTATTATTCATATTTTTAGAATTAATAATATATATATATATAATACAATTTCGAATAAATCAACTTAATTATATTAATTTTTTCTATAAATTTATCTAAATATGTACATGATTAGAGATTATATTAACCATACAAAATTTAAATTTAAATTTTGTATGTTATGAAAATAGATACTTGACCAAATATATAAAAGTCCAACTATATTATTATATTGTACATTTTAACATTTTTTTTATTTTTTATTTTAATTTTAAATTCATAAAAACAAAAAAAAAAAAAAAATTCCGTGCAACACACGGGTAAAACACTACATTTAAAAAAAAAATACAATTTCATAAATATCATAAATTAATTAGTACAATATCATTTATAATTATAACCATTAAAGAAAAAAAAATAATTTCAAATATATGAACCAATGATTTCAAAATGAAACTAATATACAGTTACAAATAAATATAGCATAATTAGATTTACTTTAATTAGTTTTAATTCCCTTAATGATACGACTTTTCTTTATCAGTTTTTTGTGGGAGACTAAGGGAGTATTTGAGTTGCTGGAAATTATTATTATTTTTTGAATACTTACTAATAAAAAAATTAAAATATTTTTTATCCCCTCCCCCCCCCCCCCCCCCCAATAACATGTGTAAATCTTATATTTTTTAAAATTACAATTTGATAAATATTATAAATTAATTAGTAGAATATCATTTCTGTTTATAAATTATAATAATTAAAAAAAATTCATATATGTGAACCAATGATTTCAAAAATGAAATTAATATACAGTTACAAATAAATATAGCATGATTTGATTTACTTTAATTAATTTTAATTTCCTTAATGAAATGTCTTTTCTTTTATCAGTTTTTTATGAGAGGCTAATGGAGTGTTTGGATTGCTATAAAATATTTTAAAATAAAAATTCATACTAATAAAAAATCATTTTAAAATATTTTTTTAACCCCTCATAACATGTGTAAATCTTATATTTTTAAAAAATACAATTGGATAAATATCATAAATTAATTAGTACAATATCATTTCTGTTTATAATAATTAAAGAAAAAATAAATAATTGAAATATGTGAACCAATTATATCATAATAAATCTTTCAAAATTTAAAACAAAAGAACGGAAATTAAAAATAGAACGAAAATATTTCAATAATAATATTCTACATCATCAAGTAAAAGTAAATTAAAAATGAAAAGATAATATTTTAATAATAATATTCTACATCATCAATAGTAAAGGCATATTTTAAACAATAGTAAAGGTAAATTAAAAATGGAACGGAAATCCTTTCAAAAAAAAAAATGGAACGGAAATATTTCAATAATAATATTCTACATCACCAATTAAAAATATAACTGAAATTAGGTAAAAATACCATTGCATATGATATTCTAATTGATTAATTGACGGAAAATAAAAAGAATAATTGGTTGAAAATGAATATGATATTACTAATTGACTGATATTTTACGATGATATATTTTCACCCGAGTCACCCATTCTAATGGACTGAAGATGTTAGCTATAGACGATGACGGACAAAATTATGTTGCTACTACCAATGTCTTCTACAATATGAGGTTTTAATAATGTGTAAATACAATTGGTGATATTATGTTTTTTATTAATGACAAAATTGCTATATATCTACACACAAAAAAAATAAAAAAATTTTAAAGCAATTTAGACAAAAAAAAAATATTTTTCATACAAATGAATTAGGATAGCAATTCATTCCTATAACTGAGTTGCTAAAGAATGGGCACGTTTGCCTAATTTATAAAAATACTAAACAATGATAAATAAAAGCTTCAAAGTTACAACACTGCATGCGTATATCTACACATTAGCTATTAATTTGAGCAATTATTTGTTTAAATTCAAGCAACGATAACATCAAAACATATAAACGATCCAAACTATATCTTCAATTGCACTATATAATATTTAATGTTCTAATTTAAATAATTATATATCAATCCAGATATTCTTAATATATTACAACAAATTCACGGGCGAAACCATATCTTTAATTGCACTATATAATATTTGAGTTATTACTGAAAAAATCAGTCTTTAATCACGGTTAATTGTATGTTACTTTTTTCCGAGTCACCCATCCTGATAGTCTGATAGTTTTAACTTTAGACGATGATGGATAAAATTCCGTTACTACTACCAATGTCGTCTAGCTATAAAGAGATTTTCAATAATGTATAATTTAAGCCATTGATATTATGTTTTTTTTATATACAAAAATGACAAAATTGCTATATAGCTGATCTACATAGAAAATATATATTCCGTATAAATAATTTATATAACTGAGTTGCTAGACAACGAGCTAATTAGCCCAATTAATACAAATTATAAACACTGATATATAAAATCTCTAAAGTTGCAACACCGAATGCGTATATCTACACGTTAGCTATTAATTGGGCAATTATTTATTCGAATTCAAGCATTGATAACATCAGAAAACATAATCGGTGCAACTCAATTCTTCAATTATATTATATAATATTCGATTTTATAATTTATACAATTGTATATTGATATAAATATTTTTAAAATTTTATAACAAATTCATTCCGTGCAACGCACGGGCGCAAATACTAGTAATTAAGTAATAAATATATTTAAGAAATTAAGTAGATATATTTTGTTAAATAAAAATAAAAGAGTTTCCTAATAAAATAAAGTCTTAGATATTTTGTAAAAAAGGACCTGATTAATATTGACTTTGATTTGTAATGATGTGGCATCTTCTCCTTTATCGTCGGTGTATAGCATCTATACACTAGCGGTGCATCAAATATTAATCCATGTTTTATTCTTTGTTTGGTTCAAGTGATGAGATTACCTGGTAATGTTATATTACCTAAAAGCTGATCTGGTGGTAATGTTTCAAAGTAATGTGATTACCCCCATTTTTTAGGTAATCTTAGATTACCTTGAATTATTTCAACTTTGTCCTTGTTAACTAATCCTTATCCTTATATAATAATAATAATAATAAATATATATTTATATAATCAAATATACATGTGTGTATATTTACATATTTAATTTTTTTTTAATATTTAAGTATTGATATACATTCATACATATAAATAAATAAATACACACATATAAATAAATAAATAAATAAATAAATAAATAAATAAATATAAATATAAATATATATATATATATATATATATATATATATATATATATATATATATATATATATATATATATATATATATATATATATATATATATATATATATATATATATATATATATATATATATAGGGTCGGGATCAGGTGAGGACCTAATCTTTGGTGAGGACGTGAGGACTAATCTAGACCATTAAATCAGAATGATGTATGACTGAGATTAAAAGAAACAAATCACACGGATTAAGAAAACAAATCCCTTTAAAATATTAAAAAATATAAATTTAGGGTAAATCAGTCTTATTAAAAGATGTGCATTCCTATACAAAATGTTGTGCATTCCTATACTGAGTGTTGTGTATTCCTATACTGAGTGTTGTGCATCAATAACTTCATTGTTGTGCATTCAAACCCCGCCAAAAAATCATACAGTGAACATCCAATGTTCTACGATGCATTGAGCTATGTGCTATAATGCACAACTCCCTAGCCTATAGTGCACAACTTACAACACTAGGTTGCACAATCAGCACACACGAATGCACAATCGTACTACCCAGGCATTTACACATATACACGACAATCCAAAAATAGACAATATTATACTCAAAAGAACAAGTGAAAAAAAAATAAAAAATACTGATTAGTTTGCATGGGCGAACACTAAATCAATGATGAAGAAATCGCGGCTCCAAATTACAACGGTGATGATCCAAGAAAATAGGAAACCAATTTGGCCAAGGATTATACATGCGTTCACACTTAAAAAAAATTAGAAAAAGACACTATTATCCCACTTTAACAAAAAAAGATCAATCCATGTCATCTCAAAAACTCAAATCTGGATCATCCAAATAAAAAAACAAACGCACAAGATTAGTCCTCACGTCCTCACTTAATATTAGGTCCTCACCTGATCCGGATTCTATATATATATATATATATATATATATATATATATATATATATATATATATATATATATATATATATATATATAGAATCCGGATCAGGTGAGGACCTAATATTAAGTGAGGACGTGAGGACTAATCTTGTGCGTTTGTTTTTTTATTTGGATGATCCAGATTTGAGTTTTTGAGATGACATGGATTGATCTTTTTTTGTTAAAGTGGGATAATAGTGTCTTTTGATTCTATATATATATATATATATATATATATATATATATATATATATATATATATATATATATATATATATATATATAGAATCCGGATCAGGTGAGGACCTAATATTAAGTGAGGACGTGAGGACTAATCTTGTGCGTTTGTTTTTTTATTTGGATGATCCAGATTTGAGTTTTTGAGATGACATGGATGGTCCTCACCAAAGATTAGGTCCTCACCTGATCCGGACCCTATATATATATATATATATATATATATATATATATATATATATATATATATATATATATATATATATATATATATATATATATATATATATATATATATATATATATATATATATATATATATATATATATATATATATATACTTACTATACTATACTAATAAGAGCCCAAGAGAGTTAGGCCTATAATGGGTAGAAAAAATGGCGGTCACAGATTTTAATCAAATGAATGACTCAGATTGATTAAAAGATTGATAAGATTTAAATTTTACACTAAAATTTCCTAAAATACCCACACACCGTTACTAATTCCGTTAAAATTTTAAGAATTGCCGTTAGTTCACCGTTAACTTACTCATTGATTTCAATAAAAAAAAAAAAAAAAAAAAGGTCTTAGGATCGAACCTCATCCCAATCAAATTAAAGTTGGCATAATTAGTACTCTATTTTACTCTTATTAAATTATATATAAATAATAATTTAGTAGCTACAACAAAAAATTATAGATATGCATTTCTTTAATTTAGAATTATGTGTCCACAATGCCTTTATTCAAAAAAAAAATTATTCATTATCAATAAATTAAATAAGAGAAATAATTGTATTAGTTATATTGTCTTTATTTTTCTACAATATAAAAATTCTTTATATTCAAATTTATTAATTGATTGTATTCGCTACATTGTCCTTACAATGTCATAATTCAGTGAAAAAAAATTATTCATTATCAATAAATTAATTAAGAGAAATATTTTCATTAGTTATATTGTCTTTATTTTTCTCAAATGTAAAAATTTTTACATTCAAATTCATCAATTGATTATATTCACTACATTGTCTATTATCTTTTTTTTGCACTATTTTTCTAATTAAATATCAAAGTTATATTACAAAATAATGCTATATATTTATTTACCAAGTATTTTATTAATACCATGAAAAAATTAAAAAAATATATAATTAATAAAGCCAACCATATTAACTACTTGAGAGATTTTGTGACAAAAAGAGTATTCAAATCACACAACAAATTGAAGTGAGAACTACCTTGCAATGTCCTTGTTTGACAATCAGCAGTTAGCGCGCGGATTATATTAGCGGATTTGACCAACGAATTTATTTAATTATTAACATTGGGTAGAAAAAATGACCGCCAAATTATTAAATCAAATGAATGGTTCAAATTGTTCAGGTTTTAATTTTTTTTTTTAAATTTTTCTAATTTATCCTTAATTATATGATTATCCATTTAACTTTTTCGTTAAATACCGTTAATTCACCGTTAGTCTAATTATAATATTAACGTCTAATATAGAATTATAATTACACCATTAATCTAATTCTAATATTAAAGTCTTAATAGAACTTAACCACAAATCCTAATGTCGAAATCTCCTCAAACAATATTAGTGTATATTTAATATTTTATGCCCTAATTTTTATTTGTTCTCCCTTATGTCCCGTATTTGGTTTCAACCATACCTATACAATTATTTTATTGACAATTATAATCAATCTTAACTATATTATCTTGCATTTGTAAACTTAGAATTACCTATTTAACCCGCACGGGCTTAGCTCAATGGTTTAGTGGGCAGTATTTGGGAGAAGAGACCAAGGTTTGAACCTCGGCGGCGGCAGTGCGGGAATTATGTCCAAAGTTGGCAGATTCCTTGTTCGCACCGACATTTGGTCCTGTTTGCTGAACCATTGAGTCACCGTGATTTACAACTTCCTACAATGCTCTGTCGGGTCAGAGTGTAGGGGACCCTTGGGGTAGGGGACTCAACCTTTGGGAGAAGAATTACCTATTTAAATACGCAAATTCAACCTTCAATTATCTATGCATGAACAATTTCAATATAATCTTGCCTTAATATACTTTAAAGTACTTATTTAAAAAAAAAACATTGGGCATTATCCCAATCGCGCAATGCGCGAAAAAACTAGTATATATATATATATATGTATGTATGTATATTATTGAGGACCTTATAATAAAGTAATCCATATAACTTAAAATATAACTCTTAACAAATAAGGTAACACAATCCAAACCAAACACATAGCGTAATCTTACATTCCTAAAACCTCACATTAAAGGTATAATCCTATTACCTTGTAATCCAAGATTCCGTGAACCAAACGTCCCCCAAATACATTCGTTCCCTGAATTTCCCTCGGCTTCTGCATTCGAACATTCCACAGCCACAACCCACGGACGGCGCAGTAAGTAACGCACGACGGTTCTCCGGTCTCTCTGCGACTCTGCCCCTCACCGCCTCACGCTCTCTCTTCCCACGACAGGTTTGTTGTTCAGGGCTTTAAATTGCGAAAACTGCACTTATAACTTGTAAACACTTGTAGAGCTTGCTTTACTTCTAGCAACATAAATTTTTGTACATTGCGTTTGAAATATTTTATGTAAATTTTTGGATATAAGTCGGTTATAGCATATGCTTCTGTCAGTTATGAGTTATGACGGTAAAATATGTTAATAGGTTTTTCGGTTTACTGTTTGATCACCACTTAATATATCCCAGTCCCCAGACAAGCAAAACCCTGAGACAATGAGGAAGAAGGTGGACGAGCGCATCAGAACCCTCATCGAGAATGGCGTCAAAAACCGTCATCGATCCATGTTCGTCATCATCGGTGATAAGTCTCGCGATCAGGCACTCCCATTCTCCTTTCACTTATATTCTTTATGCAAATACAAAGTTTTCAAATAATAATTTCTTTTTCTTAAACCAGATTGTGAACCTGCACTACATGGTAAGCAAAGCTGTAGTGAAGTCGCGCCCCACTGTCCTTTGGTGCTACAAGGACAAGCTTGAACTTAGCAGGTTCTTTACTCAACTCAACTTCGGAAATTGCTTGACTTTTTTCTTCTAAAATTTACCACTTTGTGAACGGAAGGATAAACTTGAATTCGACCTAAACTATTTGTTGAACATTTCTATTTAATGACTATTGGTACTAATTGTTTTCTGTGCAGCCATAAGAAGAAAAGGAAGAAGCAATTAAAAAAATTAATGCAGAGAGGGCTGCTTGATCCTGAGAGAGCAGATCCTTTTGAACTATTTGTTGAAACTGGTGGTGTCTCTTATTGCCTGTATAAGGATTCGGAAAGAGTTCTTGGAAACACTTTTGGCATGTGCATATTACAGGTGTTTTCTGTGCCCGCTACATAAATTTGTGTGATGCAAAACATCTTTCCATCTTTTGTAAATTTTGAAATATCCTGTGTTTAACCCCTTTGCTATATTCACCTTTCATGTTGGCTTACTCTAGGATTTTGAGGCTTTGACACCCAATCTTTTGGCAAGAACTATAGAAACAGTTGAAGGTGGTGGTTTGATTGTTTTACTGCTCCGATCCTTGTCCTCATTGACAAGTCTGTACACCATGGTTATGGTATGCATTGGCCATCAATTGCAAGTTTATTTACTTTAGTGGATGTGGCGTATGTTTTTTCCTTGATGGTTTTCTTATGTTGAATCTTGATAGCTTGGTTTATTTTCTTTGGCTTTTCAACCCAATTAAATTTTTATGTTGAATGCCCTCCATTTTGACATGTCCTTTAATAGGTGGCAAGTGGCTATTATCAAATCTTTAAATTTCTTTTATATCATATCTTCTTTTACCTCTTATACGACCACTATGCGCTTCTTATATTCCTCTACAATTGTATACTATCTAATTGGATTTGTTGTGACTTTGTATTCCCTTAACAATCTGAAGCATAATTTCAATAATATGCTCTATCTTGGCATCTTTATGAATGACTTCATTTTAAAACATTCCTTTATCCTAGCACATATTTCGTTAATGTGTCTATCTTAGAATGACTGGCTCTTCCAGATTAGAACATATTCCCTTGTGGTTTCCAATGTTGTAGAAGGCACTAGGTGCCGCCTAGGAATTAAAATAAAAACAGTGAAAGTAGTGGTCAAATGCATTATTCTTCAATAATTCATAAACCATTAAATCATAATTAATTGATTTAATAATTTTAATTCAATCTCTTATCTCCACATACACTGCCACTTGTCTGAAACCCCCTCGGCCTAGGGGTGCCTTGGGCGATTTTTGCAACATTGGTAGTTTCTCCCACCAGAACTTCAAGTAGGAAAGTTTTAAGCCTGTTTATACATGATTAACATAACTATTGCATCTGTAGTAATATCTTCAGCAGTCTTATAAAAAATAGTGAGAAAGCTGTTAGAGAGAACAGTACCTGAAGATCAAAAAGAGCAAAGTAAATAAAAGTTTTGATGCAACTTTATGTGGTAGCCAATGTTTATGGAGTTACTTGAGGCTTCATTGCTAAATTTAATCAAAGTACCACTGACATTCTGATAGCTGGTTTATGTGCATGCTGCTTTCAATATTTAAGTGATTGCTCTTGGAATTCATGGATGTTGATTTGTAGGATGTTCATGAAAGATTTCGAACAGAATCTCATTCTCAAACTTCTGGGCGCTTCAATGAACGCTTCTTACTTTCACTTGCATCGTGTAAAGCATGTATCGTCATGGATGATGAATTAAACATTCTACCAATCTCGTCACATATGAAGTCAATTAAACCAGTCCCAGTTCAAGAGGTAAGCTTCTTCCCATGAACTATTACTAATCTTGAAATAGTACAAGTAAATTTGTTCTAATGTGTGTTTCCACCATTTGGAACTATGATTGGCATCATTTGAGTAAATAAAGAAAAACTTTGTAGCTCAGTATACTGCATAATTAGATGTTTCCATATTAAATTCTTTCCTTTGTGTTATGAAAGGACTCTGAGGGCCTTTCAGAAGCAGAGCGTGATTTGAAAAAATTGAAAGAACAATTGAATGATGACTTCCCTGCTGGTCCTCTGATCCGGAAGTGTGTTACTTTGGACCAGGTCATATTTTTGCTCTATGAGTTTAACCTCGTTTTTTTTTTTTTTTTTTTTTTTTTTTTTTTTTTTTGAATAAGGAGTTTAACCTCGTTGATCTTGTAGTTAACAAATATCTGATAAAAGGCATTATCTTTTGAGAATCTAATAGGGAAAAGCTGTCATAAATTTTCTCGATTCTATTTTGGATAAGACACTCCGTAGTACAGTTGCTTTGCTTGCTGCTCGTGGCCGTGGTAAGTCAGCTGCACTTGGATTGGCAGTTGCAGGAGCTATTGCTGCTGGGTAAGTTAATTTTATATTGTTGAAATTGAGAGATTGATAGGTCTGGCGGGTGGAGAATAACCACCACCCGCCAGTTAGGCGGAAGCAAAATATGTGAGAACCAAAGAACAAGAGAATAAAGAGAATATATTATAGTGAAAGATTACAATAGATTGTCTCTCTTAATGTCTATTCTATACTTCTATGGACCTCTATATATACTAAACTAGATACTAAATTAGTCCTAATAGGAATAGGAAGCTACTAATAAGAATAGGAAACTAAGACAACTTTCCTATTATTCAACACTCCCCCTCAAGCTGGAACATCTGAAGTTCCAAGCTTGGATTAAAACAAACACTCTACCTCACTCAAAATTACAAGTGAAAATTAAATGCAACTAGAGGATAACAATGCGAGATGGCTTCGGAGGGACAATGCAATACACAACCCTTGGGAATGAAAGCACCAGGGGCAAAGCTTGTCACGAACATCCTTGGGAATGGAGGCACCAAGGGAAAACACGAACACCATCACAGCAACATAAGCACTCTAGGATGGATGACTTCAAAAGAGATTGCACTATGTTTGACCCTTCCTTGGGAATGAAGACGAAGGCACCAAGAACGGAGCTGAACACAATCCTTGGGAATAAAGACGAAGACACCAAGGACCCTTGGGAATAAAGACGAAGACACCAAGGACGAAGCTAAACACGATCTTGGGAATGAACACACCGAGGACAGAATTGAACATGAACCTCGGGAATGAAGATGAACACACCAAGGATAGAGTTAAACATGAACAACCTCCCGATAACACAAGAGAGCGGTAGAGGCAGAAAGGGAGCAAAGAATAGCAAAGGGAGCCCATAGTAGATAAAATAGCAAATAATAGTAAATCATAGCACACCAATTGTAGATAGTCACACTCCCCCTTACTTGAAACATGGGAAATAATCAAAGGCCTTTATAGTAGTGCTGAAACTGACCATCCATGGGATAAGGCATACCGGAGATAAAGAAACAAACACGGTTATACCAAAACACAAACACCATGGGAAAATGTTCGGCAACAAACCCAAAGAAGCCTTCAAATTTCACCAAAAAGTTGAAAGAAGGGCAAAACAACCATCTGAAAAATCTCGCTGGAAAATCTCGCCGGAGGCAGGCTCATGCGCCGGCGCGTGAGGAAGGTCGCCGGCGCGTGACGGCGGCGGTGGCGCGTGAGGACGACGGCGGTGGAGGAAAGCGATGAAATTTTCCAGATAAGGTCGCAAGAGGGAGAGGAATCCATTGGTGTAGGAGGTGAGATCACAAAATCACTGGAGAAGAGGAGATCTGGCCGGAAAAGCGAAAGCACTCCCGACGACGGTGGTGGCGCGTGTGGGCGCGTGCGACGGTGAATGGCGACCGGATTTCAAGCGACGGCTCGCGACAAGGTTCCGAGTAAGGCTGTGGTGTTAGTTGCTTTGAACAACAACTAGAAGTGCGTCGGAACGAGAGAAAACAGTGGCGGCAGTGGTTACCCTCCGGTGGCGGCAGCGGCGGCGGAAAGCTAGGGTTTATATTAGGGTTTTAATATTTGAAGAAAAACAACCTAGGAAAGTAGGCTCTGATACCATGTTGAAATTGAGGGATTGATAGGTCTGGCGGGTGGAGAATAACCACCACCCGCCAGTTAGGCGGAAGCAAAATATGTGAGAACCAAAGAACAAGAGAATAAAGAGAATATATTATAATGAAAGATTACAATAGATTGTCTCTCTTAATGTCTATTCTATACTTCTATGGACCTCTATATATACTAAACTAGATACTAAATTAGTCCTAATAGGAATAGGAAACTACTAATAAGAATAGGAAACTAAGACAACTTTCCTATTATTCAACATATATAAATATGATTTCATGTCTTCTCACAAATTCTCCTGTTCCTCTCTTCACTTTATGTATCCTCATTTGACCTTATGACGGACATTATTTTTCAGGTATTCTAATATTTTTGTAACTGCACCAAGCCCGGAGAATTTGAAAACTCTATTTGAGTTTATTTGCAAGGGATTTGACATGCTTGAATACAAGGTATGAATACTTTATACTTTTGGTGAATGTAATGCACTTATTGTGAATTTACAGAGGTTCATGTAGTAGATGCCTCTTACTATGATGTTTGTGATTGTTTCATGTGTATTTCAACTGTAACTTTATGCATTTGAAACATCAGAAATCTTGCTGGAGTTTTCTAAGAAAAAAGCCTTTAGTTTTCATTGAGTGCTATACTTTTTGGCAAATCTTTTATTCACTTAATTACATTGAGTGTAGTACTGTAGTTGGAGGCATTGTAGAATTGAGGCTCAACAACTTAAAGCATAATTGGGACAAAACTAAAGTAGATTGAACCATTAAGAAGAGAAAAGCTTAACAGTTAACACATAATTATGAATTTATGACATTAAGGTGCATATTAGTAGTATGAAGTCTTAATAGAAAGATCAACGGGATTTTACACTTCTTTGTTGGGATTATAATGATGTTGAATCTATATGGCCTGCTACACAGAACTAAGATCAACATGAAAGCCATGAACACTGTCAACTACAAGATGAAAAAAGACAGAAGTTGATAACAATGTCAATCACAAGGGAAAGTAGTAGAAAAGCTGATAACATTCCAAAAGTAGATTTTTATGCCCTTGTCCCTTTTCTTCATATCAATAAAAATCACATTAAAAGAAAAGAAAATAAAAGAGAATCTGTACCACATTTTTACTAATTTTTTTACCCATCTAAATAAAGTATTACAGAATTGAAAGACACCAAAATTTGTAATTGCCTTTTAACAAGTCAAGGGAAAAAAAAGCAAAGAAATGAAATGTGTGTGTCTATTAATGTGTTTGTGTATTGCCCATATGAATATTATAATTATCATTTAAACTTTTAAATTAAAAGTAATTAGCAAGAATGCCTTTCTGGCTTCTATATTCTACTCTTGCCCTTTCTTTCACTATTCTTTCTGACATTCTGACTTCTATTATACTTTCTTATCATCTAATTTAATCAGTAATCAACCTAGGAAATCGATGGGGTTTTGGGAAATATGAATACTTAAACTAGCTGCTGTAAGTCTGTAACTGCTGTTAAAAAGATTTGAAGGCAACAAAAGTAGAGGCCAATGTGGATTTAACCAAGAGATTTTGGCTAGAAGTATTGAGACTTTGTGTGAGTTGTAAAATTGTTGCCTGACTTGCCTCCACCTCACCAGGTCGGGCTCGTGTTAAATTCCTTAAAATTGTGATGTGCACAACTTCACTAAACAGATATGATGTTGTGGGTCTGTTACTTTTAATAGAAGAAAAAGAAAATAGTGGATATGTCACTGCAAATTTCATTGCAGGAGCACTTGGATTATGATGTTGTGAAAAGCACAAATCCAGAATTCAAAAAAGCAACTGTACGGATCAATATCTACAAACACCACAGACAGACGATTCAGGTAAGCAAAATGGCTATGCTTTACAAGGACTTGTGTAGATCTGCAATTGCTCCTCCTGCCCTATCTAACTCTATTAATTCGGCATTTCATTTTCTTTCTTGAACTTGTAGTCTTGTACTCCCATTTTCTATCATCCCCTTCTGAGGTTAAGTTCAAGGTTTGATTACAACCTTGACCTTCACATCTCTCGTAGAATTTTGAGTGGCTTTAATTATTACTACTTCTACTACTACAGTACTACTATTGCTACTGCCATTGCTGCTGCTACTTGTTGCACATTGAGATTGATAGTTAGGATTATTTGTTCTCCATAAGTTGAATTTAGAGGTTATGTATGGGATCGAATGCTCTGGCAGCTGGTGGCTTAACGTGAAAGAAATCTGGCAACTTGTGATACTTCTTCTGTTGGAGGCAAGGATTGGTAGAGATGTAGTGATAGCTCTAAAGACATGCATGCTGCTGCATTGTGCTTCACTTGATATTTGAAGAGTACTGCAGGATGCATGCTCATTGTTTTCATCATCTGAACTAAAATAATCCGTTAAACAAAAAACTAGCATAGGTTTAATGATGATTCAAAATTTTGAAAAAAATGTCATCATTTTAAATATTTTAATTTGATTTTCTAGTTTGGTACCTCATATTACCCTGCAACTTGTGAATGGCTGGCCTGTGAAGCCCACATATTGCAGGTGGCAGTGTGGACCGCTTATTGTTCTGCATTGCTATATGGGTCTCTCTTCACATCTATCGTTTCACCTGTTTTACAATTCCGTTTAGTCGCAAGTTGCCTTCTATATTCAAGATTCACTGTGTACATTTCTCACGTCATTTACTCATTTACTCCACCATTGTTTGGAATTGCAGTATATACAGCCACATGAACATGCCAAACTCTCACAAGTTGAATTGCTGGTAGTTGATGAAGCAGCAGCGATTCCATTGCCAGTTGTGAAGTCTTTGCTTGGTCCTTATCTTGTCTTCCTTTCCTCAACTGTCAACGGGTAAGAGAAGTTGTTCGGCTAATATCCAATTGTTCCATGTTCCCCAGAAACTGTGTATTTTCCCAAGAGTCCTGTTTATTCTGCTCATATTTGTTGTTTATGGTGTTCTGATTGCCGCATGGATTTTAGTTTTTAGTGCACTAAGGTTACTCATTTTTCTTCTTTTTCTATTTTCTCCTCTAAAAGATATGAAGGAACTGGACGATCATTGTCACTGAAATTGCTGCAGCAACTTGAGGAGCAAAATCGCATGCCGTCACAAAATGCAGAAAGTTCCGTTTCAGGTCTTTCAACTTCACTTCTCTTTCAGAACTTAATGAACTGTAGAGTCTTTGCGAATTAGATATTTTATATTTTGTATTTCGGGCTTTCTCCTTCATTTTGTACATAAGTTATTTCTGTTTTACATTTTTGCCTCTATACTAATAATAATTGGATTTGGAAGGATAGTGTAAGCTTCTCTGTACTGTCATTTCAAAGATGTGTTCAATTTTGTGTAATGTTCCAAATATAGGTAGGCTTTTCAAGAAGATAGAATTGAATGAATCCATCAGATATGCTCCTGGCGATCCCATTGAATCCTGGCTTAATTCTTTGCTTTGTCTGGATATCACTAATTTCACCCCAAGTATTAGCAGGTAACTAACTCTATACCTACTACAAACTTTATGGGAATTACATTATTCTCTACTTCATCTTTTGTCTTGTATTTTATCAGGCTACCACCTCCTGGTGAATGTGATTTGTACTATGTAAATCGGGATACACTCTTCTCCTATCATAAGGAGAGTGAGTTATTTTTGCAGGTAATCATATGCATCATCTCAAATGGAAATGAGATTCTTCTCAGCTTAATTGTATCTTTTTAAATCAAATTCTCCAACAATCAAACATGGCTTTGGTTAATGTGTACTGGTACTTTATGAATCTTTGTGCAGCGAATGATGGCTCTCTACGTTGCTTCTCACTACAAAAATTCTCCCAATGATTTGCAATTGATGGCTGATGCTCCAGCCCACCACTTGTTTGTGCTACTAGGTTTATCTGAAGACCCTTGATATGCTATTAAGTTTTGTTTGTATACAGTTGTACTTGTTGATCACATTCTGCTAGTTCTGAAACTAAATCAAAATTTTTACAGGACCTGTCGATGAATCAAAAAACCATCTCCCTGATATTCTGTGTGTTATCCAGGTTTGTTCTTTGTTGTGTGATCAAATAACTCCAAAGCTACTCTTATATCTAAAGAAATTTACTATAGTTCTCAATGGGTGATATTACCTTTGCTTTCATAATTTTAGAAATCCTATTAGTCATTCATTTGCTCTAATTCATCCAGTGTTTGTGTTCCTTAACAGAATCAACATTGAAGCTCTCTGACTAACATCTGCTGAATTAATTCAGAGTAGGCTAAAATGCTAAATCCTATTGAGTTAAAATTTGAGATGATTTCAAATACAAATGTCTGTTTAAAATGATAGATAGATTACATAAGAATATTTCCCTATATGCTACATCCATCTAAAAAAATGAGGCACGAAGAGTTCAATGGTTTTCATCACTCTGGGGAAGACCAAACCAAAATCTTGTCAAGGATCTTGCCACACCTCCTTGACAATTTGTTCCATCTCTGTGGATGTTGCACGGGTAATTGAATGGATAATGCATCTTTTTGAAGGCAGCGAGTGATATTTAGATCATCTTGTGGGTCAGGATTTGTTCTTTGAAGATTACCAGTGGCATCACCCTGCTGACCATAATACAACTTTATATTTACTTATCATGCAAAAGGGTGATATGTTTTGAATCTTTTACAACTTTCTATTTTGTGCTTGTAATAGCCTCACTGTAATGGTTAATTCTTCATCATATCAAATCATCAACTGTTTCAGTTTAGTCTGAACTGTTGAAAGTACATTCTACTGTTAATCTGTTTTAAAACTAGTGGTCTGAAATATAGCATATTCCTTGATCTCTAGGTTTCCCTTGAGGGTCAGATTTCACATGAATCTGCTATGAAAAGTTTAAGTGCTGGACGCCAACCATTTGGGGATCAGATACCATGGAAATTTTGTCAGCAGTTTAATGATTCTGTTTTCCCAAGTCTTTCAGGTGCCCGCATTGTGCGCATTGCCGCGCATCCAACTGCAATGGGGGTAACTGTTGGGCTATATTTTTAATCAATGTTACTTTTTTTTTTTTTTTTTTTGAAATACTGTTTTCTCTTGTTTGACTTTCATGTTTTATATGGTCTTGTGCAGCTTGGATATGGTTCTGCAGCTGTTAAACTTTTAACTAGGTAATTCATATTATTACTTTTTCTTGATGGTTTGCTGACTTCTTTTACTTCTGTTTTCCTTCCAATTTGTTTAAAGTGCCATATTTTGTAGCTGTTTTTGAAAATGGCTGTTGTGTTTCTTTTGCATCATTTGTCTATTGCTTTCCTGTTAGTTTTTTTTTTTGTCTAGAATCAATTAAATACAATGAAAGAGCATCAAAAGCTTCTCACAAATTGGTAAAAAAAAACTATTTTGCTCGTGTGTGTGTAAAGGTGTGCCAAGGATATGTTTAGACTTTAGAAAGTCACTAAGTATTTGTTTGGTAGGGCTAGCATCTTTTTTATATTTAGGGGAGGGTTTAGGTGAGAACATACTCCCCGGTAAAAAGTGAGGATTTGATCTGATTCATCCATTCAGGTAGGAAAACGATTTAGGTTTGCTAAAAAATAAGGGTAAAAAGGGTGGGGTTAGTTTTATAAATTTTGCAAACTTGAGACTTGGGAGTTTACAATAATTGTAAAATTGATCCTGTGTTTTTTTGACCAAAACTCTTAACCATTGATGAACCCTGATGGGTGGTTGTGATTAGTCCTCCCTTTTTATAGGAGGGAGTTGTTCTCATTTGAACCCACCCCTATATATATATATATATATATATATATATTCCAACATGCTTCTATAAGGTAGATCGCTCTTGCAATTCAATGAGCCTTATTTTTAGACTTTACAGTTGGGGTAATTGGTCCTCATACTAATAGTCTCCTATATGATATTTGGAGAATGATGTGTAACAAAGCCCAACTACCCCAACTTTAAAGTCTAAAAATCAGTCACCATTTAAATATGAAAAAGGGAAAATGACCTCATCAAAAGCCACAAAGCAACACTTAACACCCACCCCCCACCCCTGGGAAGAAACTTTTGCCATCCGCCATCGTCTCTCGATCAAACAACCTCCTCTCCATTTAGGTCTACAGTCACTCCACTTGATCCCCTCTCCACTTATGGCCTTCCCTTTCTCCTTCATCCTCAACATACTGCCATCATACTCTACTATCTCTCTATTTTCTTCCCCACATTTCATTATTTGATCCCCCACTCCCTATCTTCTCAACGGTGGATTACATTTGCTATTTGTACACTTCAAGTTCTACATACACAAAATTGATTTGTCGTTATACATTCCCTTGTATCAGTATTATTCTCATCTTTAAATACCACCATCTTCCTTTTAAGCTCTAGCACCTCCCATTCCCCTCACGCTCTGCGATCTTCAGATGTAGTCTCAAATACAATGTTTGGTGTCTTTTAAACACTTGACATTGCTTTCCCAAACCAAGTCACCTACTTAACATTTTACCAAACATCAACAATGGAATACAATTTTGGAATTGAAAGTTCAAGCATGCTATAATTCCCCAGCATGCTAGAGATCTGAATCAATTACATTTTCATTACATTGCCTCCTTGGTACCATTTCAAGCATAAATGGTTCCAGTGAATGAATGTGGTTGGTTGGTGTGTGGAAAATTTCCATGAGCATTATCTTGTGACACGTAGATTCTATATAGTAGGCTATATGGGTTCTCAATATTTAGTGTTTCCAATCTACTACTTGCAGATACTATGAGGGCCAATTGACTCAGATGTCTGAACTAGATGTTCAAGATGAATTGCAGGATCAACCAGCCAAAGTAACTGATGCTGCAGAGAAGGTTTTTTTTTTTTTTTTTTTTTTTTTTTTTTTTTTTTTTTTTTCCATTATTGCACTGTGCTAATTATCTGTATGGGAAATCCTTTAGTGATTGTTTGGCCCGGCTTATTTTGCAGTTTATCTGTTCCAAATATGTCGAAACTGGGCCAAATGTTTAAAAATATTAAAAAGGCTTTTTGAAGATGCAATCAGCTGGACCAAACAAGCACTTTAGAAATATGTTGTTTCAGTGCAGTCTAAATATTTTTTTCACTCTAGTTTGTTTGCTATTGATTAACTAAAAGATGCCACCATTACAGGTCTCTTTACTGGAGGAAAACATAAAACCAAGGACAGACCTTCCACCTTTACTTGTACCACTTCGTGAACGGAAGCCTGAGAAGCTCCACTACATTGGAGTCTCCTTTGGACTTACCTTGGACCTCTTCCGCTTCTGGGAAAGAAAACATAAATTTCGCCCATTCTTCATTGGCCATAGCCCAGTTAGGATTTTTACTACTGATTTATGTTAGATTCTGAGATTTTATTTTATGTTCTATACTTCTATCTAGTTGCCATTTTAAAATCTACTGGTAGGATAGCTGTTTAACACACTATATCATGATTCATGAATCAGAATAGTGTGACTGGGGAGCACACATGCATGGTCTTGAAGCCCTTGAACAGTGAGGATATTGAAGTTAATGGATCCAATGAGTTGGGCTTTTTTGGTCCTTTTTACCAAGGTGGTCGAATTTTAAATTTTGCTTCTAAACTTTATATTTTGATTGAGTTTTATTTTCTTTGATGCCAAGTGATTTTTCGGTAACATTGTCAGATTTTCGGAAGAGATTTGCAAGGCTACTGGATAAAAGCTTCCGTTCTATGGAGTACAAGCTTGCTATGAGGTCTGTAAATGTATTTTTTGCCTTTACAGTTTGTAGACATTGCTTTAAGTATATGCTTATGGCTGCCCCTTCTCTTGCAGTGTATTGGATCCGAAGATCAATTTTAAAGAGGTTGACTCTTCGGATGGATTTTTGGAATCCATTGATGGAATATTTTCTCCACATGATATGAAGAGGCTTGAAGCGTACACAAACAATCTTGTGGATTTTCAGTCGGTATGATATCTTACTGGTTTTTAAACCATCTCGTTACATTTAATGTACTAAAAAGGAGTATAGAAATGCTTTTGAATACATGAAGTTGCTGAGGGTGAAGAACTTGGAGCATAGGTTAGTTGTCAGTATTGAAAAAAGACAGATGGGGAGGGGCAGTTGTAAGTCATAAGTGAATGACTTTAAAGGTCTAGAACATGGAATGGTTTCATTTTTTTTTTTCTCCCAATTGAATGGTTTCTCTCACTTTTACTTGTTCAGTGTAAATATTTTTACTTATGTATTGAAGCATTTCTGGTTTGTTTTCTTTTGTAACAAAAAAAATTAAATACACTAATGTCATGCATTCTGCAGATTATGGATTGTGTCTCAATACTTGCACACTTATATTTCTCAGAGAAGCTCCCAGTTTCACTTTTAGCTACTCAGGCTTCTATTCTGCTTTGCATTGGTTTGCAGGATAAAGATGTTTCTCAGATTGAGGTTTGCTGTGAAATAATCACCAATATTCTCTCATTTATTTTTCTGCTAGTTTAATGGATGTTATTTGGTATCCCCAATGTCAGTTTTCTAGTATTGTATAGTGAAACGTGGATGTTTGTCAAATATGTAAAAGCCTTCATTTTTTATGGAGATAGATCAATCACATTTTACTCATTCTTGGTAATATTTCCCTTTCACTACTTTTCAGAAAGAAATGCGTCTGGAAAGACAGCAGATTTTGTCTTTATTTATAAAGACAATGAAGAAGTTGTACAAGTACTTGTATGGCCTTGCCTCCAAAGAGATTGATTCAACTGTATCTCGACTAGAAGAAGTAAGTGGACAAACAAGACACATGTCTGTGGCGTTCTTTTCATTGAGTCCTGCCAGTTACTACTGGTTTTGTTCCATGAAACCATTTCAGATTGAATTCACTATTTGTTAGTTAATTTGAGCAGTTTAATGTGCAAGCAATGTTGATACCCTATATAATGTAAAAGTTGCAAAAGCAATTGTCTGCCTGCATCTTATTTTAGCAAAATATCTTCTTTTTTCGTTATCTTCTATCATTTGTTATTCAACTTGGAATAAATTGTGGCATTCTTTACAGATAAAGATGGAGCCTCTTGCTATATCATTGGACGATGATCTTAACAATGCGGCAAAACAAGTCCAGGTTTGCACAATATAATGCTCTGAACTTCACGTGTGTGTGTGTTTAGAAAGAGATATATAATTATTTTGGATGATATCCACTATCTATCTATCTATCCAGGAGGAGATGAATGCCAAAATGGATGGTCTATTAGACCCAGATCTACTTCAAGGATATGCCATCGTGGATAGAGAAGCTGATTTTGAGAATGCCCTGCAAAATGGAGGAGGAAAGGTACTTCCCGGTGGAGTAATCAGCGTGAAATCCAACAACAGAATCAAGGTTGATAAAGGCCAGAAGGGTGAGAAGAAGAGAAGCAAGAATTATCTATCGAAATCAAGCAAGAAAAGGAAGACTTGAGCTGTTACGTTGAACAATTTCAATATATATATTTGATGGAAATGTGACAACAACCCGACCAACCTTATCATGAGTCGGGTTATCAATTTTGAGTATGTGACAAAGCATTTTGAAGCATAAACCTTGTGCCCTTGGTAGATTATTCCCATAATGATTATCATGTTGTAACTTGTAAGGCTAAAATGTTAGATGCTTTCTCCTTCTGATGTTTACTTGTCAAAGATAATCTTTATTGGAAACAGACATTATTTTCGAATCATTGCAAGTTTGCTTGCCTTCTCATGATTGAATTGTGAAATCAGTGTGAATCAACTATTTCTTATGCTAAACTCAATATATTTGAAAGACATGCCATTCTTGCCTCACTTTATTTCTAGTGATTTCAAGCTTTGTTGCCATTGACACCACCCACTTGTTTCACAGCTTCAATTTTGTTCATTGGTTGGTAACATAAAAAGCCTATATTGTGTTTATTAACTTTGGACCAATATTTATTTGTGTTAAACCTGATCTATTCGATCTACGGAGTTAAAATTTTTGTCATAATAACAACAATTTGAATGGAACTTGTAACGTTCAAAATATTAAAACTTTTGTTTGAGAGTTTAATTTAGAAAGAATGTTTAGATGTATGAAAATGAAATGGATATTTTAATACATTATTGTTAAGAATTTTACATTAAAAAATAGTCTCAAATTTGATTGATTGAGATATAGTTGAGCTATTTTTAAATATTAAGAAACAATGTTTTTTCTTATTCAAACATTATAATTTAATTTAACATAATTGTCAAAGATTTGATATTAAATTTTAAAATTTTAAATATTTGGATATAATTGTTACAAGATATAATAATATAAATATTCAGTGTTAAATTATCAACTTCTAAATATTATAATAGAGTTTTTTTTTTTTTTGTTTGGTATTTTATTTCATACCCTAATTTTAACCAAAGCATAAATCTAACACGTAATCTAACATTCACAGAAATATAATATTTTGTGGATCAAACGCCAATAATTGCACTCAATCCCACTCGTACCTACCTCATCATGTTAATTTTCAATGATTCATACTAGTTCATTTAGAAAGTCGTTATAATATCTCCAACAAGAAAGGGTGTTATTTGAAAGTCCACTATCTCCCTCAGAATTCGAGTCATGTTGAAGTAGTGTTAACGCTTCTTTACAAGTGTGCCATAGAAGCAACTCGCGTAGAATTATCTTACAAATTACAGTTATTCGTGATATCAGTATGTAGTTGTTAACTTAAGGCTTTTCCCATGAGACTTTTGATCAATTATTGATTGTATTTACTTTCAATGTACAAGTAAACACAATATCTATATTCATTTTCTTTTATTATTTATTTCTCTAGAAAAAGAAAATAAATAAATAATTAATTATTCATTTAGATATCCACACTCTTCTTCTCTATCATACGGGACATTCTACCTTAATAATCGATCTATACCTACCTAATTAACTTAATGGCACATGTTTCCTGATCAACAAAGTATGTATAACTTATACTTAATATCCAATTTAGCCATGACTTGTGTTTCTCGATTTAGTTGTAAACATCATTTTGTGTTTAATTGGATCATGAATTTTGCTGATTTTGCTTAATTAAATTCTCTATTAAGATAGTTTAGTAATTTCCCTCTATTGATACCAAATTTACTCATTGACTATAGTATTTTATTTTATCCAATTTAGTCATCGACTATAGTGATTTTACCTAATTTAGTCATCGACTATATTGGTTTTAACCTAATTTAGAGATCTATTACTATAGTGGTTTTACTCGATTTAGTTATTGATTCTAACAGTCGATGACTCAATTAGGTAAAACTATCAAAGCCCATGAGTCCATGACCTAATTAAGCACAAAAGAACGTTTAAGACTAAATCGAGAAAAACTACTAAAAGACTAAATTGAATATTAATTTGTAAAACTCATCATCAATTATAGTAATAATCATTATTATTTTTTTTTGAAAACTACTGACTCTATTACATTGTAGTATCTGTTCATCTATACTGCCTCCATATATCTGTCCGAAGTGCAAATAGTAATAATCATTATTAAAAATAAATTAGGGGAAAAAAAACCCTTAAACATTGGTATATATCTGTCCGAAGTGCAAATAGTACCGTATGTACCCTAGAGATGAAATGAAGAAAAATGGACTTTGATCTTTCTTTTTCCCTTGTGTCTTGCCGAAAATTATCAACCAAAACGAAATACAAATACGTAGAATATAATCTTACGAAAACTAAATAAAGGAATACTATAATAAAAAGGTAGGGCATAATTTAAGGGCTAAAATGGAAGAAGATCATGATTTCTCATGCTTGTTAGTTTCATTCAAACGAGGATAAAACTACTTCTTCGTAACCTCTAACACCAAAAATGTCTCACTCTTAGTTGGAAATTTGGCATTTCAGCTCCACATAACATGGGTTCATGTCAACTTTTCAGTTTAAATTTACAATCGCATGATACATGTCACGAAACACTAAGATGATAATTCATGGCACACTATATATGATTAGTCATTTATTTATACATGTAATAATTAATCAAATTTTTTACTATATTCAAACACACCAGTATAGTTTGGATGAAATTTGAAATTTAAGTCAATGGAGTATATGCATTAAATTTTATTTTCACTTCATACAAGATTGTCTCAATTTGCTTACTATATTAACTAGTGTGCATACGATCCAAGATTGTATTAAAATTAACAATGATTGAATGACATCCTTAACTTTACGTTGTAGAAGAACAAATACTTGAATGAGTTGGTTGGTGCTAATTAACTATATGCATGAACACCTTTCTTACTGTCTTCGTTTTTTTTTTTTTTTTTTTTTTTTTTTTTTTTTTTTTTTTTTATAAATTTTTAAAACACTTTTGCAAGTAACATTTTGTCTAGGCCTTTTTTGGACCCCATTGGTGTTTTTTGTCATATATTGTGGTCAAGTGATGTCAGTCTTAAGTTAGGTTGTATAATTGCAAATACTTGTACGAGCCACTTTAGTGTCAGAGCATCTCATATGACGTTGTACAAGTAAATATATACATATTCTTTGTTTTTCTTTATCCAAATTTTCACAAAAATAAAGGATTTATCCCGTTATTAATACCTTTTGTTAAGGAAAGAAATCACAGAAATCACAAGAAATCACATAAATCACATATTTCTTCTAGCAAATATTTTCTCTTGTAATCTTGGTTTCATTATTATTATTCTTATTGATTCTATTTCCTTTCTCTGTACCTTATAGTTTGTATATATAGGGGTGTACATCTTTTGTAATGAAAGACAGAGAATATTAGATAGTTCATACATTTCTTTACATGGTATCATTCCCAGGTTCTTGACCGACGCTCTCTCCTTGCATTGTTCCTGCCGTGTGCCGCTGCCGCCATGACAGACACGGAGGTCGTCGACGCTGACAAGAGGGACGGAGTTCGTCATGCCTTGTCTTTGTCTCCAACAGGGTCAACTTTGAACGAATCGTTGTCAGGTATTCCTTTACCTCGCTGGATTATTGATACAGGGGCATCAAATCACATGACAGGGAATATTGATTTATTGAGTAATATTCAGCAACAGACCCTTGTACCATTGGTTTGCCAGATGGAAGCCGGGTTATATCAGTGAAATCAGGAACAGTCTATTTGACGGACAATTTGATTTTGATGAATGTTTTATTTGTTCCTGTTTTAAGTTGCAATTTGATATCTGTTTCCCAACTGACGAAGGACTCAAAATGTGAAGCACGTTTTACAGACAAATCCTGTGTATTACAGGGCCTAAAGACAACGATTGGTGTGGGTGAATATAGAGAAGGGCTTTACTACTTCAAACAAGATGGAAAAGAAAAAGCGTTTAATGCAGTTAAGGAGCATAGTTTTGATTTATGGCATAAACGTCTTGGACACCCCTCATCTCGTGTTTTGTCTTTTGTCCCTTTAGCAGGCTCTATTAAGAACAGTTGTTTAGCTAATAATTTTTGTGAGATTTGTGTACGCGCTAAACAATCACGTGCTAGCTTTCCTATTAGCATTCATAATTCTAGTGACATTTTTGACATGGTACATTGTGATTTATGGGGGCCGTATAAAACACCAAGTCTGAATGGGTCTACATTTTTTTTGACAATCGTCGATGATCATTCTCGCGGAGTTTGGGTATATTTGTTGCAGTCAAAACGCGATGTGGTCCCCATTTTCCAACAATTTTGTGCTATGGTGACCCGTCAATTTGGAAATATGTCAAGTGTGTTCGGAGTGATAATGGGACAGAGTTTGAAGGGACAGAATTTGAAGGGTTGAAAGAATACTTCCGTACGCACGGCATCATATATGAAACATCTTGTGTTTCCACGCCTCAACAAAATGGAAGGGTTGAACGAAAACATCGTCACATCCTCAATGTGGCGCGGGCACTCCGATTTCAGGCTTCTCTACCTATAAAGTTCTGGGGCGAGTGTGTTCAAACTGCGGCATATCTCATCAACTGGACTCCTTCTTTGCTAGGGGGGGTTGCTCCGTTTGATAAAATTTATGGACGAGCTCCACCTTTATCTCACATTCGTGTTTTTGGTTGTAGATGTTTTGTGCATAATCAGAAACGACATGGAGACAAATTTGCTGAACGGAGTATTCCTGGAATATTTCTTGGCTATCCTCCTAGCCAGAAAGGGTGGCGTGTTTATTGTCCAGACACAGGGAAAATTATTGTTTCACGAGATGTTATTTTCTCGGAGAATGTGTTCCCCTTTTCGCAGGAAACAAAAGCAGACTCGGAGTCGCCACCTCCTAGCCAGGACAACCTCATCCCCGAAGAGGAGGAGGAGTGCGTGGATAGTGTTCGGCCTGTCCCCGGTGCCAGGACACCCGCCGAACCAGCCACCCAGACCAACGACCTGCCCGTGGGCGGTACTACTACCGGCAGAGATGAGGTGGCAGTCTCGGAGGTTCCACTCCCTGTCCTAGTTGATTCGAGCCTTGATCAAGTTGCTGACCCCGATGCACAGGGTCGAGGACGGCGAACGCGCACTCCTAGTGTTCGCCTTGCAGATTATGTAACATACACAGTCATTGGAGCGCCTGGCACGTTGTGCAAGTATCCCATCACTACCTATATTGGGTATGACAAGTTTTCCTTGACTCATAAATGTTATCTTGCTTCTCTTGATACCGAAGTAGAGCCCAGAAATTTTCGTCAAGCAATTCAGTGTGAACCATGGAGGAAGGCTATGCGTGCGGAAATTGATGCTTTGGAGAAGAATGACACATGGACACTTGTACCTGCTCCCAGACACAAGAAGCCACTTGGGAGTAAGTGAGTCTACAAAATAAAAAGAAAATCTGATGGGAGCATTGAGTGCTACAAGGCACGACTGGTGATATTCGGCAATCATCAGGTTGAGGGTCTTGACTACAATGAGACCTTTGCCCCGGTAGTAAAGTTAACAACTGTTCGCACTCTTTTAGCTGTGGCTGCAACGCGTTCATGGGAGCTACATCAAATGGACGTGCATAATGTGTTCCTTCATGGCGACTTAGATGAGGAAGTTTACATGAGGCTTCCACCGGGGTTTGCACCGTCACAGTCCAACGTGGTGTGCAAACTCAAGAAGTCTCTTTATGGGCTAAGACAAGCCCCACGGTGCTGGTTTGCAAAGTTGTCAGGTGCTCTGAAAAGGTATGGTTTCACACAGTCCACATCTGATTATTCGTTGTTCTCGTTGTGCAGTGATCATGGTGTGGTACATGTTTTGGTGTATGTTGATGATCTTGTTATTTCGGGAGATAACACAGTTATGATTGCCAAGTTTAAATCCTACTTGGGCTCTTGTTCTCATATGAAGGATCTTGGTACTTTAAAATATTTTCTTGGTATAGAGGTAGCTCGGAATTCTTCTGGTATTTTCTTGTGTCAAAGAAAATACGCTCTTGATATCATTTCTGAGACAGGTATACTAGGTGCTCGACCACTGGGTACTCCTATGGAACCCAATCATCGTCTTGCTTTATCTGAAGCCCCGCTTCTCGATGATCCCGAACCATACCGTCGCCTAGTGGGGCGTCTAGTTTATTTGTCAATCACCCGGCCAGAGTTAGCCTATGCTGTCCATACTCTGGCTCAATTCATGAAGGATCCCCATGATGATCATTGGAAAGCAGCGCATGGAGTAGTGCGCTATCTAAAAGGAAGTCCCGGTCAAGGTATTTTTTTTATCCGCTAAAAATACTCTGCAATTAACTGGCTGGTGCGATTCAGATTAGGCAGCTTGCCCTTTGACTCGACGATCGTTGACCGGATGGTTCATTCAGCTAGGCGACTCTCCCATCTCTTGGAAAACAAAGAAACAAACCACAGTTGCACGCTCCTCAGCCGAAGCTGAATACCGAGCTTTGGCCGCAGTGACATGTGAATTGAAGTGGTTAAAAGGTCTTCTTCGTTCTCTTGGGATACACCATACGACTCCTATGCAGATTCGTTGTGACAGTACCGCTGCTCTTCACATTGCAGCGAATCCAGTCTTCCATGAACGAACAAAGCACATCGAGGTTGATTGTCACTTTGTTCGTGATGAGCTATTACAAGGTGTGATACAAACAGAGCATGTGTCTACGACACAACAATTGACTGATATTCATACAAAGGCGTTGGGCAAGACACGCATGGAGTCTCTTATTCCCAAGTTGGGCATCTCTCTGTTACATGCTCCAACTTGAGGGGGGGGGGGGGGGGGGGGGGGTGTTAAGGAAAGAAATCACAGAAATCACAAGAAATCACATAAATCACATATTTTTTTTAGCAAATATTTTCTCTTGTAATCTTGGTTTCATTATTATTATTCTTATTGATTCTATTTCCTTTCTCTATACCTTATAGTTTGTATATATAGGGGTGTACATCTTCTGTAATGAAAGACATAGAATATTAGATAGTTCATACATTTCTTTACACCTTTCCTATCATCACATATTTATTTTTCAACCCCTTGAATCTGAATAATATAATGTCAAGTATATACACAACGAACCCATGTGTAAGCAAACCATTTCCATGTGATTGAGCGTAAAGGAAAATGCGATCTTCCTCTCTTATTTTAAATACTGCCTATTAAATCATTGAGTTAAGTCCGTGCAAGCTACGTGTTCCTCCTCCATATATATATATATATATATATATATATATATATATATATATATATATATATATATATAGATGCCACTAGTTTCAATTCCTTACTAATTAGCACACATCTATACTTCACAAGCTAGAATGAGCAACTCTAGTAGTATTTTCATTTCGTCATGCAATATAATTATTTAACATATATAGTTCAAAATTTTGTTTTTGTTAAATTTAACTAACGTTATTGAATATAATGCCCACAGGTGAAACTAATGCCAACACGGCGGTGCCCACTCAGCAACGGAGGCGCGTGCCCCAAAACGACATCCCTTTGTCGAACATCCTCAAAATCATGCGCAGCGCTATCCCAGGAAACCCGCGGATCGCCGACGAAGCCAAGGAGACAGTCCAGAAATGCGTGACGGAGTTCATCCACTACGTCATCGCCAAGGCCAACGAGCGTTCCCGGCAAGAGAAGCGCAAGACGGTCACCGCCGACGATCTCCTCTAGGCGATGTGCGCCCTCGGCCTGAGAAACTATGCCAAGGTGCTCACCGACTTCATAATCGGCTACCGTGAGCAACAGGAGTACGGCCCCGCGGCCACCCACCACGTACCGTTTAACAGCTACACGGTGCAGGGTTTTCCGATGCCGGAGTTTTCTCCCGGTCCACTTCCTCTTCTTTTCCCTACCGCGGTGACTATATTATTGATCCCTCATATCCCCCAACTTCAACGGTTAAGCTACCATTTCTATCCATGCATGCATTGCATGGTGATGATGATGAAGAATATACTAGTATATATTGTGTGTGCTTGTTTCCTATGTCATATATATGATGATTTCCCAATCCTATGAAACTTCAATAATTTGTTGTTGTATTTGGTTGTTTGTTTGTAATGTTTTGATTTGTGTTTTTGTTTTTATTTAATTAAATAAAAACATTTCGTTAATATTAATGTGCAATCATTTCCAATCCAATGTTT
The DNA here is from genome assembly GCF_001879475.1 of Ipomoea nil. Lineage (NCBI taxonomy): Eukaryota > Viridiplantae > Streptophyta > Magnoliopsida > Solanales > Convolvulaceae > Ipomoea > Ipomoea nil. The sequence continues at coordinate 1,175,315 of NW_017618815.1, read as the reverse complement.
AGATCTTCTTCCATTCTCCCAATCAAATACTGCTTAGATCTCTGATCTTATAAAACATTTTTAATTGTCAGATCAAGCTTTTATTATCACATCCCTATAATTTGATAATAATTATAATTAGTAGCAAATTAAATATTTTATAATTGTATATATTTCGATTGCGGAATACTGAAGTAATCAACATTTCCTAATGTAATATAATATTCCGTGAACCATACGCCACTAGAAGGTGTTTGGTTCAAGTTATATAAGATAACTAAGGTTATATTTACAACAAATTTAACTGTGGACCATGGTCCACACAACTAAATTTATTCAATGTACACTCAAATATACTACAATTTCATTTGATAATATACACTCAATATGTGAGACATGTTATTCAATTTAATTTTATATATACTGCAATTTTATTTTAATACAACTAAATTATAATTTCAATTCAATTACAGTTTCATTTGATAATATAAATACAATATATACGAGACAACTTATTCAGTTTCATTTATTTCTGAAAACACAAAAATACAGAATTTGTTAAAATTTAACGGCTAAATCAGAAAAAACCACTACAGTCAAAGACTAAATTGAATATTAATTCGTATAACTCATCATCACGTACAGTAATAATTATTATTAAAAATAAATTAGTAAAAAAACCATTAAACATTGGTATATATCCGTCCGAAGTGCAAATAGTAGCGTATGTACCCTAGAGATGAAATGAAGAAAAAGGGACTTTGATCTTTATTTTTTCCTTGTGTCTTGCCGAAGATTAAAAACCAAAACGAAATAAAAGAATTTTACGAAAACTAAATAAAATAATACTTTGTATTATGAAAAGATAGAGTAAAATTTAAGGATTAAAACGGAAGAAGACCATGATTTCTCATGCTTGTTAGTTTCTTCAAACGAGGACGACACACCATTAGTCCTCACTATAATAAACTCCATTGGCCGGTTGGAAATAATAATGTATTATATTCTTATCCCTAAGGCAGGAAGGGATGGATAATATCACTAGAACAAATGACCAAGGTCTCAATAAAGTCAGTTAGGTCGTCCAATCTCTCATCTTCCAAATTACCACGTCAAAGTATTATCACAGTCCCTTATCATTTTACTAACTTTGCCATTTCTCAAGTTATTTCTCAACAAATGAACAAATGACCGGAGCAGAAAAACAATCAATAAGAAACATGCAAGAACTCTTTCTGAATCCTTAAACATGGAATAAGAAACACCACAAATAGTTAAAAAGGATCTGCTCTGATCTCTCAGCATTAGTTTTTTAATTTTAGTTGCTTCTCACTTTCTTATTATTACTGCACAGAATATAATTAGTACCAATAGTCATCGAAATGGTCAATCTAACTACATACATACATAATTAGATATATAGGAAAGAGAGAAAAAATGAGACATGAATTTTTTCAAAGGTAAAAAAAAAAAAAAACACAATATTATTGATCTTCAAGTAGGCATTTTATCTCATTGTTCTTTGTTTGAAAAGTGAATATTTTATTTAATACTAGGGTAGCAAGTCATGATGGTAAGACAGAACACCAAAAAGAAATCACAAAACAAGCTAGCTAGGCCCATTTAAATGATCAATAGGGTATGATCTTCCAACGTTGGTTGTCTCCTCGGTTCCATTCCCACAGACCAATAACAGTACCATCTTGGACTCCCCCATGTTCTTTCATAGCGCGAAATGCATCCAAGTTCACGCCAATGTTGTTCACCACCCTAATTGCTTTATACTCACCATTATCATCCTTGATACAAGCTTCACTCCACAATATCGAATGATCAACACCATCATTATTATTAGGTTCATACTTCACTAGCTGTACCAGTTGATAAGCCCTGGCAAAGACGCCGTGTTGGATGGCTTCCCCGGTAGCTTTGTTCACCAGAGCAAAGCTGGGTAAACCTATTGCATCCTTAACATGGGCTCCGAACTTGTGTTCCTTGTACCAGTGCTGACAAGGGTCGGAGGGATTCGACGGGGCGAGAATCACCTTGTTGTCACGGATGGTTATGGCATAATTGTGGTCTGTTCTACAGTAAATTTGATAGGTAGGTTTGAGCGGCTGATGATCTCGGTCGGGATTATAGTGATGGTGGTAGTCATTTTATCAGGTAGAAATGAAATGATATTTTATTTGATTTTTCAAGTTTTTGGTTCTCCATATATATATAGGCATAGAGAAAGCTAACTTTTGAAAGGGCATAATAATAAATAAATGCTAAAAACTTCTCCTCTTCTCAAGGCTACAACTTGAATTCCTAGAGTAGAGTAAATATGGGTGGCTGCCTATTTCAATTCCAACACATAGGTTACAGATGGGGAGGGGCAGTTACGTTGTAAGTCATAAGTGATGAATGACTTTAAATTAAAGTTGTAGAACATAGAATTATTTGAATTCTTTTTTTCTCCCAATTCAACGGTTTATCTCACTTTTACTTGTTCAGTGTAAATATTTTATGTATTGAAGCATTTCAGGTTTGTTTTCTTTTATAACAAAAACTTGGTTGGCTTTATGTATTGTAGTCTGAATGTTCATACATATATGTACTTTTGTTTGCTTTGACTAATTTACATGCCTTAGAAACATTATTGTCAAAGCTTTGAATAAACTTGGTGCTTTGTGATTTTGTCTATTATTTAGTATAAAAAATTCTTGCTTGAATTTACTGAAACCCGGCAAGAAACTTATTGCTTAAATAAATATCATGTGCATAGTACCAAGTTTGTAAATGATCTATTTGATCCCAAACAAGTCCCAAGGAAACACCTCACATATGTTATTGATTTGTCAAAAATTAATATCTTAATGGACATTACACCATACAAGGGAATTAGCTTTTCAGCAATCGAAGCCTCCAACATAAACTCTTCATTATATATGCAAAAGGTTCATCTAAGCCCTTGCAAAATTGTTGTTGTGTTTTTTTACCTCTCATTTACAAAAGTTTCTGAAGGTTGTTCTACTACCAACGGGGGGTGTTGGAGGATAAAATAGCATAGGGCTATTTTTGTCAATCCTCCTAATCCTCTTCTGTTTTAACCACTTCATATATAGCCTGTCTTCTCTTCTCTGTAATACACACTTTTATCAGAATACAATTAATCTTCTTCTTCATCTTCAATCTGCTCCATCTCTGCTTCTCTGATGTAGTCCATATTTCGACAGGCTGTGCCCGCCCCTTGGCCTGAGGGCGTCATACGCAGATGAGAAGGTGAAATTCCCATAAGTTGATAGAGTCCACACTGGCGCGCCCGCGACACTGTGCTCAATGTTCTCGGCGACAAAGTCCTTGGCCTGCTGCATACGACGCTATGTGATAGAGGGCGTTGCGCGCTCACGGCCCTCTGGATAACCAGCCCGCATAAACTCGCTCCACAATGTGCCCCCTTGCAAAAAATGATAGTACAATTTAGTCGAGAAAGCCTGCTGTATGGGGGCTAGTAGCCTGATGCCCAAGCCGCCTTCCTCAGTTGGTAGTCCAAGCTTGCCCCAGGCCGCCTAATGGCTCTTCTGACGCCCATCCACTTATCCCCAAAAGAATTTTGCGAATTTAGATTCAATAGCTCTCTCAGTTTGGCGCAGAAGCAAGACCGAGGCCGCCGTGTAGAGAGGGATCATAGACAAAACATGCTTGATAAGGGTGAGACGACCGCCCGGGGAAAGCAGTTTCCGATGCCAGGCGACTAGCTTGCTGTCAATTTTCTCCAAGAGATGCTGGTAAAAAATGGGGCGGTTCCGGCCTTTGTACAAATTAACTCCCAAATACCGGAAAAGGAAGCGTAGAACGCTGCATACCAAGAATGCGGGACATGGCGTTTGCCCGGTGGCTCGGGCACGCCCGGGCTGTAACAAAAAAACTCTTGTTAAAATTAATCTTTTGTCCCGATGCCTTTTGATATTGATCCAGAACCCCTGCCAGCTTCCGTAGGGAGATGATGTATTATTATTTGAACTTAATGTGGATTAATAATGTTTTAAAATTATGTTATGTTTTTAAAATTAATTGTGTTTTAGTATGTCATTGTAGTTTTATATTATTAATATTTTAACAGTTTATATTACTATTTAAAAATATTAATTATAAAAATTTTTTTATAAAAAAATTTTAAAATGCGATGGAATCGCGACAGAATATACAGTACTGGAAATTATGAAATTTCCGACCACCTGAAAGTGATCTTAAATCAAGTTGAAAGCCTTGTTCCGACCACTTTTGATATCCGGAAAAACCTTTGTTGCTATTTCCGACCACTTTTTGGTATCAACTTGATTTAAGATCACTTTCAGGTGGTCAAAAATTCCATAATTTCAAGTAGTGATAAGTTTTGCGACGGAATATTTGTTGCACTAAATGCGACGGAGAACAATTTTGTTGTCAAAATGGCAACGGAATTGCAACGAAAAAAATTGGCAACAGAATATTTGTTTTCCAAATGGCGTCGGAATTAGCGACAAAGTAATTTCCGTTGCCAAAATGCGACGGGATTATGACGGAAAAGTTTTCGTCGCAAATTTGCGACGCCTTATTCCGTTGCCATATTTGGCAATGGAATTATTCCGTCGCGTAAAAAAATACGACAAGCCGATAGGCGCCAGAACGAATTTCGTCGCAAAACGTGATTTGCGACGGAATTTTTTTGTTTTCCGTCGCGATTTTTCTTGTAGTGAAACATTTAATTATTTTGGATCCTTAACTTTCAAACAATTAATTATTTTTCATTTCTTGAAACCTTAAGGCGTTGGTTCAACTTATATAAGAAACAAATGTTATATTTGGAGAATATAAGATTCTTATGTTTGGTTCACGTTATGAAATTTCCTCTACCAATGTAACATAACATCCATATAAGGTTTTGGCTATTGGAGGAGAATGTGAGATATCCTCTCATTTTTTAGATAATTCTCACACTTCTTTGTCTTATTACTAATTTTGTTATTTGAATCTATTACTTTAGTTAATTAAGCTCTTAGTTAATTAATTTTAAATCATTTACTTCTATATTTTATTATTTATTTATTTATTTATTTATTTATTTTAAAATTTATTCAAATACATGCATAAAAATAGGTTAATGATACTCAACTAAAAAAATATATATAACTCTTTGAACCAAACAAATTTATAATACATATATCAATTTTAAACCAAACAAAGGAATTTAACAATCTCAACAATCTAATATTCCTTTTTAAGGTATATAACATTACGTGAACCAACCGCCCCTAAAATGTGTTTGGTTCAAGTTATATAAGGTAACAAAGGTTATTATTTACTAGGCAATAGAAGATTCTCATGTATGGTTCATATTATGTAATTTTTCAAGGGAATGTAATTTAACACCCACATAAGATTTTTAGCTATTTAAAGAGAATAATGTGAGATACATTTCCCATACTTAAGTATTCTAATAACAATCCCTTGTCTTTTCACTATTTTGTCATTTCTCAAGTGCAATATCTTAATTAATTATTTTTAATTCATTTACTTTTATATTTTATCATTTTAGTATTTGCTTATTTTATTTATGAAATTTATTGAAATACACAAAAAGATGTGGAGAGTATTAAAGTAAAAATAATATATATATATATATATATATATATATTATTATTATTATTATTATTATTATTATTATTATTATTATTATTATTATTATTATTATTATTATTATTATTATTATTACATAAAGCATAACTCTTCAACCAAAACAAGTTTATATTTCATACCTTAGTTTTAAACAAAACAGAAATCTAAAACGTAATCTAACATTCACACCAATTTAATATTCTCTAAGGTAATCTAACTAATGTACGGGAAAGAGGTGGCGAGTATACGGGTGTAAAATTGTTGGTCCGCTAGGGATTGGAATTATGACACGTACTTGAGTGACAACTAAAGTTCTAGGCACCAAGGTATTGGAACCCACAAGAATCCAAACAAATTCATATTCATGGTTGTGTAAATGTCAACAATTAGAGGTTAAAAGTCGAAATTAAGATAACACGAATTTAAACACAATAAAAAGAGATTGGCTCAAATTAGGGGATATTGCCCTCTAGATGCTCTAACAACTTAGGGATTAGGAGAGAACATCAACCAAAAGAACATAGAGGAAATGCACATAAAAATCCTAGCTTAAAACCATTTTCATGAGCTAAATAACAAGGATTAGAGCAAGGATTGCCCCACTCTCATGGTGTATCAATTCCTAACTCTTAAAGCACATAAGCATTTAGGCCCCCAATTCTTCCATATATATTTTCATAGAAAAAACGGGTTTGAGAAAGGAGAGACTTAAATTCTTCACCCAACTCTCATTGTGGAGAAGAACTATCCAAAAGCAAGTTAATAAGAGTTACATACCAAATATTAACAAGATTCAACATAAATCCTTCACAAACAAATGAACTCTAGGTTAGAGTTCTTTCCCCTTATGCAATAATCACCTATTTAGCATATAGATTGGCAATATCACCCTAATCCGAGCCCAAAAACGGACTACTCATACTTCATAAACATAGATAACAAGAAAGCACAAGAAAATATCATAAACATTGCACAAAAGATTTAAAAGAAGAGTAAGAAGCTTCTCTATTGAAGATGAGAAATTTGTGGTTGAATCCCACTCCAATCCGCGATTACAAACTTGGAAGATGATTTAGAGATGTAATATTAGACTATTCTAAGCTAAGGAAATCTGAGGAAGTGAAGAGAAATGAGCTTAGTCTATCTAGGGTTCTAACTTCCTCCAAATATCCAAGAAAAATGTGTAATATTAACAAAGTACAGAGGGACGCCCTCAGGGACGGCCGTCCCTGAGGCAGTACGCAATGTTCCAGTGAGCACTGGAATAGACGGACGGGCATGTGTACAGGCGTATGCAAGGGCGTACGAGACACTCAGCTACACACTGCTTATGGATGGTTAGGTGGACGAGCGTATGTGAGGCAGTACGAGGCTCCTGAAAATTCCTAAATGAATTCCAAACTCTTTGATTGATCTCTTGGTCCAAGAATTGCTCGAATCTTCCCAAAAATCATTGAATTCCTCACTTCACATGTTGTGAATGATTACACCTTGAAATAAAACCAACATAAATTAGTCACAATTCACACAAGTTCTTAGACAATTCACAAATAAAATGGGTTCAAAAAGGGATAAAAAATATAGACAAAAATGCACTTATCACTAATATTCTATGAATCAGATGCGTAAGGATTGCACCCAATCCCACTCGTACCCAGGGTCGACTGGCCCCTGTCTAGGGCCCATCTCTAGATGGGGCCCATAGGTCATAAGATATATATATATATATATATATATATATATATATATATATATATATATATATATATATATATATATATATATATATATATATAAAGTACAAATAAGTCACTGAACTATTTGGAAAATAGCAATTAAGCCATCAAACTCAAATAACTCCCAAATAAGCCATTGAACTCAGAAGAAAAGAGCAATTAACATTTGTAACATGTTAACTCTAGATTTTTGTTGACTGGATTGCCAAATGTATATTTTATTTACGTTTCTTTTATTATAATTCACCTACATAGTAATATTTTTTTAAAGTAATTATAATCAAAATAGTTTTGTCTTGCCGATATTTGATTGGTTTATTTATTATTTTTTTCACTGGATCTTCGATCTTTAAAAAAATAATAAATAAATAAATTAGGTCTAGACAAGACAAAAACTATTTTTGATTATAATTATCTTAAAATATATTACTATTTAGGTGGATTATAATTAAAAAAAAACAAAAATAAAATTAACATTTGACAATTCAATCAGCAAAAACCTGGAGTTAACCTGTTAAAAATGTTAATTGCTCTTTTTTTTTTTTTTTTTTTTTTTTTTTTTTTTTTTGGGGGGGATCAATGGCTTATTTGGAGGTTATTTGTGTTCGGTGACTTAATTGTTGTTTCCCCAATATTTCAGTGGCTTATTTACAAAAAATGGTTAATTGCTTTTTGAATTCTGATCAAAGTCTAGATGACTCAAGAACCGAAGAAGAGACATTGTCGAACTCGCACACCCACGCCGCCCAGGAGGGTAAGAGTCGCCACCTTGCCAGTCGTCCCTACACCACAGCAATCACCCAAATCTTCTTAACGATAATAATCAAGTTATTAAAAGCTTAGAAGACAAATAGTAATGGACAATCACAAACTAGTAATTGTAAATCTGCAAATCTACCTATTCTACCAATAACATCGACACTCATCGACAATCACCGAACACTCAGATCAGCCGGTGCTTCGCCGCGCCTTTGCCACTCGCAATTTGCAAAAGTATTTTATGATTTGAGAATTAGGATTTTGGAATTTTGTTTATAGAATTGTAGAATACATATTACGCCGTATTGTTGTTTTTGGAATTTTAAATTCCTAATTGTCACTTTGCTATTTAAATAATTAAATAAATTAGGAATTTAGTTTGCAGATTAACCGATTAGGAATTCTCGAATTGAAGAATTGTAGATTTGTAGATTAGGAATTGTCATTTTGAAATTAGGAATTTAGTTTGCAAAATTGCAGATTAGGCAGTAAGTCATGGTTGTCCAATGAGAATTGAGAAATTAAATCAGAAGCTTAATTATCAAGTTAAAAAGTTCAACAATATAATTATAGCTTATATTATGTAAATATTGAATATTAAAAATGATATGCTAGAAAATATTAATCTTGATGCAATTATCGATGATTTTGCATCGAATATAAAACACAAAATTAAATTGTTGAAAATTTTCTAATCTAATTTCATATTATGTGATATTATCATTTCTTTTAGTATTATTAAATTTTAATTTTAATTTTTCATACAAGGACTTTTTTAAAAAAAAATTTCACTCCAAGCTTATAAAATGTTTAGACCGACCACGCTCGTACAGTCCTACCCAGCTCATCCTGTAAGGCAAATAAAAAAAAAACAGTAAAGGAAAAAACAAACACAACTACTTTACAAGTATTCCAAAGAAAATTCCTTAAAAGTAAATAAACTTGCTATTGATGGTCACTGCATACCATAACTATGGTGTACAGACTTAGCTTATTAATGAAGACAATGATCGGAGCAGAAAAACAATGAAACCTAGAGTAAGCCAACAAGAAAGGTGAAGATAGCAAAGGGGTTAAACAACAATTACATACTTTGCGTGGTATGAAAATAAATTAAATAACTGAGATGTTCAATAGGGAATGATCTTCCAACGTTGGTTCTCTCCTCCGTTCCATTCCCACAGACCAATAACAGTACCATCTTGGACTCCCCCATGTTCTTTCATAGCACGAAATGCATCCAAGTTCACGCCAATGTTGTTCATTGGCCTAATTGCTTTATACTCCCCATTATCATCCTTGATACAAGCTTCACTCCACAATATGGAATGATCAACATCATTAGGCTCATACTTCACTACCCGTACCGGTTGATAAGCGCCGGCAAAGACGCTGTGTTGGATGGCTTCCCCGGTGGCTTTGTTCACCAAGGCAAAGCTGGGTAAGCCTATTGCATCCTTAACATGGGCTCCAAACTTTTGTTCCTTGTGCCAGTGCTGACGAGGGTCGGAGGGATTGGATGGGGCGAGAATCACCTTGTTGTTACGGATAGCGAGCGCGTATTTGTGGTCTGCTCGACAGTAAACCTGATAGGTAGGCTTCGGCTGACGATCTTGGTCGTGATGATAGCATTGGTGGTATTGGTAATTGCATTCATCGGTATTCATGGTGGTGTTGATCTCGGAATGATCAATTGGGACTAGAGTCATTTTGGAGGTGTATGCTATTGATGTCTAAGTTTCAAAACTACTTGTTTATTTTCGTCCATATTACACCCACATATATAGCCATAAAGAAAGCTTTTGAAAGGACATAATAAATGCTAAAAACTACCTCCAAGGCTACAACTTTCAAGAGTCGAGTAAATATCGCTGCTCATTTCGAACACAGGTTAGTTCGTTGTCACTATTCAAAAATAAGACAGATGGGGAGGGGCAGTTGTAAGTAAGTGAATGAATTTAAAGTTGTAGTCTTGTAGAACATGGAATATTTGAATTTTTTTTTTCTCTCAATTGAATGGTTTATCTCATTTTTACTTGTTCAGTGTAAATATTTTATGTATTGAATCATTTAAGATTTGTTTTCTTTTATAACAAGAAATTAAATACACAAATAATGTCATGCATTCTGTGTTAGATCTCTAAATATACTCTAACCTTACAAAGTATAATCCATGAGAAACCTAACTTTGTAGTAGGCCGGGGAAGCGGAAGCAGTGTAGATTTCTGGTCATAGTTGATATCATGTTGTATTACCCTCTTGAACGGTAGACCTACAGAGTGTTAGCCGTTTTGTCCCATACTCGACTCAGAATCCTAGATAATGTACTGGTATTTTCTGAGTAGCATGAGTACCATAACTATAGATAATGCTATATAATGAACCCTTCGGCTTCATCTCCAAACTGCTGGAGACGAAGAACTTTTTCGTCTCCGGCATGGAGACGAATCGAAGAGCAACATGGAGACGAAGTAGGTTCTTCCTGGCCTTTTCCAGCAAGTATTAGCTCTAACCCCATATTGATGAGTGCAGAGCTTGGTGGCCTTTTCATCAATTCCAGCAGAGCATCAGTCATCTGTTGGAAAAAATAACTTAAAATGGGCATAAAATATCATTATAAGTGGCTATTTTGTGGTACAATTATTAGTGAGGTCCACTTCTGATTTGGATCGGGTTAAAGTGGATTCTGATTCTTCGTAGTGAGACGAAGAGATTGATATATTGTACGCTCAAAATGGATAATGAGTGAATGAAAAATTGATTCTCAAAGTAGACCCACTTGAGTTGAAACAAGAAGGTGGAAAAGCTTTGAAAGAGCTTTTGTTTCACATTGGTTTGGGAAGTGGGGTTTGCACCACTATTTATACAAGAGCTTTTCTAAAGCTTATTGAATTGAATAGCATAGAGGCTCTCTCTCGCGCAGGGGGTCTTCCTGAAAAGACTTGACTCATGTACGCCGGCAACTGCGGGCACCAATATTGTTTCGCCCGACTCGTTATAACCACCAACCACCAACCCGAATCATCCATTCATCCTTCCCATAAAATAATAATCATAAAAAAGAGAATCACAAAGAAAAAATGAAAATAGTTAGTAGAACGACTTTTACCTATGTGTTTTAGTTAGTAGAACGAATTTTACCTGTGTTTTCCTGCCAATTCAATACGTATGTGTTTTCCTGCCAATTCAAAAAAATTGCATACTAAAATTTGACCAATGAACCAGGCAAAAAAAGAACTTGTTACGAATAACATCTTGTTGGTGGATCGAAACGTGTAAATGCTAACTAATCTCCTTGCCGCTGAACTTGGTAAAATGCAAGTGTTAAGCAACTGCTATAAAATGAGATGATTTAGAAATATACAGCTGAGATTAGACATGGAATTTTGGTTAGCAAAAACACGTTTCTGACTTTTCCAGAAGATCCGGTAAAAAAGATAGAAAAACCCGAGTGCAGTTATTATACAAGGTCTAGTCAAAGCAATATGGAAAGGTTTATAATATATTGATATGAATAGTAAGATCTGCCCCATAATCAATCCAGTTTTTGCTACTATTCTCTTCTTGGTTTTGGTGCATTTCATGTAACAGGCTTGTATGGTCCCGGAATCTGTGTGTCCGATCCTTATGAACTAACGGGAAAAGTACAACCTGTAAACCCAGTGTGGGGCGTGGAAGGCTTTGATCCTTTTGTTCCAGGAGGAATAGCCTCTCATCATATTGCAACGGGTACATTGGGCATATTAGCGGGTCTATTCCATCTTAGTGTCCGCCCGCCACAACGGCTATACAAAAGATTGCGTATGGGAAATATTAAAACCGTACTTTCCAGTAGTATCGTTGCTGTCTTTTTTGCAGCTTTTGTTGTTGCCGGAACTATGTGGTATCGTTCGGCAACTACCCCGATCGAATTATTTGGGCCCACCCGTTATCAATGGGATCAGGGGTACTTCCAGCCAGAGATATATAATTTGCCATACAATTCTCTTTTAAATTATGATTTAATGTTATACAACACAATAAATATTTTCATGAAGATGCATATACTCAAATACCTAATACACTCAAATATGTGAAACTTTAATTCAGTTTCATTTTATATACACTGTACTTTCATTACAGCACAACCAAAGTATCATTTTGTTAACTATAGTTTCATTTGACAATATACACTCAATATGTGAGACATGTTATGCAGTTTCATTTAAGCAAAACTAAAATATCATTTCAATTCAACTACAATTTTATTTGACAATATACACTCAATATACGAGACATGCTATTCAGTTTCATCTTATACATATTACAGTTTCATTTCAACACAACAAAAGTATCGTTTCAATTCAATTACAGTTTTATTTGATAATATCTACTATACTAATAAGAGCCCAAGAGAGTTAGGCCTATAATGGGTAGAAAAAATGGCGGTCAAATTTTTTAGTCAAATGAATGACTCAAATTTATCAGATTTTAATTTTTTTCTTAAGATTTCCTAATTTATCATTAATGAATATGATTATCAGTTAACTTTTCCGTTAAATATTACCATTTCCGTTAATTTCTGTTAGTTCACCGTTAACTTACTCATTGATTTCAATAAAAAGGTCTTAGGTTCGAACCCTATCTCAATTAAAGTTGGCATAATTAGTACTCTATTTTACTCTTATTAAATTAAAATAATAATTTATTAGCTACAACAAAAAATAATACATATGCATTTCTTTAATTTAGAATTATGTCTGTACAATGTCATTATTTTCAAAAAAAATTATTCATTATCAATAAATTAAATAAGAAAAATAATTTCATTAGTTATATTGTATTTATTTTTCTCCAATATAAAAATTCTTTACATTCAAATTTATCAATTGATTATATTCGCTACATTGTCCATATAATGTCTTTATAAAAAAAAAATTATTCATTATCAATAAATTAATTAAGAGAAATAATTTTATTAGTTACATTGTCTTTATATTTCTCCAATGTAAAAATTCTTTACATTCAAATTCATCAATTGATTATATTCACTACAATGTCTATTATCTTTTTTTGTGCACTATTTTTTAATTAAATATCAAAGTTATAATACAAAATAATGCTATATATTTATTTACCAAGTATTTTATTAATACCATGAAAAAATTAAAAAATATATAATTAATAAAGCCAATCATATTAACTAACTGAGAGATTTGTTGACAAAGAGAGTATTCAAATCACACAACAAATTGAAGTGAGAACTACATCGCAATGTCCTTGTTTGACAATCAGCAGTTAGCGGTTAGCGTTAGCGGATTATGTTAGCGAATTTGACCAGCGAATTATATCAACGGTTGGTAAAAAGATATTTGAAAAAATTAACTGTTTAGATTAACATGTAAAATGACCTAAGGGTATACATATAATAATAATAATAATAATAATAATAATAATAATAATAATAATAATAATAATAATAATAATAATAATAATAATAATAATAATAATAATAATTGTTTAAAAAAAATTTTAAAAAAATATAATTAAGTCAATCATATTAACTATTTGGGAATTTATTTACAAAAAAAGAGTATTCAAATTACACAACAAATTGAAGTGGAAAACTATCTCGGAATGTCCTTGTTTGGCAATCAACAGTTAACTCTTCAATATTAGTATATATTTAATATTTTATGCCCTAATTTTTATTTGCTCTCTCTTATGTCCGTATTTGGTTTCAACCATACCTATACAATTATTTTATTGACAATTACAATCAATCTTGACTATATTATCTTGCAGTTGTAAACTTAGAATTGCCTATTTAAATACACAAATTTAATATTCAATTATCTATGCATGAACAATTCCAATATAATTTTACCCTGATATACTTTAAAGTATTTATTTAAAAAAAAAACATTGGGCATTATCCCAATCGCGCAATGCGCGTAAAAAACTAATAAACACTATACGAGACAAGTTATTAAGTTCGTTTTAGATACATTGTTGTTTTATTTTGTTCTGAACGTACAAAAAATATGAAATTTGTTAAAATTTAACGGTTCCAATTTTCGGACCATAGCCCAAACAGCTGTGTAGACCATGGTCCATCATATAACGTCTGTATATTTACTAGGTAATAGAAGATTCTAATGTATGGTTCAATGTTATGTAATTTTCCAAAAAAATGTAATTTAATCTCCACATAAGATCTTTAGCTAGATTGTGGGATACACTTCCCATCCTAAAAGTATTCTCACAATCTCTTATATTTTTTTACTAATTTTTCCATTTCTCAAGTTCAATCTCTTAATTAATTATTTTAAATTCATTTACATTTATATTTTATCATTGTATTGTTGATTTATTTTATTTATGAAATTTATTGAAATACGTTAAGAGTATTATAGTACAAATAGCAATTACAACATAAAACATAACTCTTCAATCAAAACAAGTTTATATTTCATACTTCAGTTTTAACCAAAATAGAAATCTAAAACATAATCTTTTTTTTTTTTGAATGCTACTAGCTCGATTACAATGTAGTATCTGTTCATATACTTTCTCAACCTACAAACACCAAAGAGCCAATAATGCCTCCACTAAGGCTTGAATTCACAACCTTCCAAATGGAAGTCCAACCCGGGTACCATTAGACCACATAGTCCTGATAAAACATAATCTAATATTACAAAAATTTAATATATTCTCTAAGCTAATCTAACATTCTATGAATCAAATGCCCAAGGATTGTACCAAATCCCACTCGTACCCACCTCATCCTGTTAATTTTCAATGATGCATACTAGTTCATCAATATACGTCTCATCAAATACTCAACGCCATCCTGCCAATGTTAGTACTTGTTTATTTTGCTAAACAAAAATATCAAGTTTATGTTCAAAGGCAAACTAGTGAAGAAACTGATACTCAAATCAGTAAACGAAGTTGTACCTCTGAGTGGTTAATTATTTGCACATAACAAAAATACCAAGTTTGTGTTCAGACATCGTTGAGCCTGCCTTATCTCCTATGATGTTGTCCACGATGTTTTATTTCTTATTAAGAATTAATTATGACTAAATTATTTTACCTTCGTTTTCTTTTACGTTGGAAAATTTAAAGAATTGAAAACAAATAATTCAATTGTGCTGAGATGATCATATAATACTGATTTATTTATTGTCAAAAGTACTACTACATTCAAAGTTATACCTAGTAGCAAATTGAAATATGGCACCAAGGTGTTGACCAAACAAGTTAGTTAGCATAATAGTGTTTGTTGAGCAACGATTTGAAGAGTTAAGCCCTGCATCCTACTATTGGAACATGGCTTTAACTATTATTGATACAACTCTGAATTTTAATTTAAAATACACACAACTAGTGTTTATAGGTCAAGGGCTAGGTACAATATTTGTAGCAACATTTATTTTGTGGTATGAAAATAAATTCAATGTCGACGTAGATGATCAATAGGGAATAATCTTCCAACGTTGGTTGTCTCCTCCGTTCCATTCCCACAGACCAATGGCAGTCCCATCTTGGACTCCCCCACGCTCTTTGGTAGCCCCAAATGCATCCATGTTCATGCCAATATTATTCACCATCCTAATTGCTTTATACTCGCCATTATCATCCTTGATACAAGCTTCACTCCACAATATGGAATGATCAACACCTTCATCATTAGGCTCATAGTATTTCAACAGCTGTACCAGTTGAACACCGGCAACACCGTGTTGGATGGCTTCCCCGGTAGCTTTGTTCACCAGAGCAAAGCTGGGTAAGCCTATTGTATCCTTAACCTGGGTTCCGAACTTGTGTTCCTTGTATTAGTGCTGACGAGGGTCGGAGGGATTGGATGGGGCGAGAATGACCTTGTTGTCACGGATGGTGAGCGCGTATTTGTGGTCTGCTCGACAGTAAACTTGATATATAGGTAGGCTTCGGCTGACGATCTTGGTCGTCGTGATGATAGTAATGATGGTGCTGGTGCTGGTGATACTGCACAGGTAATTGCGTTCATCTGTAGTGATGGTGGTGGTGATTTCGGAATGATCAATCGGGACTAGTGGCATTTTGAAGCAGTATGCTATTGTCTATTGAAGTCCATGTTTCAACACCTGCATATTTTCGTCCACGATTTTCACTGTCAATTAGCCCTGGTATATACACTAGTTGGATTATGGATGCATGGGAACCAAATGAGGGCCAAGATGTGGTTTATTAATAGTATGATGAATTGATGACTTTTTGAATTATTCTTTTCTTGCTTAGATGGTTTTGTTATGTGTCTTTGTTGGGTAAGAGTTTTAGTATCTCACTTGCTTGGGCAAGAGTTTTGGCAATCGTTATGCGTTGGACCCGTGTCCAGCATGCTTGCTGGACACGGGTAACAGTGCCGTTAGGCACTGTTATCTCCTCCTTTTTTTTTTTTTTTTTTATTTCAGACCGCTTCATTGTAAAAGTATATGTTCATAATTTTATTACTATATGTTAATAACTGTACATTCATAACTCCATAACTGTACGTTCATAACTCTATAACTGTACATTCATAACTCCATAATTGTACATTCATAACTCCATAACTGTACATTCATAATTTTCGAAGCTCTATGTTCACAATTTTAGAGCTCTATGTTCATAATTTTATCACTATATGTTCATAATTGTAAGTTCATAATGTTAGAGCTCTTTGTTCATAATTCGATCAATAACTGTACATTCATAATTCCATACTGTAGATTCATAATCTCATAACTGTAGATTCATAACTCCATAACTGTAGATTCATAACTCTATAACTGTACATTCATAACTCCATAACTGTACATTCATAATCTTCGAAACTCTATATTCACAATTTTAAAGCTCCATGGTCATAATTTTATCACTATATATGTTCATAATTGTAAGTTCATAATGTTAGAGCTCTGTGTTCATAATTTCATAATTGCATAACTGTATATTCATAACGGCATAACTGTACATTCATAACGGCATAACTGTACATTCATAATCCAAAAAAAAAAAAAAAAAACGCCGTTAACGGCAAAAGACGCGCGATTTTTATTTTTTTTAAACTAAATGACGCGTTTTTTTTTTTGAAAAACGACGTCGTTTTGGGCCCGTGTCCACAATTCAATGTGGACACGGGTCCAGGGCATAATTTGCAGAGTTTTGGTATCCTTAATTACAATGCTTCCGGTGGATATATTATAAATGGATCCAGAGCAAATCAACACAATGATACTTGGGTCAATTTAATTCATCAGCTTTGTTAATTTGGAGCATTTTTTTTTGTTTTTTGTTTTTTGTTTTTTTGTTTTTTTGTTTTTTTGTTTTTTGTTTTTTTTTTTTTTTTTTTTTTTTTTTTTGTTTTGTTTTTGTTTTAATGTAATGTTATGAGATTTACTTAAATTTACTTGGATAAAAAGTCTTTAGTTATAATTGATGGAGTAGATCTAGCGATGCCAATCGGGCCATCTTGTTCAGTTAGGGTTTATTTATTTATTTTTTATCTGGTTTAAAATTCTTGACCCTAATTTTAAAACTTCGGGATGTCAGATTTATCAGGCGAATTTAACAAAAGCATTTGACATTTTCAAATTAACATTCTAAACTTTCAATTTTAATAAACTAGTGTATTTACACTAATAAATATAAACTTATAAATCATTAATTCAGTCAATCTAAATCTCAATTTCCAAATTTTAACTAAAAATTAGTAATATTTTTTTAAAAACAAACCGAGAGCTTTATTAACGTCGAACAGCCCGAGGCAAAGCCTCTAAAAGATCATACAATAAGGCCAATTTAGCTTTTACAGGTAGGGAATCAAAACTGCAAAAACTTTTGAAAAGCTATAACTAAGACCAGCCGTTGTTAGAGCATCGGCTAGTTGATTGGCCTCCCGATATACATGCCGAATCGATGAGCCCCACGAGCACAGGCAAGACCAAACGAAGAAGATGACATCCTTAATCCTCCACGGGACCCTAGTCGTCCCTGACGAGACCAAGTTGGCGAGGGCGAGGGAATCCACTTCCACCGCGAAAGGCCTTTTGGCAAAAGTATCACACCATTAGACGATGACCTGAAGCGACAATGTCTCAGCTTCCAAAGCCGACGTCGCATCAAAACGAAAGCACAACCCCACTATTATTTGCCCGCGTGAGTTCCTTAAACATGCACCCCCGCTGCACCACTATTGTATATATTTACACTATTATACAATAATTATAATAATTTGTTTATTTTACATTATTTATTGGGAAAATTGCATCTTCGGTCCCTGAGTTATACCCAAGTTTCGACTGAGTCCCTGAGTTATTACCGTATTCATTTTTAGTCCCTCAGTTATGAACGAAGTGGCGCATTTGGTCCCCGACCGCTAAAATTGACGGAAAAGTTATAAAATATTTAAAATTTGAGGGGTAATGTAGGAAATTCACATTTTATTCTCCTTTTTATATCAAAATCACTTTCACAACATTATTTTTCACTTCTTAGCCTCTTATTTCAAGATTGTTCAATTCTAAAAGTATTTCAATAACTTTAGTATGACTTGTTATGAACCCGACTCTCGTATAACAAACTTAAAGACTTAGCAACAATAAAGAAACACTTGATCGTTGTCTTCAGATGTGTGAAACAGACTATCCTATCAATTTTCAATTTTTTTACTAAGCAACACAGGTAATCAAACCAGAACTTTTGAGATGCCAAATGATGTCAAATTTCTCAGTTTGCTTTTATGAGAAATTCACCAACGAAATAACTTGAGATATTTAGTATGTAATTTTTTTTCATATGCAGTAGTTTCGTCAATAATAATTTTTAGAAGTTACAAAGGTTTAGAAGTTACAAAGGTTTTTAGAATTTTCATAACTGAGTCTTAGGTTCCTCGTTCATTACTCTGGTTTTTAAGAAGACAAAGGAGGTGATGGATATATATATTATATATATAATATAATTTTCATATATTGTCAAGATATACGATTCTTAATTAAGTTACTGCAAAGCTTACGAAAGAATTTTATGTACTAAAAATCTCAAGTTACTCCCTTGGTGAATTTGTCATAAAAATAACTTGAGAAATTTGATATCTTCTTGTATTTCAAAAGTTATGGTTTGATTACCATTATGTTTAGTAAGGTAAATGAGAAATTTTTAGGATGGTGTGTTTTACATGTTTGATGACAATGATCAAGTGTTCTCTTGTTTGTACTAAGTCACATATTTCTTATACGAGACTCAAGTTACTAACAAGTCATACGAAGATTATTGAATTGCTTTTGGAATTGAAGAATCTTGAAAAAGAATGCTAGGAAGTTGAAAATAATGTTGCAAAAGTGATTTCAATATAAAAAAGAAAATAAAATGTGAATTTACTACTTTACCCTTAAAATTTTAAATATTTTTTAAATTTTTCCTTTAGTTTTAACGGTCAGGGACCAAATGTGCCACTTCGCTCATAACTCAGGGACTAAAAACGGATACGGTCATAACTTAGGGACTGAGTCGTCACTACCATTATAACTCAGGGACCAAACTCGCAATTTTCCCTTATTTATTTTCATAAAATTATTTTATTTAATTTTGTACAGTAATAAAGAGTTAATGTCATTTGAGGTCCTCCAAATATATATTTGTTTTGCCACGTTTAGTCATAAGCTTTTAAGTTAACAACTCCTAGTCCTTCAACTTTTAGATCCCACTGTCTATTAGTTTTAGCCCTTTAGGTTGTGTAAAGTAAGGATAAAGCCCTCCTTTCAAAAGGACCACGATTGGTTAATATTTGAAAGTTGGAGGACCACAACTAGTTAAAATTTAAAAGTTGAAGTACTACGAGTAGTTAACTTGACAGTTGAAAGATCACGAGTGTTTAACTTGAAAGTTTAGGACTAAACGTTACAAACTACCATACTTAGAGGATCCATATGATATGAACTCCAATAATAAATTAAATTTCTTAATATATTTATTAAAATTTCATTTAAAAATTTAATAAAAAATACTAAGGATGAACTTACATATGAACTCAATGTATACTTTGTTCCACAGTACTTGTGAAATAAACAATAGCCTTAAATGGCTTGAGCTATCAGACTATCTCGTTAAGGCCAGCAAGCTTATCGAGCTGGTTTTTAATTGGGCTAAATTTTTTCGACTCTAACTCTAATATTTCTTGATTTTATCGGGCCAACTCATCAAATTTGGGCTAAAAATTGACATTCCTAAGTAGATCTATATATCTTAGGATATCTAACCATCTCCGATCTCCATGGGTGTAATAGTTGTTTTACCAATTGCAAAAGCATCGGATGAAATCAAAACTTATAATGTAGGAAAATTTTAGGGGTAGTATTTAGTTAGTTTTACAAATATTTTAACATTGTAACTAACTCCACAAAACTTGTCCAAAATTTATTGAGCTAGTCCATCAATTTGGAGTTAAGATTGATCGACCTCCCTAATGAGGTGTTCACATTTTGTAATAATATTTATCCTTTTTTTAAATTAAGTACGACAAAGTTCAGAAAGTATGATGTCCTATGTACCAAAACAACATTCAACTTTGCAAATACTAAATACTCAAACACTCCACACACGTAATATATTCAACATACAAGTATACAACACACATTAATTAAAATACACCCCATTTATTGGGATAACATTTGTTGCTGTGACAAAATGACTAGAGCCATTTGTAGCAACATTTATTTCATATTATATATATGATAGATTGAGATTCGTGTGATGCACTATTTTTGTGGCATGAAAATAGTGCATCATACAAATATTTCCATTTAACACTTATGATAACAGTAACATGTCTGACGCTGACAGTACCATTTGTAGCCACCCTTGCTACCGCACCACCCGCCACAGTGCCCTGGGCAACCTCCATTCCAAGAGTTGTGTGAAACACATCCGCCACCACCACCGCCACCACCTCCGCCACCGCCACCGCCTCTCCCACCGCCACCGCCACCCCCATGGTGTTGTGCTTCAACCATATGAGTTTCTGCATTCATATTAGTTCGCAATAATGTCAATCATGGCAAACCACGACACTCACATTCGTTTTATTAATTATTTTGTATGACGAGAAAAATCTACAACTGGAACACAAGGAAGTTAAACAGTCTAGCTCGCTCATAACTGACCATTTGACAGATTAAGAAATATAAAAACTGTATTGTAAAAAGAATTAGAGATCGAATACCCACCGTATGATGCAATGAGGATGAAGCAAAAGAGGATAGCAGCAAAGGTCACTTTGTTAAATTGTGTAAGACCCATTCTTCTTCTTCTTTGTTTCTTCTTTGTTTTTGTGTTTGTTTGAGAAAATTTAGGCCGTGAAGAGGGTATTTATAGGAAGATGAAATGGATTTTCATGCGAAGATGTTTTGAATGGATCAAATAGTTTTTAAATGTTTTGTCATTATGAAAGTGACAACAGATAGCAGGCTTGGCAGAGGAAGGCTTTATGTATAGTCCAAACGCACATTTGCAGTAAAAAATATGCGTTTTTTGGCCCAACATGCATCATTTTAAGATGAATTAATACTCATGCTTTATTTATACAAACTTTTACTTATTCACATTTCAATTTATTTTATTTATTTTTTTATTTTTAATTTTTTTTTTTTTTTTGGGTAAGCCTATGCCTCCACACAAAAACAAATAGTTCTGCTTAATTTTCAATTTAAATAACCCTCGATAATAAATTTAGAACAAAAAGAACATCAATATATTATGGCTTGATTATGAACATCATGACTATGGTGGATTGATCGATTATGTAACTTGATTAAGTTGACCAGTTCATCCTATGATAGCTTCTCTTGATTTTTCATACATCTTTGAGCCGGTCTTATGTCCTATGATGTGTCGATGCTGGTTTGTTTGTTAAGACTTAATTATATTATTTTACTTTCATTTTCTTTTACATACCTTGTAAACTTTAAAGAAAGCAAATTGTTCAATTGTGCTGAGGTGATCATATAACATTGATTTATTTATTATAATAATTAAACACTTACTATTACACCCAAAGTTATAATCAGTAGCAAAATTATAACATTATTGATCAAGTGGTTATCACAATATGTGGGTCTTTGTTGGGCAAGGTTTGAAGAGTCGAGCCATACATTTTACTATTCAAGCATGGCGTTGACTATTATTGATACAACTCTAAGATTATATCGTATTATTGCTCTTTTATGAGTTAAGAGTGAGAAAAAAACATGGCTATATATAGTTTGAGTAGCAAGTGGATTCTAGAACAACGGGGAGAGAGACAAGAGAGAAAACTCAATTCATTTTTGTCATATTTTAGTAAGTCAGAATACATAGGCTAATGATATTTATTATTATTGGTCGATCACATATTTACTTATTATATTCAATCTCTATGATATTATATATTAATCTCCATATGCATGGTCAAGTAGTCAACCCATTTTAGTTGAGCGGTTTTGGTTGTGTGGCCACAAAATATGACATCAAATTCCTACGCATGCTATTTTTTTTAATTTTTTAATTTTATTTTTAAAACTGTTTAGCTTTCCTTCTCCCAAACTGTTTAGCTTTCCTAGTTTTAGTTTTGTGTTAAAAAAAAAAAATATTTAGTCTTACTATTAGATCCCATGCGTATCACTTTGTCCAAAGATATAGCTAGCGAAAATGTTGAAAAAATTATTAGACGATGTTCGGTATTTTTTTTTTTTAAATAAAATTTTAAAGACGTTGATAATTATAAACTAT
The DNA here is from genome assembly GCF_001879475.1 of Ipomoea nil. Classification (NCBI taxonomy): domain Eukaryota; kingdom Viridiplantae; phylum Streptophyta; class Magnoliopsida; order Solanales; family Convolvulaceae; genus Ipomoea; species Ipomoea nil. Next base: position 1,152,426 of record NW_017618815.1, on the reverse strand, counting down.
TTAATACTTTAATAATTAATATTAAAATATTAAATATATTAACCCAATAAACATCAAGAAATATAAATTGTAAAAAAATTTAAATAATCAAAACACAATTTCAAAAAGTCAAAATTCACAAAGTATCAACTTAGTTCTAAACTTCCAAATCAATTCATATACGGTTGCCATTTTCGAACCATGCTCCAAACAGCTGTGTGGACCATGGTCCATCATATAACGTATGTATATTTACTAGGTAAAAGAAGATTCTAATGTATGGTTCAATGTTATGTAATTTTCCAAAAAAAATGTAATTTAATCTCCACATAAGATTTTTAGCTAGATTGTGGGATACACTTCCCATCCTAAAGTATTCTCACAATCTCTTATCTTTTTTTACTAATTTTTCCATTTCTCAAGTTCAATCTCTTAATTAATTATTTTTAATTCATTTACTTTTATATTTTATCATTGTATTGTTTATTTATGAAATTTATTGAAATACGTTAAGAGTATTAAAATAAAAATATCAATTATAACATAAAACATAACTCTTCAATCAAAACAAGTTTATATTTCATACTTCAGTTTTAACCAAAATAGAAATCTAAAACATAATCTAATATTACAAAAATTTAATATTCTCTTAGCTAATCTAACATTCTATGAATCAAATGCCCAAGGATTGTACCAAATCCCACTCGTACCCACCTCCTCCTGTTAATTTTCAATGATCCATACTAGTTCATCAATATACGTACTCAACGCCATCCTGCCAATGTTAGTACTTAGCTTGTTTATATTGCTAAACAAAAATATCAAGTTTATGTTCAAAGGCAAACTAGTGAAGAAACTGGTAATCAAATCAGTAAACGAAGTTGTACCTCTGACTGGTTAATTATTTAATTTGCACATAACAAAAATATCAAGTTTATGTTCAGACATCGTTGAGCCTACCTTATCTCCTATGATGTTGTCCACGATGTTTTATTTCTTATTAAGAATTAATTATGACTAAATTATTTTACCTTCGTTTTCTTTTACGTTGGAAAATTTAAAGAATTGAAAACAAATAATTCAATTGTGCTGAGATGATCATATAATACTGATTTATTTATTGTCTAAAGTATACACTTATCACTACTACACTCAAAGTTATACCTAGCACCAAGGTGTTGACCAAGTTAATTAGCACAATAGTGTTTGTTGAGCAACGATTTGAAGAGTCGAGCCCTGCATCCAACTATTATTGATACAACTCTGAACTTTAATTTAAAATACACACAACTAGTGTTTATAGGTCAAGGGCTAGGTACAATATTTGTAGCAACATTTATTTTGTGGTATGAAAATAAATTAAATGTCGACGTAGATAGATGATCAATAGGGAATGATCTTCCAACGTTGGTTGTCTCCTCCGTTCCATTCCCACAGACCAATGGCAGTCCCATCTTGGACCCCCCCACGTTCTTTGGTAGCCCCAAATGCATCCATGTTCATGCCAATATTATTCACCATCCTAATTGCTTTATACTCGCCATTATCATCCTTGATACAAGCTTCACTCCACAATATGGAATGATCAACACTATCATCATTAGGCTCATAGTACTTCAACAGCTGTACCAGTTGAGCGCCGGCAACGCCGTGTTGGATGGCTTCCCCGGTAGCTTTGTTCACTAGAGCAAAGCTGGGTAGGCCTATTTCATCCTTAACCTGGGTTCCAAACTTGTGTTCCTTGTACCAGTGCTGACGAGGGTCGGAGGGATTGGATGGGGCGAGAATGACCTTGTTGTCACGGATGGTGAGCGCGGATTTGTTGTCTGCTCGGCAGTAAACTTGATAGGTAGGCTTCGGCTGACGATCTTGGTCGTGATGATAGTAATGGTGGTGCTGGTGCTGATGATACTGCAGGTAATTGCATTCATCTGTAGTGATGGTGGTGGTGATTTCGGAATGATCAATCGGGACTAGTGGCATTTTGGAGCAGTATGCTATTGTCTATTGATGTCCAAGTTTCAATACCTGCATATTTTCGTCCACGATTTTCACTGTCAATTAGCCCTGGTACATACACTAGTTGGATTATGGATGCATGCATGGGAACCAATGAGGGCCAATTAAGGATGTGGTTTATTAATAGTATGATGAATTGATGAGTTTTTGATTTATTCTTTTCTTGCTTAGATGGTTTTGGTATGTGTCATTGTTGGGGAAAAGTTTTAGTATCTCACTTGCTTGGGCAAGAGTTTTGGTATCCTTAATTACAATGCTTCTGGTGGCCGGATATATTATAAATGGATCCAGAGCAAATCAACACAATGATACTTGGGTCAATTTAATTCATCAGTTTCGTTAATTTGGAGCATTTTTGTTTTTGTTTTTTGTTTTTTTTTTTTTTGTTTTGTTTTGTTTTTTTTTTTTGTTTTGTTTTCTTTTTGTTTTTTTTTTTTTTTTGTTTTTTTTTTTTGTTTTTTTTTTTTTTTTTGTTTTTTTTTTTTTGTTTTTTGCTTTAATGTAATGTTATGAGATTTACTTAAATTTACTTGGATAAAAAGTCTTTAGTTATAATTGAGGGAGTAGGCAATTTATATCTTGCACCAGGGCGTGCATTGCATTGTGCGCCATGATGCAAAACGACGTCGTTTTACATAACTGTATAAAAAAATACACATAATTGTATAAACATGTACACATAATTGTATAAACAAACACACATAACTGTATAAAAAAATACATATAATTATATAAATAAATACACATAATGGTATAAACAAATACACATAATCACGCCAGGCCAACTCCCATCCGCGCCTCCTAAAACGATGTCGTTTTGGGAGGCGCGGGGCGCACAGTGCTGCGCGCGTCGTGGTGCAGGGTATAACGATTGGATGGAGTAGATCTAGCGATGCCAATCGGGCCATCTTGTTCGGTTAGGGTTTATTTATTTATTTATTTATTTATTTATTGTCTAGTTTAAAATTCTTGACCCTAATTCTAAAACTTCGGGATGTCAGATTTATCAGGCGAACTTAACAAAAACTTTTGACATTTTCAAATTAACATTCTAAACTTTCAATTTTAATAAACTAGTGTATTTACACTAATAAATATAAACTTATACATCATTAATTCAGGCAATCTAAACCTCAATTTCCAAATTTTAACTAAAAATTAGTAATATTTTTTAAAAAACAAACCGAGAGCTTTATTGACGTCAAACAGCCCGACGCGAGGCAAAGCCTCTAAAAGATCATATAATAAGACCAATTTAGCTTTTACATGTAGGGAATAAAACTGCAAAAAACCTTTGAAAAGCTATAACTAAGACCAGCCGTTGTTAGAGCATCAGCTACCTGATTGGCCTCCCGATATACATGCCGAATCGACGAGCCCCACGAGCACAGGCAAGAGCTAACGAAGAGGATGGCATCCTTAATCCTCTACGGGACCCTAGTCGTCCCTAACGAGACCAAGTTGGCGAGGGCGAGGGAATCCACTTCCACCGCGAAAGGCCTTCTGGAAAATGGACGGCGAAATGAAGCAACAATGTCTCAGCTTCCAGAGCCGACGTCGCATCAAAACGAAAGCACAACCCCACTATTATCTGCCTGTGTGAGTCCCATAAACATGCGCCCCCGTTGCCCCACGATTGTATATATTTACACTATAATACAATAATTATAATAATTTGTTTATTTTACATTATTTATTTTCATAAAATTATTTTATTTAATTTTGTACAGTAATAAAGAGTTAATGTCATTTGAGGTCTTCCAAGTATATTTGTTTTGCCACGTTTAGTCATAAGCTTTTAAGTTAACAACTTGTGGTCCTTCAACTTTTAGATTTTAACCCACTGTGGTCTTTCTATTAGTTTTAGCCCTTTAGGTCGTGTAAAGTAAGGATAAAGTCGTCCTTTCAAAAGGACCATGATTGGTTAATATTTGAAAGTTGGAGGACCACAACTAGTTAAAATTTAAAAGTTGAAGTACAACGAGTGGTTAACTTGACAGTTGAAGGATCGCGAGTGTTTAACTTGAAAGTTTAGGACTAAACGTTGCAAACTACCATACTCAGAGGACCCATATGATCATATGAACTCCAATAATAAATTAAATTTCTTAATATATTTATTAAAATTTCATTTAAAAATTTAATAAAAAATACTAAGGATGAACTTACATATAAACTCAATGTATACTTTGTTCCACATTACTTGTGAAATAAAGAATAGCCTTAAATAGCTCGAGCTATCAGGCTATCTCGTTAAGGCCACCAAGCTTATCGAGCTGGTTTTTAATTGGGCTAAATTTTTCGGCTCTAACTCTAATATTTCTTGATTTTATCGGGTCAGCTCATCAAATTTGGACTAAAATTGACATTCCTAAGTAGATCTATATATCCTAGGATATCTAACCATCTCCGATCTCCATGGATGTAATAGTTGCATGTTTTACCAATTGCAAAAGCATCCAATGAAATCAAAACTTATAATGTAGGGAAATTTTTAGGGTTTAGTATTTAGTTAGTTTTACAAATGTTTTAACATTGTCACTAACTCCACAAAATTTGTCCAAAATTTATTGAGCTAGTCCATTGATTTGGAGTTAAGATTGATCGACCTCCCTAATGAGGTGTTCACATTTTGTAATAATATTTATCCTTTTTCTAAATTAAGTACGAAAAAGTTCAGAAAGTATGATGTCCAATGTACCAAAACAATATTTTGTTGGAAAAATAGCATTAAAATGGCATTTTAAGTAGCTATTTTGTGGTACAATTATCAGTGGGGTCCACTTCCGATTTTGGTCGGGTCAAAGTGGATTCGGTTTCTTTGTAATGAGACTGAATAGATTGATATATTGTACGCTCAAAACGGATAATGGGTGAATGAGATATTGATTCTCAAAGTAGACCCATTAAGTTGGAAAAATGAAGGGAAAATGTGAAACTTTTGTCCCATATTGGTCTGGGAAGAGGATTTGCCCCAGTATTTATACAAGAGTTCTTTTAAGGCTTATTGAATTGTAAAGCATAGAGGCTCTCTTTCACCCACGGGGGGGGGGGGGGGGGGGGGGGGGGGGGGGGGGGCAATTCAAATCCCAAATTGAGATTGAAAAGGCTTGATCCAAGCTTAATCTTGTGTACGCTGGCACCTCGCGGGTTCTTTTCATGTTAAATAGTCAGTTTTGAAGGTTATAATCGGATTTAATGCTATTTACACCTCAATCTCCTATATAAGTTTGTTGTTGGAGCAACAGATTTACAAGAAAGAACAAGTGAAGCACAACAAGAACACACAACACATGAATTGTTTTCTTCTCCTCAAAACGTCAAATCGTAGCACGTTTTATCCTGGGAAGCCAAGACCACAACGCTCCTAGCACTTTTGGGAGGTGGCAAATAAGGTTTTATGGAGAGAGTGATCGCTCAACTCGTGCTAAAAACCCTACACCAAACACAAGCCACTCTTCTTTCTTCTCCGGTTTTGGGATTATGCTTCTAAGCTAAAATCCTTGCACTAAACTTTGTTTTCTTTTGGTTGGAATTATAATGTGAGGATTATTAGTTCCATTTTGGTTGATATACGTATATCTTTTTCGTAGATATAGATGTATATAACCGTGGGAGTCTGATTTATATATATTTGTGTGTATATATATATTTCGGATATATATCGAATAATATTTTATATACTTTCGTGTGTATATATAAATATTATTTTGCGATATTAAATCGACTTTAATTTCGTTCATTATCTCCAACAATCTTAAAACCTTATTTCTTTGATAATGAACAAGTCGATGGATTCCAAGAGTATTGGAACCGTGAATGTTGCTTGTGGTGCACATTCAAATGGTCGAAACTGCAACGATGTTGCACATTCCGTGATGCCGGTTGACGGCAGCAACGTTGGAAATGATATTTCCACGGGAGTTGCAAAAACACATGATGGTGCTTCGGAGAACTTTAGTTCACAATCCGGTAGACTTGTGGCTAACGGCACATAATTGGTACCCATCGCGTTGCCTAGTGGATCGGGTAAAAGCCACGAAGGATCCAATGATGGTGTGATCACCACATGGTCTGAGGACTATTGTAGTGTGACCAATAACTTCAACCGTAATCAAAGGAAAGGCAAACGAAAGTTTAGGCCTGAAGATGATTATGAGGAAGAAGTGAGCAGCCACTACGAAGCGAACCGTCATCCTGGTGAAAAGGTTGCGGACAACTTCGCTTGGGTTAAAGAATGTGGACGGTTGGACAAGTGAGGTCACAACCGTGGTACCCCCGATGTGCGCTATGGACCACCCTTCGTGGAGTGGATGATTGGAAAATGGAACATGGCACATGGGTTTGAAGGATTACTATGAGATAGGAATAAGGAATTTATTTCCAATGTATTTTTCCTATTTATTTATTTGTGGAATAAATATTGTAGTTCCTTGTAATATTTTTATTGTTGAATAAAAATGAATTGTTCCATTGAAGTTATTGAATGATAGTACAGACGAATTATTTGATGAAATTGTGACACCCCGAAAATCCGACTCCTTAATTAGGGTAAACTTGTCCTTTCACACATGATTGGTGTTTAAGCTTGCCCTAGCAAGGCATACATTTCATTCATCATCTTCTAGCCAATCTCCTAAACACTCCACCTTCTCTCTAAGAAATCTTGGCTTACTCTCCAAGCTAAAAGCAGATCTTCCTAGCCTTGCAAAGATTCAATCCAAGATCCCACTTTCTACCTCCCAAGCATAGGAAAGGGTAATATCTAAAGTTATTTAGTGTTTTTAGTTAGCTTTAAGGTGTCTTTATCTAAGTTTGGTATTTTTTTGTGGTTTGGCTTGTGTAAGAAGGTTGTGAGGAAGAAGAGCTTCAAAGTAGGGCCTAGGGGGGTTAGAAGAAAGAAGGTTTTGGTCTTCAAAGGTAACCCATGCTATGCAAAATCTATTTTCTATTGCTATGAATGATTATTGGCTTCTAATTGATGATTCTTAATGTATTTGTGAGATTGGATGCATGATCTTGTGATAATGCATGTTTAGAGCTTGTATTTAGGGTTCTTGAATGCCTTTCTTTGAGTTATTCTTGGGTTCAAGTCATATCTTTATTGTGTGTGAGGTTTTGGGTATTTTGGACTTGAACTTGACCTTGGAGATGAATTTTCCCGAAGGAAAAATTTGGTGTACATGGGTGTACCCCGTGGGCAGTGGCCTACCCGCCGCCCCACCCGTGAGGTACATGGCCTTATGGGGCTGTACTCCGCGGGCAGGACCACGGGTGGTGGTCTACCCGTGGCCCCACCCGTGGGAAACATATGTGGAGTTTAGCGGGGAGTTGTTCCCCCGTGGTTCTTTCCTATGGTATTCGATGTTTTGACCTCCCATTGTTGGATTGTTGAGCTTTTGTGAGTCTTCTTGATGTTTCGTATGTCTAGAAAGATGTATTAAGTATCCTTGTTAGGACTTGGTGTCTTGAATAACTGAAAGCAACACTCAGCTCACCGCGCAACCTAAAGTCCTAAGCCTAGCACTTAGATTCTTAAGGTCACTTTAAGGTCTCAAACCACACTTAGCCACTTCAAAGTCTAGACTTCACCCTCCTAAGCTCAAACCTAGGCTCTGATACGAACTGTAACACCCCCCCTAAAACCATGCTACTTAAAGCCTTAAAACATGCAGATAACTTAAACCAAAACACCAAACACAACGGAACACTGAGAGAGAAGATATATATAAAACGAGGAAACGGGGTGCTTTGCCACGCTCACCCAGAGGTGAACTTACAGGTTAAATCTGCATTGTTTAAAATCTACAACCATCCAATAGAGTACTAGTCTAGATTGGCTCACAGGCCACAAAGCATAAAAGGGAAACTATACTAGCTGGCACTAGACCGCGCACTCGTCTAAGCATCACCTGAAAGAAGCATATAAAACATGGGACGACGCCCGGTCAGCGAATAATGCTGGTAACCCACCAATACATGTGAAATATCATACATAGGTAAGATATAAGTTTGTAAAGCCATTTTCGAAACAGAATATATATATATATATATATATATATATATATATATATATATATATATATATATATATATATATATATATATATATATATATATATATATATATATATATAAAAGTCAAAAACCAAGAGTAATAGTCAACACAAGACTCAACACTCTCAACAAGAACACGGGAACGCATCCCAAGACTACAAGGAACAACAACGACTCACAAGAAGTCTTAAGGTACAATTTATCATCACACAATAGATTACTACCCGACATGCATAACTCAAAGGAATAAAGACACAACACATGCCTTTGTGACTACACACGTCACAAGAAGAAAACTCACAACAACGGCTACACAAGCCCTCGTGACATCACCCATCACGAGTTGATATGGCTTCCTTATGCCCGGTTCCAACCTTATGGCTACCCCAACCTTATATCTAGTTCCAACCTTTACCTCCAGGACCCCTGTACACCAAGTCCAACCTTATTCCCCCAGGAACCGTCGTTCCCCCTCTAACAGTCCCTCCAACAGAACCACCGATTTCATAGTACACGAGGGTACCGATCACACATGGCAACACATGCCCTGGATAACACATGTTATCCTAGAAATAAACACGTGAACCTTACACAAAGGTCACAAACTCCATAATCACGTCATGGCCACCACGAGGACCACTGCAATACCTTGGTGACTAGTGTCCCATACCACTAATCGTGCAATCCAGGTAAAGCCACACACACCACACCTCAACAGGAATCAATCAACGGATCACAACGAAGATATGAAACCATACTCAATCAAGGAATGGGTCACAGCCCAACAACAACAACGATGAATAACACAAGTTATCATCAACCAATAAGAAGGTACAAACAACACACACGCTAGCATTTAAACACCGAACTAGCATGCTTATCAAACGGGTAAACCAAACGTAGTTCCGAAGAACACACAAGACTCATCACGGTTCAACGAATCACAATGTTGAACACTTAGCACGATTCAATACACCAAAACCTACATGGATTCCTACCATATAGTTCTAGACATACGAAACATCAAGAAGATGCTTAAATAGTTCCACAAAAGGAACAACGGGAAGTCAAAAGACCAAATACCGAGTCAAAAGAATCACGGGGAACAAATCCCCCAACAACCACAATACGTACCCCGCGGGTGGGCCCACGGGTAGGCCCCTAACCCGTGGTTCCGCCCGCGGGTACAGGCCCTCCAACTTCATGTACCCCGCGGGTGGGCGGCGGGTTGGACCCCTACCCACCGTTCCGCCCGCGGGTACACATACCTGCACAAGTAATCCCTTCGGGGATTTTCAACTCCAAGCTCAAATTCAAGTCCAAAACATGTCAAATCTCACCCAATACAACAAAGTGACTTGAATTAAAGGAATAGCCAAGAAATGGCATACAAGAACCCTAAACACAAGCTCTAGATATGCATTTTCACAAGACAATGCATAAACACTCACATTTCATAGCAAAACACATGTAGAATCCAAGAAATATCCATATAGGTAAGCAAAATAGATTTTTTAGAGTATGGATTACCTCTTGTAGACCAAAAACCTTCACTTAACACCACACCAAGCTCCTATCAAAGCTCACCTTCCAAACCCACTTCAAGAACATACCAAAAGATCATAAAGATCCTATCTTTAAGAAAAGACACCTAAGAAAACACTAAAAATACAAGATGAACATGGATCTTACCCTCCTAGATGCCCAAATGTATGAAAGGTAGAATCTTGGAGACAACTCTTGAAGTTTTGGCAAAGCTTCAACTTGGCTTGGAAGAAAAGCTATCCACCTTTTTAGAGAGAAGATGGAGCTAGCTAGGATTTGGAAAGTGTAAGGATAGAAATGAGGATGTTCTTACTAGGTTAGGTTACAATACTAACACAAGGTGAAAATTCAAGAATACCCTTACTAACATAGAAAGGTGTAAGGAACAAGGGAACTCCTTACAAAGCTCAAGGTACAACTTTGACTTTGGGGTTGACTAGTCAATTACTAGTCCCCGACTATTAAATTTCAGGAATTAAATTACAAATTGAAATAGGATTAACTACTTAATTAATTCCTTAAACGAATTTGGATTTCGGGGTGTCACAGTAGCGGCCGCTAACTCGCTAACCTGAGGGTAAGCAAATGGTTGTTGAGAAGTTGGAACGGGGAATGGGTCTAAATCCCTTGGACTAAAAGTTCTATAGTGGATACCCAACCTAGCTGGCACCTAGGTTCAATGGGACAACTAAATTATAGAACGGAGCGTGTCACAGTGGGGGTCACAGTGGCACGAGGCTAGCACATTGATGCTTTAATGATTCGGATGTCGGTTGACATGTGTGAGTATGCGGGATACTCGAGAAAGAATCAACTATGTAAGAGAGAATGAGGGTCGCTTCAAAGGAGAATTGATGGGCACAATTCTTTAGAAATTCTCGCAGAACCAGGAACGGTGACCCACGACCAAAACGGGCACAGTCATGAGAACAGAGTATGGTTGGGAGGTTCCTGTGTGAGATATGTCATCGTCTACACAAACGGCAGTCAGTTCAAAGACATCGCGTTTTACCGTACAGCCACTAGAGTAAACATGTCTTCACAAGGAAAGGTTCAAAGGGTATAGTGATCCCTACCTATCCTATGCAGGGATCGACCGTTGAACACAGTTGTTTCCGATTTCAAAATACCCTAAAAATCAATTTTTCATTCATGTGGGGGATTGTTGGAAAAATATCATTAGAATGACATTTTAAGTAGCTATTTTGTGGTACAATTATCAGTGGGGTCCACTTCCGATTGGGTCGGGTCAAAGTGGATTCGGGTTCTTCGTAATGAGACGAATAGATTGATATATTGTACGCTCCAAACAGATAATGGGTGAATAAGATATTGATTCTCAAAGTAGACCCATTAAGTTGGAAAAATGAAGGGAAAAAGTGAAGCTTTTGTCCCACATTGGTTTGGGAAGAGGATTTGCCCCACTGTTTATACAAGAGCTCTTTTAAAGCTTATTGAATTGTATAGCATAGAGGTTTTTTTCGCGCGCACGGGGGAGGGGGGCGTTGCAAATCAAATCTCAAACTCAGATCGAAAAGGCTTGGATAAGCCGCTTTGGTGCTGTTTGAATGGGTTAATTCAGTTGTTACGGAATTAATTGTATATTAATTTCCAGAATTAATCTCCATGTTAAATAGTCAGTTTTGAAGGTTATAATCTGATTTTTAAATCGGATTTAATGCTATTGTTGAATGCTATTTACATCTCAGTCTCCTATATATGTTTTTTGTTGGAGCAGCAGATTTACAAGAACGAACAAGTGAAGCACAATAAAAACACACAACACAGGAATTGTTTTCTTCTCCTCAAAACTCTGCTCCTACTCCATTCTTTGCCTAACTGTGTTCAAGGCTTTGCTCTAGTTCGCCGGGTTCGATCGTTTGGGTGCTCAAACGTCGAATCGTAGCATGTTTTATCCTAGGAATCCTAAGCCACAACGCTCCTAGCGCTTTTGGGAGGTGGCAAAAAAGGTTTTAAGGAGAGAGTGATCGCTAAACTCGTGCTAAAAACCCTACACCAAACACAAGCCACTGTTTTTTCCTTCTCCGGTTTTGGGATTATGCTTCTAAGCTAAAATCCTTGCACTACACTTTGTTTTCTTTTGGTTGGAATTATATATGAGGATTATTAGTTCCATTTTGGTTGATATACATATATCTTTTTCATAGATATAAATGTATATAACCATGGGGATCTGATTTATATATATTTGTGTGTGTGTGTGTATATATATATATATATTTCGGATATATGCCGAATAATATTTTATATACTTTCTTGTGTATACAGGGACGGAGCCAAAGGGGGGGAGGGGGGGGCAAGGGGGCACCTGCCCCCCCCTCACCCCACCCCCACCCCTTATATAATTTTTGTATGTATATATGTATATATAGTATAGGTTTTAGTATTAGTATAAAAAAAACTAGTAAATATTAACAAGTAAGGAGTTAGATTAGTTGGTAGGGTGTGTGGTTGGTAATGAGAAAGGTCTTGGGTTCAAATCCTTGCATTATCATAGTTTTACATAATTTTTGAGTTCTTCCCCTATGGCTTCAGCACAGTCACTTTTTTGTTATTTAACATGTGTAATTTATAATGCGTTTTATATTCAAATTATTTTATCAAATTAATTATGGTTCATATTTTGTTATGAACATTTTTATAAAGTTTCGATGTGTTTTATTTTTCGCATATATCCAATAATATTTACAACTATGTTTCTTAGATAATGGTTATAAAAAAATAAATAAAAAAAAATTCTTAAGTAATTTATTTATTTTTTTAAAATCATCTCTTTTGTATTTAATGTTTTGCTTTTATTGTAAAAAATTTCTAAATATGTCCTACTTCTTCGCCCCCAGTCGAATTTCTGGCTCCGTCCCTGTGTGTATATATAAATATTATTTTGCGATATTAAATCGACTTTGGTTCATTATCTCCAACACATTCAACTTTGTAAATACTAAATACTCAAACACTCCACACACGTAATATATTCAACATACAAGTATACAACACACATTAATTAAAATACACCCCATTTATTGGGACAACATTTGTTGCTGTGACAAAATGACTAGAGCCATTTGTTGCAACATTTATTTCATATTATATATATGCTAGGTTGAAATTTGTGTGATGCACTATTTTTGTGGCATGAAAATAGTGCATCATACAAATATTTTCATTTAACACTTATGGGAACAGTAACATGTTTGTTGTTGACAGTTCCATTTGTAGCCACCCTTGCCCTTGCACCACCCGCCACAGTGCCCTGAGCAACCTCCATTCCAAGAGTTGCGTGAAACACATCCGCCATGGCCACGGCCACCGCCTCCCCCACGGCCACCGCCACTCCCATGGTGTTGTGCTTCAACCTCTGCATTCATATTATTTCGCAACAACGTCAATCATGGCTAACCACGACACTCACATTCATTTTATTAATTATTTTGAGTGTCAAGGAAAATCCACTACCACTACTCGATGGTGTGCCGGGGTAAACCACGTCTTGTGATCCTAGCCGGCGAAGGACCACAAGGAGGTTAAATAGTATAGTTCGCTCATAGCTGACTATTGGACAGATTAAGAAGCAGTGTTGCAAAAATCCTGCCTAGGTAATCGGTGCCTATACTAGGCGCTAGACGCTGATCGGCCGCCTAGCGTATCACCATAATTGGTGGTCTAGGCGGCTGGCCGGCTATGTGACCGACTAGACCTCCTAGGCACCGACTAGGTCGCCTAGTCGGCCGATTAGCTATTGTTCCCTTCTTTTTTTAAATAGGTTATTTCACTCAAAACAACAATCGTTTTGAGGTAAATAATCTTAAATTGTTCAAACTCTAGATGTTTTTTAGGGTAATATTTAATATTTTAGTATCAAACTATTAAAGTATTAAATAGTTTATAATTATCAAGTCTTTAAAATTTTAAAAAAGTTAGACAAATTTTTAAAAAATAAAAATATAATAAAAACTATACGGGCACCTAGGCGCCGATTAATTATATTGCTGCCTATGCGACCTAGGTGCTAGGTGCCCCCGAGTGCCCAATGAGCGTTTTAAGAAGTATGAATATTGTATTGAAAAAAGAATTAAAGATCGAAACCCACCATATGATGCAATGAGGATGAAGCAAAAGAGGATAGCAATAAAGGTCACTTTGTTAAATTGTGTAAGACCCATTCTTCTTCTTTGTTTTTTCTTTGTTTTTGTGTTTGTTTGAGAAAATTTAGGCCGTGAAGAGGGTATTTATAGGAAGATCAAATGGATTTGCGAAGATGTTTTGAATGGATCAAATAGTTTTTAAATGTTTTGTCATCATGAAAGTGACAGCAGATAGCAGGCTTGGCAGAGGAAGGCTTTATGTATAGTCCAAACGCACAATTTTCAATTGGTAAGCCTATATATGCCTCCGTACAAAAACAATTAATAGTTCTGCTTAATTTTCAATTTAAATAACCGTCGATAATAAATTTAGAACAAAAAGAACATCAATATATTATGGCTCGATTATGTAACTTGATTAAATTGACGTACCAGTTCATCCTATGATAGCTTCTGCTGATTTTCCATACATCTTTGAGCCAGTCTTATCTCCTATAATGGTGTCCACAATGTTTTATTTGTTAAGAATTAATTACATGACTACATTATTTTACTTTCGTTTTCTGTTAAGAATTAATTATATGACTACATTATTTTACTTACGTTTTCTTTTACGTTGTAAACTTTAATGAAAGCAAATAATTCAATTGTACTGAGGTGATCATATAACATTGATTTATTTATAGTAATAATTAAACACTTACGTACTATTACACCCAAAGTTATAATCAGTAGCGAATTGAAATATGACACCGATCGAGGTGTTGACCAACACTACTGGAAATTCTGAAATTTCCGACCACCTGAAAGTGATCATAAATCAAGTTGAATGCCTTGTTTCGACCACTTTTGGTATCCGGAAAAACCTTTGTTGCTATTTGCGACCACTTTTTGGACTTTTTGGTATCAACTTAATTTAAGATCATTTTCAGGTGGTCGGAAATTTCAGAATTTCCAGTAGTGCAAGTTGGTTATCACAATATACCGTCTTTGTTGGGTAAGGTTTGAAGAGTCGAGCCCTACATCCTACTAGCCAAGCATGGTGTTGACTATTATTAATACAACTCTAAGATTATATCGTATTAATTGAAGAGTCAAGCCCTACATCCTACTAGCCAAGCATGGTGTTGACTATTATTAATACAACTCTAAGATTATATCGTATTAATGTAACATTTAAGAGTGAAATTTTATCAAACTATGTAAAGAAAAAAGACATGACTATACTTTGAGTAGCAAGTGAATTCTAGAGCAAAGCGGAGAGGGACGAGAGATTACTCAATTCATTTTTGTCATATTTTAGTACGTCAGAATACATAGGCCAATGAGATTTATTGGTCGATCACATATTTACTTATTCAATCTCTAATGATATTATAAATTAATCTCCATATGCATGGTCAAGTAGTCAACCCATTTTAGTTGAGCGGTTTTGGTTGTGGCCACAAAATATGACATCAAATTCCTACGTATGCTATTAATAAAAAATAAAAAATAAAAAAGTCTAGCTTTCGTAGTTTTAGTTTTTTGTTAAAAAATTATTTATGCCCTCTTTTCTAAAATAGTTAGCCTATTAACCAATTTTGACTTGTTTAATTGACTTGGTTAAACAACCCATATGTGCGTTTGATTGATTAGTTTTTTTATGATAGCTTATTGTTCTAAAACACTAAATTCAAATAGCAACCGACAAAGTATGCTGTTAAGCTGAGGAAAATAGCCTAAGGACTCTCTTGTAATTCTACACATAGTTTCTGTTATAATTGTCAAAGCTGTGCTATATAACAGTTGCTTTCTAAAACTTGTTAGTGGTAACTTCTTTTTCATGATCAATCCCATCTCACCTTCTTTCTCCCAGTTATAGCTTTCTGCTTCTTCATTCCTTGCTGTGCAGCAGGCATGTGCTAAGCTTTCATCATGGTATCAGAGCTCCTTCGAAGCTATGCTGCAGCTGTTACAATGAACACTGAAGCCGACGAAAGAACTTCGAACAGACATGACGTTGATCCTGTGAAGCAGAATCCAACAAGTCAAAATTCGAATCAACGGAATGAAGAATTCGATGATCCTTTCTATATGCATATCATTGAAAATCCAAATTTGATTCTCGTTTCTCCTCCTCTATCTGAGATCAACTATACTTGATCGAGCAGATCTATGAAGATAACTCTTGAGATTAAGAACAAGTCCGGCTTTGATGATGGAACCTTACCAAATCCGGGAGAATCATATCCTAAATATGGTGTGTGGAAGAGGTGCAACAAGATTGTCTGCTCCTGGATCCTGAAATCCCTCAATTCCACCATTGCGGAGAGTATGCTCTACTTTGACATAGCATCAGACATATGGAGTGCACTCAGCAAGAGGTATTCGCAAGCTAATCCTCACAGAATTGTTGAACTCCAAAATGATATTTTCATAAATGTGCAAGGTAACAAAAGTGTTAATGAATAATTTACCAAGTGTAATGCTCTAGGGGACAGATGAACGCTATGAGACCTCTGCTAACCTGTGAGTGTACTCCTAGATGTTCATGCACTTTGATGAGCAAAATATAGAAACAAGATGATAAGATCATTAGGTTCCTAGAAGGACTAAATGATGAGTTTGAGTCTATAAAATCAGGAGTCTTTGTCATGGATCCTATTCCTAACATGGAGAAGGTCCTTAATATGACGTTGGGATAGAAAGAAAGCTCAATGGAGCCATCAGTCAAAAGAGTGTTGAACTGGTTTAACCAAATGCTATCCAAACTAGCCAAAGTCAGCTTACAGATGAACAAGGCATCATAGCTTTTTCAACTTCAAATAGCGGGAAGAAATTCAATAATAATGGAGGAAGAAATGTACCTAAGTTCACATACTGTGGTATGGTTGGTCACACTGTTAAAAAAATGCAACAAGAAGCATGGTTACCCTCCAGGCTGGGTTGCAGGTTATAAATCCAGAAACAAACAGAGTCAAGATACTCCAAATCCCTCTGTGAATCAGGTTGGGGATATAGGGATGACTGCAGATCAGTTTTAGAGGTTGGTGACCCTCTTACAGAACCAAAGCCAAGGAAATTAAATCAGCCATCAACCAGTGCTACTCTCATTATGAATAACCAGTGAAAGCAAGTTATTTCTAACCTTTATGTTAATAATGCAGTGAACAATATATGAGTTTTAGACTCAGGTGCAACAGACCACATTGCATGTTCACTAGAATATTTTGAGAGCTATTACAAAGTCCATGGAATATCTGTTAAGCTACCTAATGGGGAGAATGTGAATGTCATACATATAGGAGATATTAGACATCATTCAAATCTATTATTAAGTAATGTGTTATACATCCCTTCATTCACATTCAATATTGTTTCTGGTAGAAAATTGACAAAACAAGGATTATGCAAAATTGTCATGAATGCTGATTCTTGCACCATTCAGGGTAGGGCTGTGCATCGGACGGGTTCGGACGGATCGGTTTAGAAAACCGTTCATCCGCTCGGATTTCGGATTGGGAAAAACTACCCCAATCCGTTCGAATTAATAGGGAAATCCTATCGGATTTCCCATGTTCGGATACGGTCGGGTGGGGTCGGATTTCGGTTTGAACTCGGATTAATATAAAACATACCAAAAAAAAAAAGCAAAAATGAAAGCATCATCATAGCCATAAGTACATGAAATGGGTTTTGATACATATTGGATACATAATTACATATTGCAGTTTCCAACTGGTGTTCAAAATTCAAAAAGCAAAAATGAAGTCCAGTAGTCCACAAAATGAGTTTTGTCTACAATACTCAAACAACACTAAACTACTAACTACTAAGTACTAACTACTAAAGTACTCAGCAAGTCAGCAGTCAGCAAGTCAGCAAGTCAGCAGTCATCAATCAGCCTTCAGCAATCAGCATTCAGCCATTCCTCATCTTCCTGCTCAATTACAAAACCAGTAAAGACTTTAAACTTTAAAGCCAATAAATACAAAGAGAAGTAGAGAACTAATAATACTTAATAAGAAAGGCTCAGATTGCTTTTTTTCATATCATTTTAGAGTTGGGGGCAAATTGCTTCATGAGTTTTGTCTCAGAGCAACATACCAAACACTCAAACTCTTTATAATTCAGACAAATGGTGGAAGCATCATCATAGCCATAAGTCCATAACTAAACAGAAATGAGAATATGAGAGGAAGGGAAGTGATATACCAGAATTCCAGAATACCAGAGATGTAACTGAGTAAGGGCAGCAACATTTATAAAAAAGTTACCAAGCCACTTAGCAATTAGCAGTTCTGGGATCTTACCTGATTTGCCTCAAAGAGTCCACACATTTATCAATCAAACTAAACAGAAAGTCAGAAAGCAATGTTATATAAAAGTATTACAGCAATTGTTGGGAGTGTTCCAACAGTACTTGGTAAAGAACCAGCAGCTCCAGTGGACAATTCTACACAAAGAGTTTAGAAAAGGTAAGTAACAATTAACAATTTATAAAGTAGAAACCTACAAAAGATATAAAATAAAAATAGTACCCTTCTCTAATCTTTCAACATCATCCAAGTTTTCCTCCACAGAGATTGGATGATTGGGTGCCCTCAACCAATCTTGTGCACATACTAGGGATTCAACAATTTTAGGAGTTAATGAACTCCTAAAGGGATCTAATACCCTACCACTAGTACTGAATGCACTCTCAGAGGCAACAGTTGAAATGGGAACAGCCAGCACATCCCTTGCCATTCTAGAGAGTATAGGAAATCTATCACTGTTAACCTTCCACCATCTTAGAACATCAAAGTCCACATTTTCTTCATCTTCCACTATTTTTTCATTTAGATAAATCTGGAGTTCAGTTTCTTTACTGCTTCCACCAGCCTCCATTCTCTGTTTTTTAAGCTGGCTTTTCATTCTACCCTGAGGTTTTCCAACTGAAGTTTGAGAATGGACTGGTTCAGATTGGGTAGATTGCACAGTAGGGGATGCAGACTGCACACTGTAGGTGGCTGTATAATCATTAAACAGGACAACCATAGAAGATTGAACCTTTTCAAAGCATGATTTTCCTTTTTCATCACCATACAACTGAGCAAATTGGGCAGGCATGTACTCAATCTTATCCCTAGGATCCAGAATATTGGCATAGAATATCAAGAAGTTCATTTTTTCAGGATCTCCCCAATATTTTTCAAATTTTTGTTTCATATGGGACCCCATATCCTATAAACAGACATAACACAAGAAAAATTAAGAGATGCATACAAACACATTCAGATAAATGATACCAGTTTACAGTTTACCTTTTCAGAGGTTGAAACAGAGT
This sequence comes from Ipomoea nil, assembly GCF_001879475.1. Lineage (NCBI taxonomy): Eukaryota > Viridiplantae > Streptophyta > Magnoliopsida > Solanales > Convolvulaceae > Ipomoea > Ipomoea nil. The sequence goes on along the minus strand of NW_017618815.1, from coordinate 1,133,409 downwards.
TAACCATGTCATCCAGCATGCAACCTAAGTCAGAAATCTCAGAAAAGAAAGTATTTGAAGTGACATAGAGAGAACCAGATATTCTCACAGTCATCTCATAGAAGCCTTTCAGGAAATGGACTAAGCTTTGCACAGAAAGCCAATCCATAAAGTTTGGAATAGAATCAGGTAAGTCAGCATTCAATGAGGCATCATTCTCATAAGCTTCAAAGGCCCTCTGGTATTGAAGGGCAGTGTTAAGCATCATGTATGTGCTGTTCCATCTTGTTGGAACATCAAGTTGTAATGCACATTTGGCTTCCACCCCATTAAGCACAGCAATCTCTCTAAACTTCTTAAGTCTGGCAGGAGAACTCCTCACCCATCTCACAACATCTCTAACTTTCTTAACAGAAGGACCTGCATATCTCAACCCATCCTGGACCACTAAGTTCAACACATGGGCTATGCACCTCATGTGCATATATTGAACCCTAACAGAAGACCCACCCCAAGACAGAAGTTTGTTCTTGAAAAACCCCAAAGCTGTGTCATTTGAAGAGGCATTATCAACAGTAACAGTGAACACATTTCTAATCCCCCAATCAAGAAGACAACTCTCAAGGGCTTTGGCTATATACTCTCCCTTATGAGAAGAAATTGGGACAAAGGAAATGATCTTTTTGTTTAGCTTCCACTGATCATCAATGAAATGTGCAGTAATGCACATGTAATTGATCCTTTGGACAGAGGTCCATGTATCAGTGGTCAAGCTGACCCTTTGGGTGCTCACCTTAAACAACTTCTTTAGGGTTAGTCTCTCATCTAGGTAAATCTGATAAATGTCTCTAGAAATGGTCCACCTAGAAGGGATTTGAAACCTAGGACAAGCAACTAAAATGAATTTCCTAAAGCCATTTCCCTCAACAATCCTAAAGGGAAGTTCATCAACAATGATCATCTCACACAATGCCCTCCTAATAGCCTCTTGGTTGAAAACCCAAGTCCCCAAAACCCCCTCACAAGCTTCTGTTCCAGAGGCATTAAAGGTGAGAAGAGACTGCCTTGTGTCCTTACAATGAGGATTTTTTAGGCAGGCCTTCATATGGTTTTTCAAAGAGGAAGTGCCATGCTTTTTACTTTCACATTTATAAATTTTGGCACAATAAAGGCATTTGCCCTCAACTACTGGTCCCTCAGTTTCACCTTCAGCAGGTGGAGCACGGATCTTTTCAAAATGATCCCATACTATAGATCTAGACTCCACCTCTTTCCTCTTCTTTGTAGGAACAACAGGAGGAGAAGGCATAGGATTTGTCTGAGGATTTCTCTCAGTACCTTGAGCTTCTACTCCATGCTCCTCATCAGTTGAGGTTGGAGGGTGTCCAGTTGCACTAATGCTTTCCATCTATAAAGATGGGCATTAGTATCCAAATAAAGCAGACAACCAATCATATTAAAGCTTCCACCATACAGTCATACATAGAAGAAGTATTATATATTTACATATTACTTATTTACTTTCAGTTAATTTCACATGTCATCATGTATGCAGAATTGCACATAAACAATTTAAGGGTCCCATATCCATAAACTTAATACAATTTACAATTTACAATTTACAAAGAAATCCATATTCAGGCATTCAAGCTAAGTGGATGTATACCACTTCATAATGCTCATCATATATATGGATTTCACACAAAGGGGCTAGGGCTTCCACCAGATTAGGGACAATTACCCCTTTAAGCCTTTAACTCAGTTAGTGAGTTACACACATACAGATTAAGCTTCCACCAACAATCTTAAATTAGAGACAAGTGAGTAAGTAATCTGGAACTTCTCAACAGATCACAGTCCTCACAGAGTCACAGTCCATACAAATCACAGAATCACAATCAGAATAACCCTAATCAAACAATCAAAGTATCAATCTTAAATTAGAGACAAGTGAGTAAGTAATCTGGAACTTCTCAACAGATCACAGTCCTCACAGAGTCACAGAGTCACAGTCCATACAAATCACAGAATCACAATCAGAATAACCCTAATCAAACAATCAAAGTATCAATCTTAAATTAGAGACAAGTGAGTAAGTAATCTGGAACTTCTCAACAGATCACAGTCCTCACAGAGTCACAGTCCATACAAATCACAGAATCACAATCAGAATAACCCTAATCAAACAATCAAAGTATCAATCTTAAATTAGAGACAAGTGAGTAAGTAATCTGGAACTTCTCAACAGATCACAGTCCTCACAGAGTCACAGTCCATACAAATCACAGAATCACAATCAGAATAACCCTAATCAAACAATCAAAGTATCAATCTTAAATTAGAGACAAGTGAGTAAGTAATCTGGAACTTCTCAACAGATCACAGTCCTCACAGAGTCACAGTCCATACAAATCACAGAATCACAATCAGAATAACCCTAATCAAACAATCAAAGTATCAATCTTAAATTAGAGACAAGTGAGTAAGTAATCTGGAACTTCTCAACAGATCACATTCCTCACAGAGTCACAGTCCATACAAATCAAAAAATCACAATCAGAATAACCCTAATCAAACAATCAAAGTATCAATCTTAAATTAGAGACAAGTGAGTAAGTAATCTGGAACTTCTCAACAGATCACATTATTCACAGTCCATACAAATCAAAAAATCACAATCAGAATAACCCTAATCAAACAATCAAAGTATCAATCTTAAAAACTAGGGTTTAGAGAATAGAGATTACTTCGTTTCTCTAAAATAAACCCCCGAGAACAAAGGGCTTCGATTCCTAGCCAGCGAACTGCAATCCACCGGAGTATCGCTACCGGAAACGAATGGGGCTTGAGCGCTTGACTCTTGAGAGCTTCCACCGGAGAATAATAGCTTCCACACTACAGACACTCACACTCTCAGGCTCTCAGCGTCTCAGAGACTCAAAGAGACTGTCTGAGAGAAGAGACTTTGAGAGAACTAGGGTAGAGACTAGAGAGAACGAGAAGAGAGAACTGAGAGAGTTCTCTGGAAGAAGGGAACGAAGAGCTGCGCAAATGAGACTAGGGTTGCGATTTCTCCGCTTCTTCTTCTATTTATACTTAGGCTACACGACGTCGTATTACATAGGGTTATACGTAGGCTTAGAAAAGTTCGGGTTATCGGACGGGTTCGGGTGGAAAATATAACCCCCTCCCCGCCCCAACTAATGCGGCGTCGTTTTCGGCCTCGGATCGGTTTTGGTTGTTCGGGTTCGGTTCCCGACCCATTCAAGTATGACGGGTTCGGGTCGGTCGGGTTGGGCAGGTTGGACGGGTTATGCACAGCCCTAATTCAGGGCCCTAATGGGGTAGTGGATGATTTTGCTAAAGAGAAGAATGGATTGTACCTGATTACTCATCCCCTTACTAGAAGAAAGAATACTCAGTCTGATAGGACTATTGATTGTAATAGTCTTCTTTAGAATTGTGGCATTGTAGATTAGGACACTACCCTATGAATAAGATACACCTTTTGAATGGAATAAAAAATGCACAATTCTATAAATCTTCTGAGTTTTTCTGTGATGCATGCCGTTTTGCTAAGCACAAAAGATCTACTTTCCCTATCAGTACTTTTACAATGAATTTCTGATGAATAACTTTTACAATGACAAAAGGATTGTACATCAAAAGTCATGTGTATATATCCCTCAACAGAATGATATTGCGGAAAGGAAACATCAGCACATCTTGAATGTGGCTAGGGCACTTAGGTTCCAATCTGGTTTGCCAATGAAATACTGGGGTCACTATGTCCTACATGCCTCCTATTTGATCAACAGATTGCCTACTGCCAAAACTGGTGACAAGACTCCCTATGATACATTGTTAGGGAAGAGTGTGAACTATGACCAGCTTAAGGCTTTTGGATGCTTATGTTATGGGCAATTTATATCCTACACCACGGCGCACGTTACACTATGCGCCCAGATGCAAAACGACGTCGTTTTAATTATTTTTTTTTTTGAAATTTCCCGCCCCAGTGAATGGCAGTAGTTTTTTCTTTAAAAAAAAACCCGCTGTTCAAGAATGTACATAATGTTATACTATAATACACATAATGTTATACATGAATGTACATAATTATATAACAAAATATACATACTCTTTTTAAAAGATAATACACATAATCTAACATAATACATAATAAACATAAACTTTTAACATAATATACATCAACTCTTAACATAATACACACAAATTTTCTGATTCGGATGTACATAATTGTATAAAAAGAATGTACATAATTGTATAAAAAATACACATAACTGTATGAACTAATACACATAACGTTGTGAACAAATACACATAACATTGTGAACAAATACACATAATCTCAGCAACTTCCTACCGCGTCTCCCAACACTACCCCAAAACGACGTCGTTTTGGGAGGCGCGCGGCGCACAGTGCTATGTGCGCCGTGGTATAGGATATAACGATTGTATGTTATGGCACTACTATTTCACACAAGGGAGAAATAAAATGCAACCTAGGGCCAAGAAGTGCATTTTTTGGGAATTCCTGTAAATGTGAAAGGTTACATTTTATGTGATATTACTGACAAAGAAATATTTGTTTCCAGGGATGTTCAGTTTTATAATCAGGTATACCCCCCTGAAAGAGAGTCATTCAGTAGACAGTTCAAAATCATCTAAGACTGAGATGTTCAACCCTACATTGCAGAATACAGAAAAGGTTGACAACATTGCACCTCATGGTGTTGAAAACATGAGAAGTGATGATAGGTAGCATGGATAATAAAATGGCTTCTGGAATACATAATGTTCTAGTCCTAGAAGAAAATGCAGTGGAAAAAGGTTCTGTTCAAACACAACCTAGGAGGTCAGAAAGGGCAAGAAATGTTCCTGCCAGATTCCAGGATTATTATTGCCATTCAACAAGCAAATCTTATGCTAGAACATCGATCCCCACATCCTATCAGCAAAGTCATATCCTATAAATGTTTACCCCTTGGTCATAGGACTTGTGCTTCATCCATCTTCTCCACACATGAACCTCAATCCTATAATGAGGTAGTGAAAGATGAAGCATGGAGGAAGGCCATGCAATCTGAGATAGAAGCACTAATTGAAAACAACACTTGGGTTCTGACAGATCTACTATCAAGAAAAACACCAAATTGGGTGCTAGTGGGTATACAAGGTGAAACATAGAGCTGATGGATCAATAGAAAGAGACAAAGCTAGATTGGTTGCCAAGGGCTATACCCAACAACTAGGGGTGGACAACATTGAGACATTCTCTCCTGTGGCTAGGATGACACAATCAGGACCTTCTTGGCCATGGTAATTGCAAAAGGGTGGGATATCCAGCAACTAGACATCAATAATGCCTTTTTGCATGGAGACCTAGAGGAGGAAGTATACATGGTGCTACCCCTGGTTTTAAGAATGATAAGCCAAAGCAGGTTTGCAGATTGTTGAGATCCTTATATGGTCTGAAACAAGCCAGTAGGCAATGGAATGCCAAGCTAGCACATGGAATTGATACGATGCAATTTAATAACTTGAAATTAAACTAACTTGACAATTTAAAGGTTCAAAGCTAATTAAGAATCAAATGCAGAATAGTTGAAATTCAAGAACCTAAAGAAATGAATCATCGGTGACCAGGATATCAAATAACAATTTTAAAACTACAACAATTAACTTGATAATTTAAAATGCTCAAAAATCAACTAACAATCAAAATGGATTAAAAGGGGATAAAAACTAGAATTCATAATGTAACGTACTAGAATCAAATGTTAAAGATATAACGATCAATAAAACTCCGGAAATTACAATAAAATTAAATCAGAAAGTAGAATAACAAATAGAAACCAATTGGTAGAACCTAGGAAAAATTAGCCAAACATATTTATTTGAGAACGAATTGCAATTGAAACTGGATTCATCACGTACTGAAGTTAATCAATAAATGTGAAAGTCTAAACAAACAAAGTAGAAACAATTTCAATTTCAATTCAAGTAGAAACTATTTCAAAAAAAAAAAAAACAACAAATGAATGAAAAAAGACAAAAAGGAATTCTTATCCAATTAGAGTTGAGTTAATACCCAAAATCGTCCTCGACTATAGTGGTTTTTCTCAATTTCGTCCTAAACGACTTTGGTGACCTAATATCGTCCCAGACTTTTGTGTTTCGCTCAATTTCGTCCTCCATTTGTTATTCCGTCAAATTGGGGTTAAATAAATGGACAATTCATTAATGTCAATATTGATCTCTCTTTACTTTCAACTTGTGAAGTGCGAAATTCATCTTTCTTGTACGAATTACACCCAGAATTACTCCTGGACCTGCAAATCAAATTTTATATTCACAGTTTTAGGAGTAATTCTAGGAATAATTCGTAAAAAAAAAAAAAAAAAAGGATTTCGCAGTTCACATGTCTATGAGTAAAGAGATGCCAATATTAATATTGCTTAATTGTCTATTTATTTAACACCAAATGGACAGAATAACAAATGATGGACTAAATTGAGCAAAAACACAAAAGTCTGGGACTAAATTGAGCAAAAACACAAAAGTCTGGGACGATATTAGGTCACCAAAGTCGTTTAGGACGAAATTGAGAAAAACCACTATAGTCGAGGACGATTTTGGGGATTAACTCAATTAGAGTTGCTGCCAAGAATGTAATTAGCACTGCCCAAGGAATTCTTTACTGCTCCAAATTGATCCAAAACAATTCTGCCGCCAACTTGAACCAATTGCAACTGATCGCTGCCACCGATGGAATTCCGCCGTCAAGGATTCGTGAAATGTTTGCTGCTGCCGAAGGAGATTTTCTCAGCACCGCCGGTGTCGAACCGGAAACAGTCCTGGTGAATTTAATGATCCAGAACGATGAACTTTAGCGTCAATTTATACTGCTGTCGCAGCTGATGAACCGGATCTCCCCAAAGATGAAGTTGTTGAAGATCGCCGTCGGAAGCTCTGATTCGCTCTTCTCCCCTCGTCTTTCATCAATTCGTCCAGCGCTATTGTTGACGGCTATTAATTAGAATTGACTAACTCAATTTATTAACTAAATTATTCTATCCTAATAATAATAATAATAATAATAATAATAATAATAATAATAATAATAATAATAATAATAAACTTATTAACTTGAGATTAAGAGATTAATGGGCTGATAAAATTTTATTAACAAAACTAATTTAATAACAAAAACAACCCTAAAATTAACAATATTAATAAAAACTACTTATAGCAATAATAAATTAAAATAGATACAAATTAATCAACTATTGTAAATTAATTATAAAAGATTATTTAAAATAATAATAAAAATAATGTTTATCATTCTTCATGTACTAAGCTTTCATCAGTTACTCAAAACAGCTTTTTTGATCAACTTTTTGAGAAAGTTATTTTGTATATAATCAGCTATCAGCTGTTGGTGATAATGAACCACAATCGATTTAATATCCGTAAAATAATATTTATATATATACGCACGAAATATATATAAAATATTATTGGATATATATCTGAAATATATATATACACACAAATATATATAAAACGGACCAAACGGTTATATATACATGTATATCTACGGAAAAGATATACCAATATATATCAATCAAAAAGAAAATATAATCCTTAGATTATAATTCCAAAACAACAAGAAAGAACGGATTTTTGCTTAGAGCATAATCCAAAACAAGAAAGAAGAAGAAAGAAAGTACGAGTTAGGCAAAGTGCCTGTCTTTCCTTAAAACCTTATTTGCCACCTCCCAAAAGTGCTAGGAGCGTTGTGGCCTAGGTTTCCCAGGATAAAACGTACAACGATTCGATGTTTGAGCACCTAAACGAACGAACCCGGCGAACTAGAGCACGGGCAAAACACAGTAGCAAAAAAGAAGAAGTAGGAGCAAAGGTTTTGAGAAGGAAAATTGCTTATCTTTGTGTGTTGTGTACTCTCGTGTTCTTCCCACACTTGTTGTAAATCACTTGCTCCTACTACCTCTTCTTATATAGGAATTGGAGTACTAAATAGCATTTAGTAAGCATTCATGGCACGTTGGTAACATCTGAAACAGCTGGTCATTAGTGCAGGTTTAATTCAAAATTCAAAATGAATTAATACAGAGATTAATTCCTGTAACGGATGAATTAAATCTCCACTGTCCAGAAACAGCTCTGGTAGACCGAAGTGCTGTTCAGCCGCAGCGCACGAGAGCAACTCTCGTGTTGCTTGGTCTCGCGTTTGGAAAACTGATACCGAAAGTTGGCATAACTTAGCCCGCAAGGCCAGCCAATTTCCGGACGACATTCGTGCCCGTAGGTGCCGGCGCACACGAGCTCGGGCTTGAATCAAGCCTCTCCGAAGTCATCTCTAGTTGGAATTTGATTTGCACCCCCCCCCCCATTTGAGAGAGCCTCTATGCTATACAATTCTACAAGCTCTAAAAAAGCTCTTGTATAAAAGGGGGGTGAAATCCTCTTTCCAAATCAATGTGGGACAAAGCTCACTTTTACCTTACATTTTCCAACTCAATGGGTCTACTTTGAGAATCAATATCTCATTCACCCATTATCCGTTTTGAGCGTACAATATATCAATCTCTTCGTCTCACTACGAAGAATTTGAATCCCCTTTGACCCGATCCAAATCGGAAGTGGACCCCACTGATAATTGTACCACAAAATAACTACTTAACATGTCATTTTATGCCATTTTAATGCTATTTTTCCAACAATCCCCCACATGAATGAAAATTGATTTTCAGGGTATTTTGAAATCGGAAACAACTGTGTTTAACGGTCGATCCCTGCATAGGATAGGTAGGGATCACTATACCCTTTGAACCTTCCCTTGTGAAGACATGTTTACTCTACTGGCTGTACGGTAGAACGCGATGTCTTTGAACCGACTGCCGTTTGTGTAGACGATGACATATCTAACACAGGAACCTCCCAACCATGCTCTGTTCTCATGAGTGTGCCCATTTTGGTCGTGGGTCACCGTCCTGGTTCTGCAAGAGTTTGTGAAGAATTGTGCCCATCAATTCTCCTTTGAAGCGACCCTCACTTCTCTCTCACATAGGTGATTCTTTTCCGAGTATCCCGCATACTCACACATGTCAACCGACATTCGAATCATTAAAACATCAACATGCTAACCTTGCGCGGGAGTCACTGTTTCTAACGAGGAGTGGTAGGGAGTCCGAGACCCCCACAGTGACACGCTCCGTTCCATAATTTAGTTGTCCCATTGAACCTAGGTGCCAGCTAGGTTGGGTATCCACTATAGAACTTTTAGTCCAAGGGCTTTAGACCCATTCCTCGTTCCAATTTCTCCACAACCATTTGCTTACCCTCGGGTTAGCTAGTTAGCGGCCGCTACGTTATCATTTGACATCACGTAGTCAATAGAGATAACCCCTGTTGTGAGAAATTGTTTAATGGTATTATATCTACGACTTATAAGTCTAGACTTACCATTCCATATTTAACTCTGTACTTTAACCAATTTTGGCTTGACTATCGCAATGCACACAAATTGGAGGTACGAGTTCACCACTAGGAACATTCTCGAAATAATGGCATAGCCATTCGGCCTACTCGCTCGCGACACGAGTGTAAGGCTCTCAGCTTTGATCCCGTCAGATCTTAGCTATCACAAATTCATTTCGAGAATTTCCGTCCAACCGACTGCACTGGCCTACGTAAAGACGTAGCCTTTAATGGACTTAGCGTCCTTTGATATCCGTGCTATACTTTCCAAGTACGGCTAGATATCCCACGTAGTGCAGTCCAAAGTCACGAGCATACTTAGTTGAAAAAATCGCTAGGCGTTTTAAGCGCTTTTTAAAAAAATAATAAAAAAATTAAGATTTGATAATTATAAACTATTTAATATTTTAATAGTTAATACTAAAATATTAAATATTAACCTAAAAACATCTAGAACTGTAAGTTGTATAAAAATTTAAAAAATCAAAACACAATTCCACAAAGTCAACTCACAAAGTATCAACTTACAGCCTGTTTGGTTTGCTGGAAAATATTTGAAGAGAAATGGAATTGATATTGTATGAAAAATAAATTTCAAGAAAATAGATTCCATTGTTTGGTTGGTGGAAAAAAAAATTACTAGGAATATGGATTCCATTGTTTAGTTGGGTTTAGAAAGGCAAAGAATAATGAATATAAACACTACTGGAAATTATGGAATTTCCGATCACTTGAAAGTGATCTTAAATCAAGTTGAAAGCAAAAAGTGGTCGGAAATAGCAACAAAGGTTTTTCCGGATACCAAAAGTGGTCAGAACAAGACTTTCGACTTGATTTAAGATCACTTTCAGGTTGTCGGAAATTTCATAATTTCCAGTAGTGAAAGACCAATATGCCCCTAAAAAGATCAATGAATAAATATGTATCTATGTAATTAAGAAACTTTCATAAGGGTAAAATGGTCCAGTCATGTTACTTTTTTGTAATGCCTGTGAAAAACAAAATCCCACCCGGCCATTTGCAAAGAATTCATTTTCCTCAACTTCGAGAAATTCATTTTCCAATGAATTCCATGAACCAAACAACATAACACTATATTTTCCTTAACTTTTAGGAAAACATTTTCCTTGGAAAATGTTTTCCATCCAACCAACACCTCCTTAGTTCCAAACTTCCAAATCAATTCATAGAATCATAGAGAAAATGATAAAGTTAAACTCCAAAATAAAGAAATCAATACAAAAACTCAAAGTTTTCAAAATTCAAAACAAAGTAAAAAACAAATAATAATAAAGTAAAGTCTTCATCCAATTCTACAAAACAGTAGCGACTAATTTCAAATGTTTTTAAAATTTCTTAGGTTTGCGATCGATTTGGACGATTTAAGGTTATTTTGCTCAAAACAACGTCATTTTGGGTGAAATAACATATTAAAAAAAAACACTGGCTAATTGGGCGACTAGGTGGCCTAGTCGGCGCCTAGGCCGCCTAGAACACCTATTTTGGTGATATTCTAGGTGATGGGCCGGCACCTAGAGCCTAAGCGCGATTTGTGCACCCATGACTAGCGGCTAATGCATGTGTAACTTTATTCCAAAAATGTAATACGAGCCAATACTGGTGTTTGTCCTTAACTGAATGAAAATTGTGTTTGTTAGTTCTTTGTGATATTTGTGTTGTTCCTTTGCACTTATTTTCCAATTTCACCCTTCAAATTTTCTTTTGATCTTTATTTTAACCTTAGTTGTTAAAATAATTTGCATTAAGTGCTTTTACAGGGAATGATGTTATTTTTGTTTTACATGTATAATTTCTTATCAAATTTACCCTCAATGTACTTTTCTTTTGTCACTTCTACACTTCTATCCTCACTATGTAAAATACAATCACATGCATACATGTGCATATATGTAGTTTTTATAAATAAAATAAAATTTAATAATAATTTTTAATTATTGAATAATGTATGTATCTATTTTCATATTATTTTCTTTTTGAGTACTATTGACTCTGTTATAATGTAGTATCTGAGATATTATTTTCTTATTTAAAAGTATAACTTCTATTTTGACATTAAAAAAAATTAAAATTTCAATTTTTTTTTTGTGTGTGTGTGTGTGTGTGTGTGTAAAAGAGTTTAGTGTTTCATTTGTTTCTTATTGGATGTGGGATATGTGCATCATTGGCTTATTGTCAACAAATCATTTCTATTTCATTTATTATGGTATTGATATTAAAATTTAATTATAATAAAATAAATTATAAGAAAAACTAATTGAATTCCTAAAAGCTAATTTTTAAAAAAAAAAAAAAAAAACACAACACCTACTATGTTCAATGCATTTTAAAAAATTATGCTAGATAGTAATATTTCTTATCATCAAATTAAAATTCTATCTTCTAATATTTATTTTGAGAGCAACTTTCCTTCCACATACATCATGAATCAACACTCATTTATCTCTACAGTACAGCATTGATATATATATTTAGGGGTGCGTTCAGGTGACAACGAGCTCCCAAGAGGGCAATGAGAACCAATCACAAACGTCGATTACTGGAACCCTATTGACCTGCTATTACAGGTCATCTATCTTCTAATATTTATAAGATTTATGTGTTTATATAATTATATAATTATTTTAATCATTTAATTTTACTAGCTTTTAGTTATTCATTGGACAATATATATTCAGTTGCACATGATGCGTATTTACACCTAATTTTCTTATACTTACATATCAGCATGCATATCAGTCAGCGTCACGTTTCGAGCATAGGATATACCCTGAAAATCAATTTTTCATTCATGTGGGAGATTGTTGGAAAAATAGCATTAAAATGGCATTTTAAGTAGCTATTTTGTGGTACAATTATCAGTGGGGTCCACTTTCGATTGGGTCGGGTCAAAGTGAATTCGGGTTCTTCGTAATGAGACGAATAGATTGATTTATTGTACGCTCAAAACAGATAATGGGTCAATGAGATATTGATTCTCAAAGTAGACCCATTAAGTTGGAAAAATGAAGGGAAAAAGTGAGCTTTTGTCCCACATTGGTTTGGGAAGAGGATTTGCCCCACTATTTATACAAGAGCACTTTTAAAGCTTATTGAATTGTATGCATAGAGGTTCTCTTTCGCGCGCACGGGAGAGGGGGGTGGTGCAAATCAAATCTCAAACTGAGATCGAAAAGGCTTGATCCTAGCCTAATCTCGTGTATGTCGACACTTGCGGGAGTAAAAGGTCTCGTGTATGTCGACACTTGCGGGAGTAAAAGGCCTTTTTAGCGGCTTTCGGTGTGTGTGCAGGAATGGTAACGTCTATACTGTTTACCTGACTGTTTGAATGGGTTAATTTAGCTGGGCCGCTGGCTTCGGTGTGTGTGCAGTGGTAAACCGCGTCGGTATGGTACGTCTATACTGTTCACCTGACTGTTTGAATGGGTTAATTCAGTTACGGAAATAATTGTATATTAATTTCCAGAATTAATCTCCATGTTAAATAGTCAGTTTTGAAGGTTACAATCTGATTTTTAAATCGGATTTAATGCTATTGTTGAATGCTATTTACATCTCAATCTCCTATATAAGTTTGTTGTTGGAGCAGCAGATTTACAAGAACGAACAAGTGAAGCACAATAAAAACACACAACACAGGAATTGTTTTCTTCTTCTCAAAACTCTGCTCCTACTCCGTTCTTTGCCTAACTGTGTTCAAGGCTTTGCTCTAGTTCGCCGGGTTCGATCGTTTGGGTGCTCAAACGTCGAATCGTAGCATGTTTTATCCTAGGAAGCCTAGGGCACAACGCTCCTAGCACTTTTGGGAGGTGGCAAATAAGGTTTTAAGGAGATAGTGATCTCTAAACTCGTGCTAAAAAACCCTACACGAAACACAAGCCACTATTTTTTCTTCTCCGGTTTTGGGATTATGCCTCTAAGCTAAAATCCTTGCACTACACTTTGTTTTCTTTTGGTTGGAATTATAATATGAGGATTATTTGTTCCATTTTGGTTGATATACGTATATATTTTTCGTAGATATAGATGTATATAACCGTGGGGGTCTGATTTATATATATTTGTGTGTATATATATATTTCGGATATATGCCAAATAATATTTTATATACTTTCGATCTTGTGTATACAGGGACGGAGCCAAAGGGGGGGGGGGGGGCAGGGGGGCACCTGGCCCCCCCCTCACCCCACCCCCACCCCATATATAATTTTTGTATGTATATATGTATATATAGTATAGGTTTTAGTATTAGTATAAAAAAACTAGTAAATGTTAACAAGTAGGGAGTTAGTTTAGTTGGTAGGGCATGTGGTTGGTAATGAGAAAGGTTTTGGGTTCAAATCCTTGCATTATCATAGTTTTACATATTTTTGAGTTCTTCCACTATGGCTTCAACACAGTCACTTTTTTGTTATTTAACATGTGTAATGTATAATGCGTTTTATATTCAAATTATTTTATCAAATTAATTATGGTTCATATTTTGTTATGAACATTTTTATAAAGTTTCGATGTGTTTTATTTTTCGCACATATCCAATAATATTTAGAATTATGTTTCTTAGATAATGGTTATAAAAAAAAAAAATTCTTAAGTAATTTATTTATTTTTTTAAAATCATCTCTTTTGTATTTAATGTTTCGCTTTTATTGGAAAAAATTTCTAAATCTGTCCTACTTCTTCGCCCCCCCAGTCGAATTTCTGGCTCCGTCCCTATGTGTATATATAAATATATATTATTTTGCGATATTAAATCGACTTTGGTTCATTATCTCCAACACATTCAACTTTGCAAATACTAAATACTCAAACACTCCACACACGTAATATATTCAACATACAAGTATACAACACACATTAATTAAAATACACCCCATTTATTGGGACAACATTTGTTGCTGTGACAAAATGACTAGAGCCATTTGTTGCAACATTTATTTCATATTATATATATGATAGGTTGAGATTTGTGTGATGCACTATTTTTGTGTCATGAAAATAGTGCATCATACAAATATTTTCATTTAACACTTATGGGAACAGTAACATGTTTGTTGTTGACAGTTCCATTTGTAGCCACCCTTGCCCTTGCACCACCCGCCACAGTGCCCTGAGCAACCTCCATTCCAAGAGTTGCGTGAAACACATCCGCCATGGCCACCGCCACCGCCTCCCCCACGGCCACCGCCACCCCCATGGTGTTGTGCTTCAACCTCTGCATTCATATTATTTCGCAACAACGTCAATCATGGCTAACCACGACACTCACATTCATTTTATTAATTATTTTGAGTGACAAGGAAAATCCACCACAACTACTCGATGGTGTGCCGGGGTAAACCACGTCTTGTGATCCTAGCCGGCGAAGGACCACAAGGAGGTTAAATAGTATAGTTCGCTCATAACTGACTATTGGACAAATTAAGAAGCAGTGTTGCAAAAATCCTGCCTAGGTAATCGGTGCCTATACTAGGCGCTAGACGCTGATCGGCCGCCTAGCGTATCACCATAATTGGTGGTCTAGGCGGCTGGCCGGCTATGCGACCGACTAGACTTCCTAGGCACCGACTAGGTCGCCTAGTCGGCCGATTAGCTATTGTTCCCTTCTTTTTTAAATAGGTTATTTCACTCAAAACAACAATCGTTTTGAGGTAAATAATCTTAAATTGTTCAAACTCTAGATGTTTTTTAGGGTAATATTTAATATTTTAGTATCAACTATTAAAGTATTAAATAGTTTATAATTATCAAGTCTTTAAAATTTTAAAACGTTAAACAAATTTTTAAAAAATAAAAATATAATAAAAACTACACGGGCACCTAGGCACCGATTAATTATATTGCTGCCTATGTGACCTAGGCGCTAGGTGCCCCCGAGTGCCCAATGAGCGTTTTAAGAAGTATGAAAACTGTATTGAAAAAAGAATTAGAGATCGAAACCCACCATATGATGCAATGAGGATGAAGCAAAAGAGGATAGCAACAAAGGTCACTTTGTTAAATTGTGTAAGACCCATTCTTCTTCTTTGTTTCTTCTTTGTTTTTGTGTTTGTTTGAGAAAATTTAGGCCGTGAAGAGGGAATTTATAGGAAGATCAAATGGATTTGCGAAGATGTTTTGAATGGATCAAATAGTTTTTAAATGTTTTGTCATCATGAAAGTGACAACAGATAGCAGGCTTGGCAGAGGAAGGCTTTATGTATAGTCCAAACGCACATTTTGCAATCGAAAGATGCGTTGTTTTGGCCCAACATGCATCATTTTAAGATGAATTAATACTCATGGTTTATTTATACAAACTTTTACTTATTCATATTTCACTTTTTTTTAAAACAAAATTTTTAAATGTTTTTTTGGTAAGCCTATATATGCCTCCGTACAAAAACAATTAATAGTTCTGCTTAATTTTCAATTTAAATAACCGCCGATAATAAATTTAGAACAAAAAGAACATCAATATATTATGGCTCGATTATGTAACTTGATTAAATTGACGTACCAGTTCATCCTATGATAGCTTCTGCTGATTTTCCATACATCTTTGAGCCAGTCTTATCTCCTATAATGGTGTCCACAACGTTTTATTTGTTAAATATTAATTATATGACTACATTATTTTACTTTCGTTTTCTGTTAAGAATTAATTATATGACTACATTATTTTACTTTCGTTTTCTTTTACGTTGTAAACTTTAACGAAAGCAAATAATTCAATTGTGCTGAGGTGATCATATAACATTGATTTATTTATAGTAATAATTAAACACTTACGTACTATTACACCCAAAGTTATAATCAGTAGCGAATTGAAATATGACATCGATCGAGGTGTTGACCAAGTTGGTTATCACAATATACCGTCTTTGTTGGGTAAGGTTTGAAGAGTCGAGCCCTACATCTTACTATCCAAGCATGGTGTTGACTATTATTAATACAACTCTAAGATTATATCGTATTAATGTAATGTTTAAGAGTGAAATTTTATCAAACTATGTAAAGAAAAAAGACATGACTATACTTTGAGTAGCAAGTGAATTCTAGAGCAAAGCGGAGTGGGACGAGAGATTACTCAATTCATTTTTGTCATATTTTATAGTACGTCAGAATACATAGGCCAATGAGATTTATTGGTCGATCACATATTTACTTATTCAATCTTTAATGATATTATAAATTAATCTCCATATGCATGGTCAAGTAGTCAACCCATTTTAGTTGAGCGGTTTTGGTTGTGGCCACAAAATATGACATCAAATTCCTACGTATGCTATTAATAAAAAATAAAAAATAAAAAAGTCTAGCTTTCGTAGTTTTAGTTTTTTGTTAAAAAATTATTTAAACCCTCTTTTGTAAAATAGTTAGCCTATTAATCAATTTTAACTTGTTTGATTGACTTGGTTAAACAACCCATATGTGCGTTTGATTAAATAGTTTTTTTTGTGATAGCTTATTGTTCTAAAACACTAAATTCAAATAGCTACCGACAAAGTATGCTGTTAAGCTGAGGAAAATAGCCTAAGGACTCTCGTGTAATTCTACACATAGTTTCTACTATAATTGTCAAAGCTGTGCTATATAACAATAGCTTTCTAAA
Organism: Ipomoea nil; assembly: GCF_001879475.1. Classification (NCBI taxonomy): domain Eukaryota; kingdom Viridiplantae; phylum Streptophyta; class Magnoliopsida; order Solanales; family Convolvulaceae; genus Ipomoea; species Ipomoea nil. Next base: position 1,116,290 of record NW_017618815.1, on the reverse strand, counting down.
ACTTGTTAGTGGTAACTTCTTTTTCATGATCAATCTGTTAGGAACATATGTATTAGGATTTTGATGATACCAATGTAACTTAGAAGTAGACCCCTAACTTTTTGTCATTAGTTTGCTACCTTCGTTCTAGACGAAAGGTACCTTAACTCATCATGTAATTCGTGTTAAGTTAGACAAACACACGAAACCGAGTTAAGCTTACTTTTAGTTAGGTATTTATCAAACGAAAGAAGAACAGTTCGATGAAGCACAATCTCATTTCTACTCAACAACGAAAGATGAAATGATCTCTTACCACAGAAAGCAGAAGCCGAAAGGAGCATTCTGTTAAAAAGACCTTTATGACTGTCAACTCAAGAAGAATGTTGTCAAATGTCTCATCTGAAGATTATCCTAGGAATAAACTCTCCTAAGGATTGAGAGCACACTTCTCAAGGTGCATTAAATGCTAAGGTATTACTTTTTCGGTGCTAGAAGACAAAATAAGCAAAAGTGCTTATCTACAACGTCTATATAGTACAACTGCATTTAATGAAGCAATAAATGCACAAGGCTCTCCGGTTATTAACCACTGGATCATAGGTTTGAAATACCATCTCCCTCTAACGGATGGATTTCTTCACACCTATAAATACCCATCTTCTCCACATTAGAAGGTGCTGTTTTTTTAGAACAACTGAATTCATTCTCTCAAAAGCTCCTTATACAAGTTCACTCTCTCAAGCTTTTGAAATCCAGTGATTCAAGGTGTGAAATTTGAAAAAGACTCATCTGAATTCTTTACACATCCTTGAAGAAATCTTGCAACTTTGTACACGCTGATCATCCATCCAGTCACCAGCCAGTCAAGATTTCAACGTGTTGGAGAAACTCAAAGACTATTCAATCCAACCCTCAACTCTGAAGAAGAAGTTGATAGAGGCGGAGTAAACTCGAGGAGTTGAAAAACCTTCAAGTAGCTGTCCGGCTTAGTGATCAAGGAAGCTATCTTTGTGTATTTTGTACTAGGAGTAATAGTGCAAACCTTTCACAAGTTGTGGAAGAAGAGTAGAGTAGGCACAGTTGGCCGAACCACTATAAAAATTCTCTTGTCTCTGTCTCTTTACATTTCAGCATTTACTTTCGTGCATTGCATTCCATCAGTCCTAACCGAAAGATTCTCATAAGATCAAATTGTGCAAAGAAACTTAAAATTTACCTACATATCCGCTGCGTAATAACCCCAAAAGGAGTTATTATTCGTGAAAAACTAATTGAGTCTATTAACCCCCCCCCCCTCTAGACTCTCCTTTCAACAGTACCGGGACCAACAAGTGGTATCAGAGCATTTGCCTTGAACGATAAAAGCTTTGCCTTTACTGCCTGGTAGATCCCTTTTCTCAAAAAGTTTAAAATCTGATTTTTCTCGTCTTTGCACTCACTTTCTAAGAAAAAAAATGGAAAAGGATCATGCTAACCGATCTAGGCCTCTTGCCTTTAATCTATCAAAATTTGATGATTGGAAAGTAAGGATGCAGGCACATCTCTCGGTGATACATGATGAAATGTGGGATGTCATATGCACAGGACCCATCACAGTGATGATAGTAAACACGAATGCTGCTGCACAAGGAGCTGGTGCAGAACCCATGATTCCGAAACCAAAGGCTCAACTCAACTCTGATGAGAAAACACGAGCTAACTTGGACAATGTTGCTTGAGACATCCTCTACAAATCTCTGGACGATTCCTTGTTTCCGAGAGTTCGAAAATGCACAACAGCAATGGAAATCTGGAACGTTCTTATGAACTTGGGAGAAGGAAATGAGCAAGAAAAGGACAACAAACTCACTGTTGCCATGAAAAAGTTTGAAGACTTCAAGATGATGCCCAACGAAGCTGTCACCGACATGGAGCTCAGGTTCACCAAGCTTCTAGGTGATCTTTCAGATCTCGGAAAAGAGCTCACTGAAAAGGAGAAGAATTTGAAGATTCTTCGAGGTCTCCTGAAATCATGGGACATGAAAGTCACCGCAATGAGAGATCATCGCGATATGAAAACCACGAGCACAAGTAAAATGTGACACCCCAAAAATCCACACTCCAAACCATGAATTAATTGAGTAATTAATTCTATTTCTTTTGAGGAATTGATTCCTAAAATCCTGATTTTTGATACTCAAGGACTAGTTTTTGACTAGTCAATCTTTAAATGGTGTTGTACCTTGTGCTTTGAGAGGAGTTCCCTTGTTCCTTACACTTTCTAAGAGTTAGTAAGGGTATCCTTGTCTTTTCACCAAGAGCTAGTTTTGTAACCTAAACCTAGAAGACTTCTTCATTTCATTCCTTTACATTTCCTAGAAAATATCTCTACCTTCTCTCTAGAAAACAAGAGTAGCTTGTTCTTCAAGCCAAAAGAAGCCTTTTTTCAAGATTCCAAATTTTGCTTCCAAGATTCAATCTTTCCTCTATTTTGGCATCTAGAAGGGTAAGATCTAAGCTTGTCTAGTCTTTTTGGTTCCATCTTAGTTGTCTTTTCTTAAAGGTTGGATCTTTATGATCTTTTGGTTTGATCTTGAAGTGGGTTTGGCTAGTGAGCTTAGTGGAGAGCTTGTTGTGGTGTAAGAAGAGTCTTTTGGTCTTCAAGAGGTAACCCATGCTCTACAAAACCTATTTTGCTTACCTATATATGATTTCTTGGCTTCTACATGTGTTTTGCTATGAAATGTGAGTGTTTATGCATTTTTCTTGTGATATTGCATATCTAGAGCTTGTGTTTAGGTTTCCTTTGTGCCATTGCTTGGCATTTTCCTTGGTTCAAGTCATTTTGTTGTGCTTGGTGAGATTTGGCATGTTTTGGACTTGAATTTGTGTTTGGAGGAGAAAATCCCCGAAGGGATTGTTTGACACAAGAGCGTGTACCTGCGGGCGGAACGGCGGGGAGAGCCCTACCCACCGCCCACCCGCTGGTACACGGGAATGTGGGTGTTGTACCCGCGGGCAGAACCACGGGTAGGGGCCTACCCGTGGGTCCACCCGCGGGGAACACAGTGAGGTTGGAGTGGGATTTGTTCCCCGTGTTTTGTTTGTCTCGGTCTTTGATCTTTTGGCCTCCCGTTGTTCTTTTGTGGAACTATTTGAGCGTCTTCTTGATGTTTCATAGGTCTAGAGCTTTATGGTAGGTATCCATGTAGGATCTTTGGTGTTGTGAATCGTGCTAAGTGTTCAACATTGTGTTTCGTTGAACCATGTGGTGTCTTGTGTGTTCCTCGGAACTATCTTGAGTTTCCTCGTTGTTGAGCTTGCTAGTTATTATCCTAATGCTAGCGTCGTTGTTGTCGATGGGTGGTGACCTGTCTCTTGTTTGAGTATGTTTCGTACCTCTTTTGCAATTCGTTGCATGTTTCGTGTGAGTGGTGGTGCGTGTGTGGCTTTACCTGGATTGCACGATTAGTGGTATGAGACGCTAGTCACCAAGGTATTGCAGCGGTCCTCGTGGTGGCCGTGACGTGATTTCATGGAGTTGTGGCTGAGTCCACGTGTTTGGGGGATAACATTGTGTTATCCGGGCATGTGTTGCCGTGAATTGGTGGGTTTTCGTTGGTGGTTATAGGTGGGGGACGACGGTCCCGGAGGAATAAGGTTGGACTTGGCTGTACAGGGGCTTTCTGGAGGTAATGGTTGGCACCGAAGGTACAAGGTTGGGGGTAGCCATAAGGTTGGAACAGGGCATAAGGAAGGCATATCAACTCGTGATGTGTGATGTCACGAGGGTTTGTGAAGCCGTTGTTGTGGTGAGTTCTCTTCTCTCGTGACGTGTGTAGTCACGGAGGCTTGTGGTGTGGTGTTTTGGCATGTGTTGCCGTTGGGTGAGTCTTTATCCTTGTGTGTGGTTAATCTTTGTGGTTGGGATGTGTTCTCGGTTTTATCCTTGTAAGTGGTGAGTCTTGTGTTGTCTTTTGACTTATATATATGTATTCCATTTCGAAAATGGTTTTCATATTATATATCTACCTATTTATGATACTTAACGGTATTGGTGGGTTACCAGCATCTCTCGCTGACCGGGCGTCGCCCCGATGTTTATCTTTGTATCTTTCAGGTGATGCGTAGTCGAGCGCGATGTCTAGAGCCTGTAGCTTAGCACATGTGTCTTTAGACAGTGTTGTTGAGGCCTGTGTGCCAATGTCCCTAGATTGTTTTAGTTTGTTGTTTTTGGGATAGTGTTACACTTGCAGATTGTCGCCGTAGCGTATGCCAAGTGTGGTATACGTGGCATAACACCCCGTTTGGATTCCTTTTATCCAGTTATCTTTTTATCTTCCGCTGTGCTAGTGTTTGTTGTTAATCTGCATGTGTTAAGACTCGTTTTAAGTCTTGTTGTTTTTGGGGGGTGTTACAGTTGGTATCAGAGCCTAGGTTTGAACCTTGGTTTAGAGCCTAGGAAGAGTTGAGTCTAGACTTTCTAAGTGTTTAAGTGTGTTTTGAGACCTCTAAGCGACCTTAAGGAGCTATGTGTTAGGCTTAGGACTCTAGGTTGCGCGGTGAGATGTGTGTTGCTTTCTGTCTTGCTTGCTCTTTTGGTAACCTTGTTGTTGTAGCAGAAGTCTGTGATGCCTCCTCGCCAGCGAATCGCAGTGTTTGAAGATGTGAGTGAAGTGGTTAAGAGATCTCGGTTGGCCGAATCTAGCAGTGCTTCTGGGGTAGTTGAACGGTGGATTCGGAGTGGTACGTCTACAAGAGTAAGTTCTAGTGCAGCTTCTGTGCCGGTACTCCATGATGTAAGAGAGTATGGAAGGATAGAGGTTCATCATCCGACGGTAGGGTCATCTCAAGAGAGGGTGCTCACCTTAAATGAAGTCCGAACAAGTGACAGTGACGTAGTAGTGGGAACCTTCCTCGTGCAATCTGTGCCAGCAACAGTCTTGTTTGATTCAGGGGCATCTAACTCGTTTATATCACCCGGCCTCGTGAAGAAGTTGGGCTTATCTGGGGGCGCGAGAGTGAGGTTTAATGTGAAGGTAGCGTCAGGAGAAGTTAGGGTGTGTGACCGTCTTTTTGAGGGCATCAAGATTTGTATCAAAGGAGAAGAGTTTCCGAGCGATCTAATCCAGTACGACTTGGACGGGATGGATGTGGTCCTAGGTATGGAATGGTTGGGGCGGTTTAGAGCCCAAATCTTGTGCAAAGATCAGAAGATAGTGCTACGAGGACCCAGTGGGAAGAGAGTGTCATACCGTGGAAAGATGGAAGAACTCGGAATTAAGTTGGTGTCTATGGTAAAGATGAAGAGGTACATGGACAAGGGCAATGATGTGTACTTGTGTTCCGTCGAGAACTTGGAGGCAAAGGAGGAAGTGGCTCATACGATACCTGTAGTCCGTGAATTTCTTGATGTTTTTCCTGAAGAAATACCGGGTATGCCGCCTGCTAGGGAAGTGGAGTTTTCAATGGATCTCATGCCAGGCACTGCACCCATCTCTAAAGCCCCATATCGTTTGGCTACGCCAGAAATGCAAGAATTGAAGGCTCAGTTGCAAGAACTCCTTGACAAGGGTTATATCCGGCCAAGTGCATCGCCTTGGGGAGCTCCGGTGTTGTTTGTAAAGAAGGAGGACGGGAGTATGAGGTTGTGTATCGATTACCGGGAGCTGAATCAAGTTACCATTAAGAATAAATACCCTCTCCCAAGAATAGACGACTTGTTTGATCAACTACGTGGCGCGGGAGTGTTCTCCAAAGTTGACTTGAGGTCAGGGTACCATCAGATAAGAGTAGCAGACAAGGATATCCCTAAGACTGCATTTCAGACTCGGTACGGTCACTACGAGTTTACGGTTATGCATTTCGGTTTGACTAATGCCCCTGCAGTTTTCATGGACCTGATGAACAGAGTATTCAAATCTCACCTTGATGATTTTGTGATTGTGTTCATCGACGATATCTTGGTTTATTCAAAAGATAGGGAGGAACATGTTGGACACCTTCGGACGGTACTTCGAATCTTGCGGGAAAAGCAGTTGTATGCCAAGTTTTCTAAGTGCGAGTTTTGGAAAGACAGTGTGACGTTTCTAGGCCATGTGATTGATAGTAGAGGGATTTCTGTGGATCCAGACAAGATACGGGCAGTAAAGGAATGGGCTGCACCCTCATCGGTGTCGGAAGTAAGAAGTTTTCTTGGGTTAGCAGGTTATTATCGGAGGTTTGTTTTGGATTTTGCCAAGGTGGCTCAACCGTTGACTAAGTTGTTAAGAAAAGAAGTGCCTTTCGTTTGGGATCAAGCTTGTGAATCAGCATTCCAGGAGTTGAAGGAGAGACTCACGTCTGCACCAGTTTTAATTCTACCATTGGGAACGGGAGGTTTTGAGGTATACAGCGATGCGTCCAAGAAGGGACTAGGTTGTGTGTTGATGCAGAACGGGAGAGTGATTGCTTACGCCTCACGTCAGCTTAAGGTTCACGAAGAGAACTACCCTACACATGATTTGGAATTGGCCGCTGTGGTGTTTGCTTTGAAAATTTGGAGGCATTATCTCTATGGGGTGCGTTGCAAGATATTCACGGACCACAAGAGTCTCAAATATATCTTCACCCAAAAGGATCTCAATATGCGGCAACGAAGGTGGTTAGAACTCATCAAGGACTATGAGTTAGATATTCAGTATCATGAAGGAAAAGCCAATGTGGTAGCGAATGCCTTAAGTCGGAAATCGAAGCATACCGCTAGCTCTATTTGGGTGGTGGCGGATGAGCTTTGCAAGGAGCTTCAACGGATGAGTTTGGATGTGGTGGAACAAGGAGATGTGGAGGCAGAAGTTCGTTGTTATAACTTAAGGATTGTACCTACGTTTCTGGGAGAGATCAAGGAAGAGCAGCAAAAGGATGTGTTCTTGACCAAGGTAAGGGATGACCTAGCTAGAGGAAAAGGGGGACCGTTTGAGTTACATGCGGATGGAGTGTTGAGGTACAAAAGCCGTGTGTGCATACCCGCGTCATGTGATCAGTGGAAGCGACGGATTTTGGAAGAAGGTCATAACACACCCTATTCGGTTCACCCCGGAGGAGACAAGTTATACAAGGACGTGAAGGGTTTCTTCTGGTGGCCTAATATGAAGAAGGAAGTTGCAGAGTTTGTTGGGAAATGCCTTAATTGCCAAAAGGTTAAAGCGGAACGTTGTAAGGTTAAGGGGTTGGTACAACCGTTAGAAATTCCACAAGGGAAATGGGATTCTATATCTATGGATTTCGTGGGAGGATTACCGACGACCCGTTCGGGTAAGGACAAAATCTGGGTGATAGTTGATCGTTTGACCAAGACCGCCCGCCTCATCGCAATGAAGGAGACCTGGACAATGACATAGTTGGCTCAAGCTTATGTTAACCAGGTGGTAAAGTATCATGGAGTTCCGAGGGATATTGTCTCCGATAGGGATTCAAGGTTCTTATCTCAATTTTGGAAATCTTTGCAAGCAGCTCTTGGAACTAAGTTAAGTCTCAGTACAGCTTTCCACCCAGCCACCGATGGACAAACAGAAAGGACTATACAGACTATCGAGGATTTGTTGAGAGCTTGTATGTTAGATTTTCAAGGATCTTGGGAGGACCATTTGGATTTGATAGATTTTTCTTACAACAACAGTTATCATTCGAGTATTCGCATGGCACCTTATGAGGCTCTCTATGGACAGAAGTGTCGCAGTCCGCTTTGTTGGGAGGATCTTGTTAATCCGATAGTGTTGGGGCCACAATACTTGTTGGACACATCCGAGAAAGTTAAACAGATTCAAGAAAGGATGAAAGCGGCTCAGAATCGTCAAAAGTCTTATGCTGACTTGGCTAGAAGACAGGTGGAGTTTTCAGTTGGGGATAAGGTTTGGTTGAAAGTATCTCCCACCCGGGGAGTAATGCGGTTTGGGAAGAAAGGGAAGTTGAGCCCTAGATTTATAGGTCCGTATGAGATCTTGGAGAGAATTGGGAGTTTGGCTTACCATTTGGCGTTTCCCTTGGAGTTGGACAGAGTGCATAACGTGTTCCATGTATCACAGCTCAAGAGATATGTTCATGATCCGACTCATGTTTTATCACCGGAAGTGTTACCGATAGATGAAGATTTGTCTTATGAAGAAAGGCCGCTCAGAATTTTGGACTTTAAGACTCGGGACACTCGCAGGAAATCTGTTAGGATGGTAAAGGTTTGGTGGTCTCATCATGGGGTTGAAGAAGCTACTTTGGAGCTGGAGGCATCGATGCGGGAGCGGTACCCTGAGTTGTTTGTGGAAGATATCTCGTCTTTTTAGGTTGTTGTGTGCTTTGAGTGCTTGCTTGCTTTGTTTGTTACCTTGCTGTTTAGCTAGTGTGTTAGATGGTGTTTGGGTTAGTTGTTGAGTTCTTGGTTGTTGTCTAGAAGTTGGTCGTTGTGTTGAGGTTAGAGTTCTTGATGCCAATCTATCCGTTTGTTGACCTCTTGCCCATCCTTGAAATCGTAATGTCTTTCTCTTTGCCTTGGAACCTTGTGAGAACTTTAGGAGTTTTTGACCAAAAGGGATATTCTTGAAATTCTTGTCACAATTTTGTTTCCTTGTTACCTTTCGTTCTTAATTCGTTGTACCCAAGTTTCGGGGACGAAACTTCTTTGAAGGGGGAGAGGATGTGACACCCCAAAAATCCACACTCCAAACCATGAATTAATTGAGTAATTAATTCTATTTCTTTTGAGGAATTGATTCCTAAAATCCTGATTTTTGATACTCAAGGACTAGTATTTGACAAGTCAATCTTTAAGTGGTGTTGTACCTTGTGCTTTGAGAGGAGTTCCCTTGTTCCTTACACTTTCTAAGAGTTAGTAAGGGTATCCTTGTCTTTTCACCAAGAGCTAGTTTTGTAACCTAAACCTAGAAGACTTCTTCATTTCATTCCCTTACATTTCCTAGAAAATATCTCTACCTTCTCTCTAGAAAACAAGAGTAGCTTGTTCTTCAAGCCAAAAGAAGCCTTTGTCAAGATTCCAAGTTTTGCTTCCAAGATTCAATCTTTCCTCTATTTTGGCATCTAAAAGGGTAAGATCTAAGCTTGTCTAGTCTTTTTGGTTCCATCTTAGTTGTCTTTTCTTAAAGGTTGGATCTTTATGATCTTTTGGTTTGATCTTGAAGTGGGTTTGGCTAGTGAGCTTAGTGGAGAGCTTGTTGTGGTGTAAGAAGAGTCTTTTGGTCTTCAAGAGGTAACCCATGCTCTACAAAACCTATTCTGCTTACCTATATATGATTTTTGGCTTCTACATGTGTTTTGCTATGAAATGTGAGTGTTTATGCATTTATCTTGTGATATTGCATATCTAGAGCTTGTGTTTAGGTTTCCTTTGTGCCATTGCTTGGAATTTTCCTTGGATCAAGTCATTTTGTTGTGCTTGGTGAGATTTGGCATATTTTGGACTTGAATTTGTGTTTGGAGGAGAAAATCCCCGTAGGGATTGTTTGACACAGGAGCGTGTACCCGCGGGAAGAGCCCTACCCGCCGCCCACCCGCCGGTACACGGGAATGTGGGTGTTGTACCCGCGGGTAGAACCACGGGTAGGGGCCCACCCATGGGTCCACCCTTGGGGAACACAGTGAGGTTGGAGTGGGATTTGTTCCCCGTGTTTTGTTTGTCTCGGTCTTTGATCTTTTGGCCTCCCGTTGTTCTTTTGTGGAACTATTTGAGTGTCTTCTTGATGTTTCGTAGGTCTAGAGCTTTATGGTAGGTATCCATGTAGGATCTTTGGTGTTGTGAATCGTGCTAAGTGTTCAACATTGTGTTTCGTTGAACCGTGTGGTGTCTTGTGTGTTCCTCGGAACTATCTTGAGTTTCCTCGTTGTTGAGCTTGCTAGTTATTATCCTAATGCTAGCGTCGTTGTTGTCGATGGGTGGTGACCTGTCTCTTGTTTGAGTATGTTTCGTACCTCTTTTGCAATTCGTTGCATGTTTCGTGTGAGTGGTGGTGCGTGTGTGGCTTTACCTGGATTGCACGATTAGTGGTATGAGACGCTAGTCACCAAGGTATTGCAGCGGTCCTCGTGGTGGCCGTGACGTGATTTCATGGAGTTGTGGCTGATTCCACGTGTTTGGGGGATAACATTGTGTTATCCGGGCATGTGTTGCCGTGAATTGGTGGGTTTTCGTTGGTGGTTATAGGTGGGGGACGACGGTCCCGGAGGAATAAGGTTGGACTTGGCTGTACAGGGGCTTTCTGGAGGTAATGGTTGGCACCGAAGGTACAAGGTTGGGGGTAGCCATAAGGTTGGAACAGGGCATAAGGAAGGCATATCAACTCGTGATGTGTGATGTCACGAGGGCTTGTGAAGCCGTTGTTGTGGTGAGTTCTCTTCTCTCGTGACGTGTGTAGTCACGGAGGCTTGTGGTGTGGTGTTTTGGCATGTGTTGCCGTTGGGTGAGTCTTTATCCTTGTGTGTGGTTAATCTTTGTGGTTGGGATGTGTTCCCAGTTTTATCCTTGTGAGTGGTCAGTCTTGTGTTGTCTTTTGACTTATATATATGTATTCCGTTTCGAAAATGGTTTTCATATTATATATCTACCTATTTATGATACTTAACGGTATTGGTGGGTTACCAGCATCTTTCGCTGACCGGGCGTCGCCCCGATGTTTATCTTTGTATCTTTCAGGTGATGCGTAGTTGAGCGCGATGTCTAGAGCCGGTAGCTTAGCACCTGTGTCTTTAGACAGTGTTGTTGAGGCCTGTGTGCCAATGTCTCTAGATTGTTTTAGTTTGTTATTTTTGGGATAGTGTTACACTTGCAGATTGTCGCCGTAGCGTATGCCAAGTGTGGTATACGTGGCATAACACCCCGTTTGGATTCCTTTTATCCAGTTATCTTTTTATCTTCCGCTGTGCTAGTGTTTGTTGTTAATCTGCATGTGTTAAGACTCGTTTTAAGTCTTGTTGTTTTTGGGGGGTGTTACAGTTGGTATCAGAGCCTAGGTTTGAACCTTGGTTTAGAGCCTAGGAAGAGTTGAGTCAAAACCAAATGTTAATCAGATGCAAAATCGTCCTAAGGATCCTCCACAAAGAAATGGACATATCTGACATGCCGAGAGGTCATTTTGAAGACCGATGACAAGCAATGGATGAAGTGGACCAACCGAGGAACACTAGTACAAAATAGAGCAAAGAAATTAGAGTTTAAGCTACCCTTCTTTAAACAAGGGTAGTGTATTATTTTAAAAAAATGGGGCGGTGGCATTATTGTAAATAAATGAAGAAGAAACCGCTACCCTTTTTAAAATAAGGTAGCGGTTAAAAAAAAAAAAAAACGAAAACAGTTTACCGCTGCCCTTTCTCGTAGCAAGGGCAGCGGAAACAATATCTAAAAAAAAAAAAAACTCAAAAAAGAAAAAATAATCAGTTGATCGAAAACCCTCGCTCACAACCCTCAACATAGTTCTCTCCCTCAACACATGCCGATCGACGCCTCACCTCCCTCCCTCAACACACGCCGGCGCCGACGCCGACGCCTCACCAGTGACTCCCTCAGCCGCCGCGACAGTTCTCCTCACCGCCACTCAGTTCTCCTCGCGCTGTGAGTTCCACCTGTTCATCGATTCACCGCCGCAATGCCCTCATCCGCCGTGTCCACCGCCACAGTTATCAGCCTTCGCCGCCGCTGCTTCGTATCAGGTAATATTTTTTTTTTTTGGTTAATTTTTTTAAAATTATTATTGTAATAAATATTATGTTTGTTAATTTTTATAATTTGTATTTCGAATTTTTAGTTATTTGTTGTTATTTTGGTTATTATAAACCAATTGTCCTAAAGTTTTAAATTTGCAGTGATAAACCAATTGTCTTAAAGCTTGAATTCTATCTTTTTCGTCTGTCTGCAGTGGGTACGAATGTTGGAAACAATGTTAGGATAGTTTTGAAAATGCAAAATTATTTTATATATAAACATATTGCAGTGGGGACATACTATATATAAAGCTAGTGTTTCATAAACATATATTGGATAGGGGATTTGATTAAAAAATGCAGTGGGGATCAGTGAACACTACAAATCATATATTAAAGGGATTTGTGTGATTGCAATGTTAGGATCAGTGAAACAATGTTAGGAAAGCATTAGAAAAAGAAAGCTTTTTCTTTTCAAGTAATCTATTGAATGGCCACATTTTCTTCCTTAATTGCTTCTTCGAAATTTCAAGTAGTTTCATGCAATTTCAGTAAATAGCAAGTCTATACTACTGCTTATCACTCAAGGATCTGTATTGTGACACTTTGGGTCACGTGAGTTGTAGTTAAATGAACAAGTTTGTATTCAAAACAGTATAGTCCCATGCTTGTTTGTACTATTTTTTTCTTTTTACTGTCTCATTTATGTTTGAGAAAGTATTAAGACTATATATGTTCTGGAGATAAAGATGCTTTAGTTGATTATTTCTTTTAACAGTAGAAGGATAAACAGAACATTGACTTTTTACTCTTAAGACTATATATGTTCTGGGGTACTTAGAGTATCGTTTCTCACTCTTTTACTCTTAATTTTATTTCTCACTCACAAGTAATATCAGTTTTACTTTTTATCTATCATTCTCAATGTTGAAAATTTATGCATGAAACTCTGCTACTCATGATATCTAAGCACTGGTTTATTGTTGTCTACACTTAATATAACCAGGAGCGGATCTGTTAGAGTAAAGAACATGAAAAGGATAACAGAAAGATAAAGTGGTTTATTGAACAGGGATGGAGTTGCGGGCATAACCTGATGATTTATTGCTTAGCTGGGCAGTATATGAGGGTGGTCAGCAGAGAGGTAAAGTGGCAAGCAAGGAACAAGCTTGGGGCTGGCAATGGAACACCATGGTCATCTCTTTTTAGCATGCTAGAAAGGATTAGTTTTGGTATCTCATGTCTTCTTAGTTTTGTTTCTTTGCTGTGTATGCTTGTTTGTGCTTTGTTTGGGGCTGGAGGCTTGGTGTGGTCCTTGTACAACACTCACACTGATTTGGGAGTGCCTTGGCAAAAAGGAAATGATGGAATAGTAGGGAAGAGAAAAAGAAAACAAACAGAATGATGAAAACAGAAAAGAAAAAGAGAAAAAGAGAAAGGAGAATAATTGAGAGAACTAGGCCACAATTTACATGATAAAGTGATGAACTAAGGTTCAACAATAATTTGATTGCTACACAAGCATATTTAATATGTTTGAGTATGACCAATAGTGCTGAGCTAGTTTCTCTTGTCAGTGCACCAAAATAATGTAATATACTTTGCTTTTTATTTTTATTTTTATTTTTATTTTAATATTGGGAATTCTATGTGTTGCTATGCCACTTTGCTTTTGGAAGTATAAATCAATGGAATGGCTACTTGGAAATTCACATCTGAAAATGGTAGATTGTTTGCTATTTGGTATATTTGCAGTTGGGTTCATCATTTTAATGGGTTGTGGAGCATTTTTAATGAAAATATTTGTAATTTAGGAGAAAGCTGCCTACATTGCTAAGGCATAGCAGCGCAAGGAGGACTACAACAGACAGATGGAAGCTTACAACTAAGAAAAGGTTAGTAAGTTTTCATATATTATTCAATTCGTATAGTTATCTTGGTTGTCTTGTTCCTTTAGTATGTTTTATGTTTGAAGTTTGAGTCTTTCTTGTGATTGACAAATAGGAGGGAGGTGATGAGGAAGAGTTTGATAAGTCCAAGTCTGAAGTGAATGATGATGAGGAAGACGGCAGTGGAGAGGTTTGTCAACGTTTCATTACGACCTTTTAAGTACAATAGTATTCAAAAAAAAAAAAAATACACTATACACTGTATTTATTTATGATCGATCTATGTGATGAATGTAGCATGCTAATCATATTTAAAGATCATGTGCTTTATTATATTCCTTCTTTTTATACATGCATATATACTTAAAAGTATAAAGTATCTATTATCATATGCAAATTTATTATGTAAGTTTTAGTTTTGGTTGCATGTTCATCACTTTGAATAACAAATTAAATTATTACATTAGAAATAAGTGATCTTGCTCCTTTACTTTTACTTTAGTATTTGATATAGTGTGTTGATAATATTGTGTTAATATGTAGTGTGTTGATAATATTGTGTTAATATATAGTGTGTTGATAATATTGTGTTTTGATAGTTTGTTGATAATATTGTGTTGATATGTAGTGTATGAATTTCGTATAGGATTTTTAAAAAATTGGGGGATTTAAAAATAAAATGTTTTTTTTTTAAATAAAAAAAAAATCCGCTACCCTTCTTTCAAAAGAAGGGTAGCGGATGCTTTAAAAATATAATAATATTCGCTACCCTTCTATACAAGGGTAGCGGAAAGCTCACGACTTTCAGCGTCCCCCACATCCGCTACCCTTGCACAAGGGTAGCGGATGACCCTTTACAAGGGTAGCGAATGTGCATTTCTGTACTAGTGGAAGATTGGTTTGATTTTCCCGAACCTCTGTCAAAAGAGCAATTTTACAAGATACATCTGCATAAACAAACCAATTATTTCAAGCAGTATCATAATCCTCTTGCTGATTATTTTCAAAAGCATATAAGAACAAAACCTTTTTAAAAATCTTCTATGATTATCGTGTCTTTAACGGGTACAAGGGACAGAGAATGAGTAGAGATTACTCTAGGTTTGCTTGGATCCCAAAGTTGACCTCTAACCCCGAAGGACCCGTAACCCAAGGGGTACCTAAAAATGCATAATCTTTCTTGCAGGAAAAACAAGTCATATGGTATGTGGACAGTGGATGCTCAAGACATATGACTGGTGACAAAACAATTTTGAGCAACTTTAAGGAAATTGATGGCCCAAAAGTGATATTTGGAGGAGAAACAAGTGGAAAAACTTGTGGAATAGGAGATGTCATCAAAAATGGCATAACAATTCAAAATGTCTCCTACGTAGAAGGATTGAAATTCAATCTGCTAAGCACAAGTCAGTTTTGCGACAAAGGATATAACGTTGAATTCTCCAAAGACAAATGCAATATCGTCAGCACGAGAGATGGCGAAATTGTTCTCTCAGCAAAACGAAAGAAAAACATGTATGTTATCACTTGGAACTCTTTTAATGCTAACGTTTATCTTGTAGCTAAAAGCAATGCAGATCTATGCTGGGAATGGCAAAACAAGCTGAGTCATTTAAACATAAAGACCATTAGCAAACATGCAAAGAAAGAACTAGTAGAAGGTTTACCAAAGGCAACGTACGTTAAAGACAAGCTCTGTGAAGCGTGTCAAAAAGGAAAGCAAATAAAATCATCCTTCAAGTCCAAAGAGTCAGACGTAAACTCTCGACCACTGAGTTTGCTACATATGGACCTTTTTGGACCAGTTGACCCCGCAAGTCTCAGTGGACGAAAATACACACTGGTTGTGGTAGATGATCACACGAAGTATACATGGGCATTGTTCCTGAAGAAGAAAAACGAAACAGAAACTGTTTTACCTAATCTTCTGAGACAACTCTAAGCAGAGAAGGAAATCAACATCATAAGGATTAAATCAGATCAGGGAACTGAATTTGTTAACAAAGTGATCAAGGATTTCTGTGGACAAAACGGCATATTTCATCAACTTTTGGCTGCAAGAACACCACAACAAAATGGTGTTGCCGAAAGAAGAAACAGAACTTTGAAAGAAGCAGCACGAACGATGATAGCACATTCGGGACTGCCTGAACGTTTTTGGGCCGAAGCCATCAACACTGCTTGCTACACACAAAATCGATCCCTGATCAACAAAGCTCACAATCTCACTCCATATGAATTATGGAAAGGTAAGAAACCTGTCATTAGCTATTTTCACATCTTTGGTTGCAGGTGCTTTATTCATAACAACGGGAAGACTCATCTAAGAGCCTTTGATGAAAGAGCTGATGAAGGACTATTTATGGGATATTCTTCGGTTAGTAAAGCATACAGAGTTCTAAATAAAAGAACAATGGTCATAGAAGAATCCATACACGTTAAATTTGATGATAAATCCGAGAAAATCTCTGTTAAGATGGACAAAACAACTGGTCATGGCTCAACCTCTCGAGAAAATGTAATCATAGATGACGAAGATTCAGACTTCGAAGATCATCTTCCTTCCTTCATAAAATATCAACCGAAGTCTGTGAATTCTGAATCCAGTGCTCAAAATGTTGAAGAAACACGAGTCACTAACACGAACGTTCAACCTACCTCAGAACCAATGATATACATTGGCCTACCATATATTCCTGAAATGAATGATCAGCAGCAACAACCACTTTTTGAACCAAATCTAAGATGGCTGAGAGATCATCCTCCCGATCAAATCATTGGAGATGTACAAGAAGGAGTAAGAACGAGAGCTTCATTGCACGAAAATATGATGGCTTGTTTTCTATCACAAATAGAACCAAAATCTATTGAAGAAGCACTAAGTGGCCCAGTTTGGGTTATAGCCATGTAAGAGGAACTTCACCAATTTGAACGAAATAATGTATGGGAACTAGTTCTGAGACCTACACATCAAAATGTCATTGGAACCAAATGGGTATTCAGAAACAAAATGAGTGAAGATGGTCTCATTGTTAGGAACAAAGCTCGTCTTGTTGCTAAAGGCTATTGTCAAGAAGAAGGTATTGATTTTGATGAAACCTTCGCCCCTGTAGCCAGGCTTGAAACGATACGAATGTTCCTTGCCTATGCAGCATATAAGGATTTCAAAGTTTACCAGATGGATGTCAAAAGTGCATTCTTAAATGGTCTTCTTGAAGAAGAAGTATATGTTGAACAACCTCCTGGTTTCGCGATTGATTGCAGACAAGAAAAAGTATCATCTCAAAAAGGCCTTATATGGATTAAAACAAGCTCCACGAGCTTGGTATGATACGCTTTCATATTTCCTTATCAATTGTGGTTTCACGAAATGAACTGTTGATAAACGCCCTTTCGGATCAAAGATGATAATTATGTTTTGCTAGTTCAAATCTATGTTGATGACATCATTTTTGGAAGTACAAATTCAGAATTATGTGAGAAATTCTCAAACCTTATGCAAGGAAAATTCGAAATGAGCATGATGGGAGAATTGAACTATTTTCTTGGCTTGCATGTTAAACAATGTCCGGAAGGGATATTCATTAATCAAGCAAAATATACAAAGGACTTAATTCGCAAATTTGGAATTGATGGAAAGTCCTCAGTCAAAATTCCCATTAGTACATCATTAAGAATGGATGTTGATAACGAAGGGAAAGATGTTGATCAAAAGAACTTTCGTGGAATCATCGGATCTCTTCTTTACCTCACGGCCAGTAGGCCCGATATCTCTTTTGCCGTTGGTGTATGTGCACGATTTCAATCTAAACCGAAAGAAAGTCACCTAAGTCCTGCTAAGAAGATCTTAAGATACCTTAAGGGAACCCAGAGTGTAGGACTTTGGTACCCAAAAGGAAATTCTTTTGATCTTATTGGCTATTCAGATGCTGATTTTGCTGGATGTAGAATTGATCGCAAGAGTACCTCAGGAACCTGTCAGTTCTTAGGGGGAAGACTCGTGTCTTGGTTTAGCAAGAAGCAAAATTCTATTGCAACTAGGACTGTTGAAGCCGAATACATTGCGGCTGGCAGTTGTTGTGCACAAATCCTATGGATGATTCACCAATTAAAAGATTATGGTGTAATATGTAAAACCCCGAAATTTTTAAACTTTTAAGACTTATATAATAAAGGTAAATTCTCATTAAATCCCAAAACATGATATAAGAGTACGGGGTGCTATGCCACACCTGAGCTAGAGAACTCAGGTGCACAGGCTAACTAACTAATATCCTCAATAATGTAAATACATAAGCAAGGCACGCAGGTCGAAAGGGAAACTATCAACTCTACGCTCCAAATCTCTAGCGCGCTCCAGTGTCTACTTGTAACACCCCGAAATTTTAAAACTTTTAAGACTTATAGAATAAAGGTAAATTCTCATTAAAAACATAACATAAGAGTACGGGGTGCTATGTCACACCTGAGCTAG
Source organism: Ipomoea nil (assembly GCF_001879475.1). NCBI lineage: Eukaryota > Viridiplantae > Streptophyta > Magnoliopsida > Solanales > Convolvulaceae > Ipomoea > Ipomoea nil. The sequence continues at coordinate 1,098,287 of NW_017618815.1, read as the reverse complement.
AGAACTCAGGTGCACAGGCTAACTAACTAAAATCCTCAATAATGTCAATACGTAAGCATGGCACGCAGGCCGAAAGGGAAACTATCTACTCTACGCTCCAAGTCTCTAGCGCGCTCCAGTGTCTACTCGTCTGTTCCTGAAAGCCAAATATATCTGTTCAGCGAGAGATGCCGGTAACCCACTCCAACGCGTTGAAATACATTATATATATATATATATATATATATATATATATATATATATATATATATATATATATATACGAAAACCATTTTGAAGCAGGAAGATATATACTTAAGAGACACTAGTTTTAAAACCAAGAATAGACTCGACAGATAGGGGCAGGCACGTTCAACAGTTATAAACAAGAATATAAAGATACTAGCATAAATCCTATGGTCATAGATTCACTTCATATCATCATTCCCATTCGTATCTCATCACACACAAGCACACTTTGGTGGCGCCACAGGACCAATCGCATACCCATACATGAGGGTCAGCGCATATAGCTCTGACACGGCCCCACAGCACCCTGCCTCGTATCGCAATACGAAGGGGTCGATCGCAACCGACCGATGAACCGCAGCTCATCATAATGTTTGATCGCAACCAAACAGTGGACCGCAGCCCAAAAGTGATCATCAGACCGCAGCCAGGAATATGAACCGCAGCTCATGTAAAATGTTTGATCGCAACCAAATGGTGGACCGCAGCCCGAGGGTGTAATTCTGACCGCAGCTCAGGAATAACCAATTTGATCGCAACCAAATTGGGGTATCATGCACACATAACACATAGCAAACACATGCAACCCACATTAACACATCGAGAAAAGGGGAGAAAACGTATAACGAAACCTATGCGTGGTCATCCACTTACTAGGAATAATACTAAGGGGTTCATACTTCTTTTACCTTGGCCAACGGGATACCAACTCACTAGCATGCGATATATAAGACTCATTTATCCTACGAACGGTACCTGAAACATCAAACTAGACTTAGGCACGATAAACGGAGTCCGTTGGGACACCACGAGGTTCGGGGAAACATCAAACGGGGAAGTCGGAGTCCCGAAGTGCACAATTTCCAGCGGGTAGCCGGTGGGTGGAAGGCCACCCGCCCGGCTGCCTGCCGGCGATAAGTCTCCAGGCAGCGGGTGCCCGGCGAGCAGTCGCCTGCCCGCCGGCTGCCCAATGCCGGCGATGCCCTTCTCGGGCAGCGGGTAGGTGGCGGGTCCCCCTACCCCCACCTACCCCCCCAGTGACTCTTTATCAAAATAAACGTCCCGGGATCCGTTGTGGAACCCGAAACCATGCTTAGACACTTTTAAATGCAATTTATGACACCACGTAGACAATTAACAGATCAAAAGCAAGAATCATATAGCACATATCCTATCACGACTTGTAAACATTATCAACACCCGAACATGCGAAATCCCACCCAATTATTCCCAATTTTAACCTAGGGCTCTAATCATATTCAAATCAATAAAATCATAGTTGATCTTTTAATTGCCAAAACGTCAAGATTCATCAAGAACATCACATAATCATCAAGAACCTCTTATCATCATCAAGATCATCAAGATCACACATAAAATCATCTCACAATCATCAAGAACATATCATCAATATCATAAACGATTCATCAAGACACAAGTATAGAGAGGAGGCCAAAGAAGATAATTATTGCAAGGAAAATAGGTTTTGTTGAGACATGGGTTACCTCTTAGCCTTAATTAATTTCCTTGGCTATGAAGGGTCTTTCTTTAAGATTCCTTCTTTCTTGATTTCTCCTAGGAGATTTCTTGGAACTTCTTGTGTGGTTAGAGATTATTGTGGTGTGGGTTCTAAGTGTCTCCTAGGCCCCCTATATATATATATATATATATATATATATATATATATATATATATATATATATATATTTAAGAGTCCTAATTAGGGTCCAAGTGGTATGGGTTTGCTAATTCTATTTCCTATAGGACTAGGGGATTGGTTTTAGGGATAAGGGCCCATGGACCATGGTGGACCTTTCTTAATTAATTACTGGAATTTAATTCTTTCTTTTGCGTAAATGATTAGATGATTAATTGGTTTTAGGGGTCGTAACACGGGGTGTTACACTCTCCCCCCCTTATAAGAGGCTTCGTCCCCGAAGTCGGTGTGTTAATCCATTCTTTCACCCCTGGACACCTTGTATTTTGGCCACCTGGTTAGGAATGTGGCCCCACGTGTTGTCCTTGCTGGGGTAGACTGGATTTCTGGTGACGTGGTGATTGGAAAGTTCGGGTCTACCTTGGTTTCCTGTTCCGGAACTGGATGCCCCGCGAGTGCCCAGGATGGTCTCGATTGCTGCCACCCTCTGATCTAAAGCGCGTGTCGCGTGGATTAAGGACGAGAACCCTTCGTCCATGATTTGGTTTTGCCGAGTAAGCTGTGCTAGGATGCGCTCATTGACAGATTCTTCATTTTGTCCCCTTGGGTTTCCTCCTGTTCGTGCGGGTGACGGTGGGTTAGGCTCGCTATCCTCTTCCTGTTCCTCACTTCCCTCTAGTCCCCCACAATCTTGCATTGCTCGTTTAAGCTTTTTGTTGGAGATGTCCAATCGGTCAACCAATTCTCTTCGCTCCTCGTCGCGTTTCAGGCAAATCTCTTCGAGGGTGATGTACTGTCCCCCTTCGGTGTAGTAGATATCATTGCGATGGAGGTTCTGGGCATTAAAAACCATGCCATTTGCGGTTTTGATCTCCGTGTGGCTCAGATCCACCCCCTTCTTCTCCACGATCAACTTAGGATCATCCCGTAGGGTAGGCTAAGCCGGTTGCTAGTTTTGCAAAATTCCATGTGTTTCAACATGAGAGCCGGTAGGTTGAACTTGATTTTGTGTTTCAAGAGATAGGCGAAAGTGCACTCTAAACTCCCCATGTCCTTGCTTTTATTATTTGTGGGCAAAAGGCTGTCAGTCACAATCATAACCAATATCTTTTGCTCCGCAGTTAGCCATTTCCTATTTGGTCGTGTGGCCGATGTGAACCCTTCCTCTTTTCTGAGTAGGTACCCGAGGTAGTCCTTGTACCCCGTATTTCGGGTATCAATCCACCCTTTCCGGTCATAGTTTGACACACCCGTGGTGGTCAATTTCAAGAGTTTGGCCAAGCGGCCTTCGGAAAGTATGATTTCTTTGCCTCGGACCTTAGCGGTGATTTTTAGTTTATCACCTCGTTTGATGGCTACCAAATGTTGATAGAATTCCTTCACCAATTCGGGGTACGTATCCCCTTTAATGGTGAGGTATGTATCCAAAAGCCCTTGGTGATTAAGCATATCGACCAATTCCGGAGAGAATTGATTGGGTTCGAGGGCTTTACCTCCGATCACGGTGTAGTCGGCGTTGTTCCATTCTGGGGTGCGGATTCCGAGGGGCTTTTTCGGCATTTTGGGTTTTCGTCTAGGTGGTGTTTTCAGGCGAGTCTCCGGCGAGGCCTCGGTGACAGTTTCCGGTGATGGGGCGGTGCTCTTGCTGGGTTTGGATGGCGAGGGGGGGGGGGGGGGCATCGTGCGGCAGTTGTTGGCTGTGCTGTCGGCGTTGTGTGGCAGCGGGTTGCGGCCGGGTGCGGTGTGGGCGAGCGGCGGGTGGCTGCCGACTGTGGTGGTGGCGTGTGGATGGGGTGCCACCGGTTGGTTGCGGTGGCGGGGCGGAGCGTCGGTCGTGGGCGGCGGATGGTGGTGCGACGGTGAGTTGTGGAGGTGAGGGTGGTGATGGCGGCTTTGGAGGGAAGGGGAGAGAGAGAGAGAGATTGGGTGACTAGGAGAAGAAGAAGAAGGGTTTTTGATTTGGGGGTTTTTGAGAATTTTTAGGGATTGCAAGGGTTTTAAGAAGGGAGTGTTCCCTTGAGGTTTTAAGAAATACTCATAGCTTAGTGGTTAGGTGCTTGGGCTTATATAAATGGGAGGTCTAGAGTTTAATTCCCCTTGATGACATTAATCTTCTTTATTGTGTATTCCTTGTCTTTTTCCTTCTTTCGTCTTCTAGTGGTAGAAGATTTGGTTTTGTCCCGTTTTGTTGTTGACGTGCATAATCTAGTCTTTTTCCCTTATGCTAAAATTAATTTTGATTTAGCTCTTTATTTATAATAACTCCGAAATAGCTAATCTAAGCAAGTAATTCTACTACGAGGGTGGTTACAAGGGATTTGCCAGTTATCCTAAACAGAATTCATCTCCTTGGTTTTCTTCTGGTGGGTTTGCGTGGTCCTCGTCCCCTGGAGCCATGTCTCCTTCCTCGAGGTTGCTTTTGTTCTCAAGTTCGGCCTGGGTGCGGCTTATGATGAACACCTTTCCGGGGGCACCGTAGTTTCCTTGATGATTCGTGCCCCCGTGTTGGCCTATGGTTGTGGGGCGTGATTTCTGGGGTTGAGTGCACTGGAAGGCCTTGTGCCCTTCTTCCCCGTAGTTGAAGCATCGCCAGGGCTTGCCCATGCAATCTTTGCCTCTATGGTTTTTGTTGCATTTCGGGCAAGGTAAGCTCCTTGCGTTAGTTTCGTTGTTTCCTAGGGGTGGCCTCTGGCCGACTGGATTGCTTGGCCTTGTGTTGGCGTCGTTTCTCGTTCTTTATATAGGTGGTGCTCCACCTCCTGTGTTCCTTTTTCGAATTTGTTCCTGAACCCCACGTTGCAGTAATTGGATACGATAGAGATTTGCGGCACTGGAGTAAGCCTCGTTGAGGGTCCGAGGTCTGCTTACTACTAGTGCTTTTCAGGCTTCGAAGTTGAGACCAGATACAAACCTTTCTATTTTGGTTGCCTCAGTGGGGACTAGTTCTGGTGCGAAGTGTGCTAGTTCGAGGAATCGTTTATGGTATTCCATGACGGTGGTCGTTCCTTGTTTCAAGTGGAGGAACTCTTTGTGCATGGATGCTTTTACGTGTGTTGGATAGAATCGTTCTCGTAGTCGTGTTTTGAGGTTTTCCCAGTCGAACCCTGGTTCCTGTCTGTAAGTGGGCCCCTCGTGGATCCACCAAAGGTCTGCCTCGTGTCCGAAGTAGAATGAGGCTATCTCTACACGACGTTCCTCTAGGCATTTTACCAATCCTAGAATCTTGTCGAAGGTCCGGATCCATTCTTCAAGGATCACGTGATCTTCTTCCCCTGAGAACGTGGGTGGTCGATGATTTGAAACTTGTCGGGTGACTTCCGAGTTCGTGTTTGACGGAGGTGGTGGGGGTCTGTTGTTGCGGAGAACCACGTCGCTTAGTGTCTGGGTGACTTGTGTTAGTTGTTGTAGGGTTTGAGTCAGGGGGTCGTGTGTGGTGGGTTCCGGAGTCCTTGATTGTCTTCTGTTTGGCGCCATGCTGCTGTTTTACTGGGCCAATGTTTATAGTAATTTAGAGTTTTGTACCCTTACCTTGGTGCGATAAGCGGAGGGGAAGTTCTTTTAATCTAAACAAGAGTGAGGGGGAATATGTGATGGTGGGTATACTCACAATCTCACCACGCGTCTTAAGTCTCCTAAGTCCTATGTACTTAAATACCTAGAGTTCAAGCCTAATGTCTTAAAGTCCGATCTTCGAGGTCTTATCCTAGGGTCAAACTTAGGCTCTGATACCAACTGTAACACCCCGAAATTTTAAAACTTTTAAGACTTATAGAATAAAGGTAAATTCTCATTAAAAACATAACATAAGAGTACGGGGTGCTATGCCACACCTGAGCTAGAGAACTCAGGTGCACAGGCTAACTAACTAAAATCCTCAATAATATCAATACGTAAGCATGGCACGCAGGCCGAAAGAGAAACTATCTACTCAACGCTCCAAGTCTCTAGCGCGCTCTAGTGTCTACTCGTCTGTGCCTGAAAGCCAAATATATCTGTTCCGCGAGAGATGCCGGTAACCCACTCCAACGCGTTGAAATACATTATAGATAGATATATATAGATATACGAAAACCATTTTGAAGCAGGAAGATATATACTTAAGAGACACTAGTTTTAAAACCAAGAATAGACTCGACAGATAGGGGCATGCACGTTCAACAGTTATAAACAAGCATATAAAGATACTAGCATAAATCCTATGATCACAGATTCACTTCATCTCATTCATATCATCATTCCCATTCGTATCTCATCACACACAAACACACTTTGGTGGTGCCACAGGACCAATCGCATGCCCATACATGAGGGTCAGCGCATATAGCTCTGACACGGCCCCGCAGCACCCTGCCTCGTATCGCAATACGAAGGGGTCGATCGCAACCGGCCGATGAACCGCAGCTCATCATAATGTTTGATCGCAACCAAACAGTGGACCGCAGCCCAAAAGTGATCATCTGACCGCAGCCAGGAATATGAACCGTAGATCATGTAAAACGTTTGATCGCAACCAAACGGTGGACCGCAGCCCGAGGGTGTAATTCTGACCGCAGCCAGCTTCTGAACCGCAGCTCAGGAATAACCAATTTGATTACAACAAAATTGGGGTATCATGCACACATAACACATAACAAGCACATGCAACCCACATTAACACATTGGGAAAAGGGGAGAAAACGTATAGCGAAACCTATGCGTGGTCATCCACATACTAGGAATAATCCTAAGGGGTTCATACTTCCTTTACCTAGGCCAACGGGATACCAATTCACTAGCATGTGATATATAAGACTCAGTTATCCTACGAACGGTACCTGAAACATCAAACTAGACTTAGGCACGATAAACGGAGTCCGTTGGGACACCACGAGGGTCGGGGAAACATCAAACGGGGAAGCCGGAGTCCCGAAGTGGACAATTTCCAGCGGGTAGCCGGTGGGTGGAAGGCCACCCGCCGGCGACAAGTCTCCGGGCAGCGGGTGCCCGGCGGGCAGTCGCCTGCCCGCTGCCGGCGACGCCCTTCTCGGGCAGCAGGTAGGTGGCGGGTCCCCCTACCCCCACCTACCCCCCACTGACTCTTTATCAAAATAAACTTCCCGGGATCCGTTGTGGAACCCAAAACCATGCTTAGACACTTTTAAACGCAATTTATGACACCACGTAGACAATTAACGGATCAAAAGCAAGAATCATATAGCACATATCCTATCACGACTTCTAAACATAATCAACACCCGAACATGCGAAATCCCACCCAATTATATCAAGAATAACACAATACGAAATTCCCAATTTTAACCTAGGGCTCTAATCATATTCAAATCAATAAAATCATAGTTGATCTTTTAATTGCCAAAACGTCAAGATTCATCAAGAACATCACATAATCATCAAGAACCTCTTATCATCATCAAGATCATCAAGATCACACATAAAATCATCTCACAATCATCAATATCATAAACGATTCATCAAGACACAAGTATAGAGAGGAGGCCAAAGAAGATAATTATAGCAAGGATAATAGGTTTTGTTGAGACATGAGTTACCTCTTAGCCTTAATTAATTTCCTTGGCTATGAAGGGTCTTTCTTTAAGATTCCTTCTTTCTTGATTTCTCTTAGGGGATTTCTTGGAACTTCTTGTGTGGTGAGAGATTATTGTGGTGTGGGTTCTAAGTGCCTCCTAGGCCCCCTATATATATATATATATATATATATATATATATATATATATATATATATATATATATATATATATATATATATATATATATATATATATATATATATATATATATATATATATTTAAGAGTCCTAATTAGGGTCCAAGTGGTATGGGTTTGCTAATTTTATTTCCTATAGGACTAGGGGATTGGTTTTAGGGATAAGGGCCCATGGAACATGGTGGACCTTTCTTAATTAATTACTGGAATTTAATTCTTTCTTTTGGATAAATGATTAGATGATTAATTGGTTTTAGGGGTCGTAACACGGGGTGTTACACTCTCCCCCCCTTACAAGAGACTTCGTTCCCGAAGCCGGTGTGTTAATCTATTCTTTCACCCCTGGACACCATGTATTTTGGCCTCCTGGTTAGGAACGTAGGCCCACGTGTTGTCCTTGCTGGTGTAGACTGGATTTCTGGTGACGTGGTGATTGGAAAGTTCGGGTCTACCTTGGTTTCCTGCTCCGGAACTGGATGCCCCGCGAGTGCCCAGGATGGTCTCGATTGCTGCCACCCTCTGATCTAAAGCGCGTGTCGCGTGGATTAAGGACGAGAATCCTTCGTCCATGATTTGGTTTTGCCGAGTGAGCTGTGCTAGGATGCGCTCATTGACAGATTCTTCATTTTGTCCCCTTGGGTTTCCTCCTGTTCGTGCGGGTGCCGGTGGGTTAGGCTCGCTATCCTCTTCTTGTTCCTCACTTCCCTCTAGTCCCCCACAATCTTACATTGCTCGTTTAAGCTTTTTGTTGGAGATGTCCAATCGGTCAACTAATTCTCTTCGCTCCTCGTCGGGTTTCAGGCAAATCTCTTCGAGGGTGATGTACTGTCCCCCTTCGGTGTAGTAGATATCATTGCGATAGAGGTTCTGGGCATTAAAAACCATGCCATTTGCGGTCTTGATCTCTGTGTGGCTCTGATCCACCCCCTTCTTCTCCATGATCCAACTTAGGATCATCCCGTAGGGTAGGCTAAGCTGGTTGCTAGTTTTGCAAAATTCCATGTGTTACAACATGAGGGCCGGTAGGTTGAACTTGATTTTGTGTTTCAAGAGATAGGCGAAAGTGCACTCTAAACTCCCCACGTCCTTGCTTTTATTATTTGTGGGCAAAAGGCTGTTAGTCACAATCATAACCAATATCTTTTGCTCCGTAGTTAGCCATTTCCTATTTGGTCGTGTGGCCGAGGTGAACCCTTCCTCTTTTCCGAGTAGGTACCCGAGGTAGTCCTTGTACCCCGTATTTTGGGTATCAATCCACCCTTTCCGGTCATAGTTTGACACAGCCGTGGTGGTCAATTTCAAGAGTTTGGCCAAGCGACCTTCGGAAAGTATGATTTCTTTGCCTCGGAGCTTAGTGGTGATTTCTAGTTTATCACCTCGTTTGATGGCTACCAAATGTTGATAGAATTCCTTCACCAATTCGGGGTACGTATCCCCTTTGGACCGAGGCCCATGAGGACCTTCAGTCCTATACATAATCTTTATATACCTGACCGGTCTCTACCAGCCTGGTTAACAGTTAGGATGGTTCTCAGCTCATTCAACTGCCCGTATAGTGGACCTCAGTTCTATATAATATTTATATACCCGACCGGTCTTAACCGGTCTGGTTAACAGTGGGGATGGTTCTCAGCCCATTCAACTGCCCATATAGCCCAATTGATCTTAACCATGTTGGGGTCTTGCATCACGGAACACACAATAGCACATAATAGCACCTAATTCACATAGGGAAGGGGGGGGGGGGGGGGGTAGGGGGGACATATAATTAAGCTTACGTGTGATCATTCACATACTAAGAATAATTCCTAAGGGGTTCATACGACTTTCACCTAGGTCCACGGGTTACCAATTCAACTAGCATGCCATTCCTAAGACTCGTTTAACCTACGAATGGTACCCGAAATTCAAAACTAGACTCAGGCACGACAAACGGGGTCCGTTGGGACACCATGGGGAACGCGGAACATCATACGGGGAAGCCGGAGATCCGGGGTGGGGGTATGGACCAGCGGGTAGCCGGTGGGTGGGGGTCACCCGTTGACTGCCCGCCGGAATTCACTGTTCCGGCAGCGGGTTGCCGGCGGGCAGGCGACTGCCCGGCGGCTACCCGCTGCCCGACGGTGTTTTCTGGGCAGTGGGTAGGTGGCGGGTTCCCCTACCCCCACCTACCCCCCACTGACTCATTTACCATAATTTCGTCTCGGGGACCTTCGTGGAACCCGAAACCATGCTTAGCCACTTTTAAATGCAAATAACGACACCACGTAAGTAGTTAACGGGTCAAAAGCAAGAATCATGTAGGACTTATCCTATTACGATTTCTAATGTAAACAACACCCGAACATGCGAAATCCCACCTGAATATAAATCAAGAACGTCACAATACAAATTCTTAATCCGACCTAGGGCTCTAATCCCACCCAATTCATCAAGAACATATTTTATCTTTAACATCAAGAAAATATCAAGATTCGTCAAGAATCATCACATCATAATCAGGAACTTCCTTTTAACATCAAGATCATCAAGATTATCAAGAAAGCATATAAATCATCTTATCAATCATCAAGAACATAACATAATTATCATAGAAGAATTCAATCGAGACGCAAGAATATAGAGGGAGGCCAAGGAAGGAGATTATAGCGAAGAAAATAGGTTTTGTTGAGACATGGGTTACCTCTTAGCCTTAATTAATTTCCTTGGCTATGAAGGGTCTTTCTTTAAGATTTCTCCTTTCTTGATTTCTCCTAAGGGAATTCTTGGAACTTCTTGTGTGGTGAGAGATTATTTGTGGTGTGAATTCTAGGTGCCTCCTATGCCTCTATTTATATAATTAAGAGTCCTAATTAGGGTCTAGGTGGCATGGGTTTACTAATTTTATTTCTTATAGGACTAAGGGGTTGGCTTTAGGGATAAAGGCCCACGGACCATGGTGGACCCCCTTTTAGCTAATTAGTAGATTTTAACTCCCTTTTTGGGCTGAGTAATTAATTAATTAATTTGGGTTTAGGGGTCGTAACACGGGGTGTTACATAATAGCTCGAGAAGTGCAAATAAAGTGTGACAACACAAGTGCAATTGCAATTATGCACAATCCGGTATTGCACTCTCGCACTAAACATATTGATATCAAGTATCACTTTATCCGTGATCAAGTTGAAAGAAAGAACATATCTCTTGAGTATGTTAATACTGAGGATCAATTGGAAGATATTCTCACTAAACCATTATGTGAAAATAGATTTGCCACACTCCGCCACGAAATTGGAATGATTGAGTTGACATAACTTGTCGGCGAGTTAATAAGATCGTGATCCAGAGATTCCTGAAATGATTCCATAAAGCAGATCTCGGGAAGTTAAAAAAGAAGCATGTTATCTACTATAACATGCAAAAACACATTCCTCCAGACTATAAAAGGACAAATGTATAGTTCCATGAGCTCACACTAACTATTTATTCTGATAAATTTTGTTTGAGTGATCCATGCTTGCAGGTATGAGTACAAAATACGAAGAGAAGACGACAATCACAGAAAACAAGGAACGAGATGAAACCGAAATATTTTGTGATCCTCTCGAAAAGGAAGAAAATGAGGGTGCTCTGAACAAAGTGATAGCAAACTCGCAACACTTGCAAAACCTCTTTCGTGATCCAACGGAACACGAATCACATGAATCATTTCACTCTGTTGACAACACCAAAGGATATGTTGATGTGGATAGTGTGCTAAACAGGAGTGATAGTTTCGACTACTCACCATCGAGCACCCCTCCAAAAATGCCCTCCCCACTCAAATCTACAACTAGTAGCAAAAAGAAGAAGTTCTAAAAGAACAATCTTAAGTCTCGATATTAAGTTGTGGTCATGTTGCAAATCTCATGAATAAAGATTTCTGTTCCTTCGTCTATGACAAAATTTAATATTTGTCTCGCATGAAAAGTTGTGCCACAGAGGTTTTGAAAGATTCCCGAAAAAGCGATTTGGCACTTCCATCCAAAATCTTTTAAACATATCAACACGCAACCTTTGCACCTATAAATTACTTTCTTCCTCAACGAAATCTACTCACATCTTCGGTATTTTAGTAAGTATTATTTGCAGGTATGAATCGGGACAAAGGCAAAGAAAATATGGATGAAGCAGAAAAGCGAGCAATTCGGCTAAACCACCATCTCTTGGAAGCAAGCAAATTCACCAATGCCACCATTATAAAATTGGAAGAGGATGGTGAAAGGGTGAATGTCACATACTCTATGCCAAGCTCAACAAACATAAAAGACAAAGAAATTCTAGACAACATTGTCAAAGAATCTCAGACCAAGAGAGCCTTCCATCTGGAACAAGCCAAAATGTTGCCACACGAAAGGATGATGAAACATACACACAAGTACTCATCCAATCCACCACTCTTTCGTTGGTATTCCGTTCCTGAAGGCTGAAGCTCTTCAAAAGATTGAAAAATCTTATGAAGATTTCATTCATGTTCACTCTCAGTCATCAAACAAATCGCCTGAGCCCACCCTCTCCTTAAAGGAACTGGACGAATATGCAAATATGGCTAGCTTGCCTGATGTGACTGATGAGTCAACACGACTGGAGCTTCACATGCCTTATCGTTTTCTTTGAATCACTAATGTTTGTTTTGTATGAAAGGCATGGTCACTTGCTCTCTGGTTTCGCTTAATAAAATCTACTGTTCTCAATGTCAGCAATAATTATTATCCTGACCATGATACTAAAATATCAGAATGTTGCTATTTCGGTCAAACATGAATTAATTGCCAATGTACCATCTCGCAAAAGTTTTAAACTTGAATTTGAAAGTTGTGCGGAATTTAATGTTCATCAATGCACAGACTCACATCGGTTTCAAAGATCACGGAAATCGATGCCACCTCTCCTGGTTATTCGCACCTAGTTAAAATCGATGTACATACATTGATTATCTATCTCTCATATATGGCTATAAAAGGGGGTCACTTGTTCCACTTTAACGTATCTCAAGATCTTCAACAATGGCTCCTAAGTCACCAATCGCCAGGGGTGTAACAAAGAAAATCAAAGAACAAGCTCGTCTTGTGAGAGAAGAACAAGATGATCTTTATCCTGGCAATAGCCCACGTGCTCCCATGGATGTCTCCTCTGACTCAGATCTTGAGGACTATGATGAACTCATCAAACGAAGATCCGAAGAAAATGCCAGATCATTTGATCCTAATGAGGAACCCCCTCTCATAGTTAAAAAGGGATTCATGCCCTTGGAAATCTGGAATAATCCTGCCATGGACAAGGATCTCCGAGCCTTCTATCAAACTTATGATTGCAAAACCGAGCTTGTAGGATACATTGAAGGTGAATCTGATTAAGAAATGAAATCATCTGTTGGATCATCCTATCCAAATCTATCTGCAATAGAGAAAGCCTCTAAGGAGCACAATGGTGAAACCAGCAAGAAGAAGAAGGGAAAAGAGAAGAAATAATAATTTCTTGCTATAATTTCTCTATGTTCTAGAATCACCTTTCGGTTTTCTATCATGTATGCTCAATGGCTCTTTGTTCTCAAAGCGGTCATTACAAATAAAATAAGTCTTTTGTTGTGTTGCTATGACTAACAACAGGTGCACAGTTCTCTGTGGAATATATTCTTCATATCTCTTCTGTGCGTTACTTAGTCAAAGCTGAAATGAATGGCTCGACAAATAACGCAAAAGCTATTGAATGGTCATTCAATGCTCACTACTTTCAACAAGGAGAATCATTCATTTTGTGCTATAAAAGGGATGGACTTATGCACTTCAAATTCACACAATCTCCATATCTCTCAATCAGCAAGATCATGGCATCTCACAGGCCCTTCACTCGATCCATGACCAAATTGGGGAACAAAGCAGCTCGAAATCTAAGAGAGGAACAAGGAGATTACTATCCAGGAAATAGTGAGCATACTCCTCTAAATCTATCCCCTGATGATGATCAGCCTGAAAAGGTCGCTGCCCCTCTTGTCTATGAAGATGAAGAGAACCCAATCGCAGATCCTCATGAAGCCCCTCCACCCATTGAAGAGAGACAAGGTTTCCCACTGATGAAGATTGGAAAAATCCACTTCCTGATCATGATTATCTCATGTACGTGAGCACTAATCCCAGCGAATCTGAATTTGATGATGAAGTCATCACAACAAACCTTCCCTCTGGATCTAAGACTGTCAAAACTGCGAAATGGTTTCGCAAAGAATTGGGAAAAGTGATGAAGGGCATGACAAGCAAGGATGCCAAGGGAAAAGGAAAGAAATGAATATCTTTGTTATCCTAAGTGTATCTCTATCTAATGTTCCCTATGTCTACCCGAAATAAACAGTTCTTATTATGATATAACGAAACTTTATCTGTTTCCTATTATCTCAACACGAATGTTAACACAATGACGAAACGAGAGAAGTAAATCTTTATTTGATTTACTTTATCTTTTTCAGCATGAAATGTCATATCTATAGCCTCAAGTCAGGAATCTTTCATTGGAACTTGGCAAACTTACAGTGCTTAGTCTATCAAATGAAAATGTGTCATACCTCGGTATGAACACCCATTCTGGTTATAAATAGGCACACCGTATGCCTCCTTGTTTACTCAAGTTCCTACAATAGATAAAGGAAAGAAAAAGGTTCTCTCCACTATCTCCTTGTCGAAAAAGGACCTGAAAGAAGTCTAAGAGATGTTCAAATCTCTCAACTTATCATCTGAACATGGAGAAGGATCTCATGGTTCGGTTGCTAAGAAGCTCCCCTCGGCTCTTCTCCAAAATGTGCCGCCTCCACTCGGCTTATCATCCGCTACGATGAGCTCTTTCAAAAATGATCCATCCTATTTAATGTGGAAGGACTTCAGTGAGGAACAAATTCCAGAACTTGAGGATCAGCTGAAAAAGAGGGTGAAAAGATCTTAAGAATATTTCTATCCCGTGTAGACCGAGAGATGGATGTAATATCTATCTGTAACACCCCGTGTTACGACCCCTAGAACCGATTAATCATTTAACCTATTGCCCAAAAGAAAGAATTAAATTACAGTAATTAATTAGGAAAAGGCCCACCATAGTCCGCGGGCCCTCTTCTCTAAAACCCAACCCCTAGCCCTAAAAGGAATAGAATTAGCAAGCCTATAATATTAGTTCCTAATTAGGACTCCTAGATATATAAATAGGGGACTTAAGAGGCACCTAGAACCCCCACCACAATAATCCCTCACCACACAAGAAGTTCCAAGAATTCCCCTAGGAGAAATCAAGAAAGAAGAAAGCTTCAAGAAAGACCCTTCATAGCCAAGGAATTAATTAAGGCTAAAAGGTAACCCATGTCTCAACAAAACCTATTTTCATAGCTATGATTCCCCTCTTAGGATTTCCCCCATATTCTTGTGTGTTGATGATTCGTTATAATGATCTTGATAATTGGTGTTATGATTCCATGGGTGATCTTGATAATAAGAGGTTCTTGATGATTATATGGTGTTCTTGATGTTCTTGATGATTATATGATGTTCTTGATGTTTATATGATATTCCTACCGAATCTTGATATTAGAAGATGAATTGTGTTCTTGTTGATTTAAAAATAATTAGAACCCTAGGTTATATTGTGGAACTTGTATGGTATTATTCTTGGTATATTGGGTGGGAATTCGTATGCTTGGGTGTTAATTATGTTTAGAAAAGCATGATAGGTTATGTGCCGTATGTTCTTGCTTTTGGACCCGTTAATTGTCTACGTGTTATTGCCGATTACGTTTGAAAGTGTCTAAGCATGGTTCCGGGTTCCACGGTGGTTCCCGGGGCGTTTCTTTCTTTTTTTTTTTTTTAAATTTTTTTTTCTTTTTTTTTTAAATTTTTTTTTTGTTTATTATTTTTTTTTTTGAGATTACATGAGATGCCTCCGCTGAGGCTCGGTACGATTGATGGCTCCTGGAGTCGCTTAGTTCGTCCCGGTGCTGTGGGTTCACCTCGTTTCGCCCAAGGTCCGGGGCAGGGCATGTGCCCCTGGTTGTTACGCCTGGTGCCGCCTATGTGTCACCTAGATCACGGCTCGCCAGGTTCCGGCACGTCTCGCAGCGCTTCTCGGGACAGCATGGGTCCCTGTTCCTCCTTGAGTTGTAGAGGACTTGTTGAGATCCCCGGTCCGTACGCTGGGGCTCCGTAGACCCAGTAATCCTGTTCTGGGTTATACACGGCGTCACAACGTCCCACACAGGTTTTGGTGCCCTGGAATCAGACTTCCCGTTGGTTCCAAGTACCAAGCGTACCAAGTTCTGCCAGGACCATTTTTTATTCAACAGCATTCAATCCGAGCCATGCTTAGGGTTTGGGGGGCTCGGGGCCTAGGGCCTTTTTTAGTTCGGGGGGCACAGGGCCTAGGGTTCGGGGTGGCTCAGGGCCATTGGTTCGGGGGACACATGGCCTTTTTTTAGGTTCGGGGGACACATGGCCTTTTTAGGTTCGGGGGGCACAGGACCTTTGGTTCGGGGGGCACATGGCCTTTGGTTCGGGGGGCACTGGGCCTAGGGTTCGGGGGGCACAGGGCCTATGGTTCGGGGGGCACATGGCCTAGGGTTCGGGGGGCACAGGGCCTTTGGTTCGGGGGGCACATAGACATGACCACGGTTCCGGTTCCGGTTCGGAACCGGCGGTTCCGGTTCCGTATTTGGTCGAACCGGAACCGGCGGCGGTTCCGGTTGGAACCGCCGGTTCTAACCGGTATTTTTTTTTTTTTTTTTTTTATTTATTTTTTTTTTTTTTTGTAAATTGCAAGTTTTTAAGTATTGTTAGGCCTTGAGTTTGAGTAAATTTTTTTTTTTTTAAAGATGACAGTTGTAACTTGTAAGTTTAAGTGGAATAAAATGTTTAACTTTGCTATGTTTTAATACAAAGACCTTATGAGAATAGCGACCAGAGAGCATTGAAACTAATAAAGGCAATTCTTAGGCCATTAATGATTAGGATAACAAAGGAAACAAAAGACAATAAATTTTTCATTGTCATTTGTTTCCTTTATTTTTCTAAACATTAATAGACTAAGAATTACCTTTATCAGTGTCAATACTCTCTGGTCACTACTCCCATAAGGTCTTTATATTAATTTATTCATAGCAAAATTAAGTAATTTATTTCACTTAAACTAAAAAAAAATTTAATAATTTTAAAAATGCAAAATTTAATAATTTTGCATTTTTTTTTATTTTTTCGGTTTGGAACCGGAACCGTCCGGTTCCGAACCGGAACCTGCGGTTCTGGTTCCAATATTATAGGAACCTTAACCGGAACCTTATAGGTTCCGGTTCGGTTCCGGTTAGCACAGTGACGGTTCCGGTTTGAACCGGAACCGTGGTCACCCCTAGGGGCACAGGGCCCAGGGTACAGAGTGCAGGGCCCAGGATCGCTTTAGCAACAATATTCCGACCCACGCTTGGGATGGGAATCGATCCCGGGCCTTTCTTTTGAAGGTCCATACCGGATACCATCAGACCACAAGGGAGATGGTTTCCCGGGGCGTTTATTTGTGAAGAAGAGTCAGTGGGGGGTAAGTGGGGGTAGGGGACCCGCCACCTACCCGCGGCAAAGAGTGGCATCGCCGGCAGCGGGCAGCTGCCCGCCGGGCACCCGCTGCCCAGAATAGTTACCGCCGGCGGGCAGCCGGCGGGTGAACCCTCACCCACCGGCTACCCGCTGGTTTGCACCCCAATTCGGGATTTTGGCTTCCCCGTTTGATGTTCCCCCGACCCCCGTGGTGTCCCAACGGACTCCGTCTATCGTGCCTATGTCTAGTTTGATATTTCGGGTACCGTTCGTAGGTTGTATGAGTCTTATATATTGCATGCTAGTTGAATTGGTATCCCGTTGACCTAGGTGAAAGAAGTATGAACCCCTTAGGACTATTCTTAGTATGTGAAGGATCACGCATAGGTTTTGTTATACGTTTTCTCCCCCTTCCCAATGTGTTAATGTGTGTTGCATGTGCTTGCTATGTGTTATGTGTGCATGATACCGCAATTTGGTTGCGATCAAATTGGTTATATGGGCAGTTGGATGGGTTGAGAACCATACTGACTGTTAACCAGGCCGGTTGCGATCGGTCAGGTATATAAATATTATATAGGGTTGCGGTCCACCATTTGGTTGCGATCAAACGTTTCTACATGAGCTGCGGTTCATATTTCCTGGCTGCGGTCAGATGACATACTCTTGGGCTGCGGTCCACTGTTTGGTTGTGATCAAACTATGATGAGCTGCGGTTCATCGGTCGGTTGTGATCGACCCCTCCGTGTTGCGATACGGGGCAGGGTGCTGCGGGGTCGTGTCAGAGCTATATGCGCTGACCCTCATGTATGGGCATGCGATTGGTCCTGTGGCGCCAACAAAGTGTGCTATGTGATGAGATAAGGATGAGTTGTTGTTATGAGTGTCTCGGGAGGTGACTTTGGGATTTATGCCGGGAATCGTATATGTTGGGTTATGGATATTAACTGTGCTTATGTTTATCTGCCTTGCCTGTTTCCCTATGCTTATGAAGTGTATATGCTTGATTATGACCGTTGTCTGTGCTAAGCTCTATCTATCGAGTCTACCCCCTGTTTGAAAGCTAGAGTCTCTTAGGATATATCTTCATGCTTCGAAATGGTTTTTCATATAACTATGTATATATCTATATGTATTGTATTTCAACGCGTTGGAGTGGGTTACCAGCATCTCTCGCTGAACAGATATATTTAGCTTTCAGGCACAGAAGAGTAGGCATGGGAGCGCGCTAGAACCTCGGAGCATAGAAGTAGATAGTTTCCTTTTGGCTTGCGTGCCATGTTATGCATTCTCTTTATTAAGGATATTAACTAGTTAGCCTGTGCACCTGAGTTCTCCAGCTAAGGTGTGGCATAGCACCCCGTACTCTTTGTATTGTGATTTGGGATTTAATGAGATTCTACTTTTATTATATAAGCTTCAAAAGTCTAAAAATTTCGGGGTGTTACACTATCATCCATGTTTATCCGTGTAATAACTCATCTCTCTATATCATGTGTGCCCCTTTGTGTTTTAATGCATCTATGCTTAGACGTCTCGGCTTCTTAAAACTCTATTTCAACCGAGAGTTAAGTATGTTGGTCACAATATGCATTTAAATCAGACTACACGTCTTGACAGTTGCTTGGGAGTGAGGAAATTTGCTCTAACCGTTCGATTATAATGATAATGGGAATCGTGTGGCCACAAATCTCGGTCCACTAACCACGCTCTTATGTCGGTTGATGCGACACGCATTAAATGGAAGTGTTTTATACTCGAGTACCTTTCTCTCTCATATTTAATGCGGATTGATCAAAATTGATATGATACTGGGCTTATCAGATATACCCGTCGTATCAGTTTACCTGATTGGTCAATTAAAGAGAAGCAAAACCCATTCATTTTCAAGAAAAGGGCCAGGTCAAACGCTCGATCTTCTTGGCCCATTAGAAAATCTCTATGATATTTATTCATATAAAACCTAAATCGTCATCTTCCCTCCCACTTTTCCAAAACTTCCTCAGCACTCCATCTCTTGAAATCTCTCAGAAATCTCAAAAACCTCTCAATTTTTGGAACCCAGTTCTCTCATTCTCATATTCTTGAAGATATGGCAAAGTCAGCCAAGATACCATCCTCCGATGCTGAACAAGAAACACCTTCTGCAATGGTGGTACCAAGCTTTCCAACATCCGACATCAACTTCATCGAATCCAGAGTACCATTCATCGTTGGTGGAAGCATGTGGCATGCCCATGGATTCCTAGAATATGTTCTTGACTGCTCATTCAGAGAAAAAGTGATTAATCTTCTCAAGGAAAGCGGTTTGTACAACTTTCTTACACACTTATATACCTACTGGTTCCCAGTTGATGTTGCTCAATTTTATATGAATGCAAGTGTTTCTACCGATGGATCGGAAATTACCTCCGAGGTAAACCAGACCGTCGTGGTCCTAACCATCGACGACTTGAAGAAGGCCTTCTCCTTTCCAGACCGAGATGATACCTATCATCCAGATTTCTCTCGATATTACTATGAGCAGAATGCCTTTTATGAAACAGTTAAGAACAAGCAGGGACCAACAAGTGCAGAAATTACTTGGCCTCTAAAGAAGAAATGGTTGCGAATGGACTACGAGTTTACGGTTGACATCTTCAACAAGATTGTAGAACACAAAACCTCAGGAACAGATGATGTCACGAAGGACAAACTAAAGATGCTGTATGCTTTTCTTGGAGGATACAAAGTAGATTGGTCGAAAGTTGTCTTCAACCAACTTCGCCACATCATCATGAATGGTCGTTCTTCGCCTAGCCGATCTACACTAGGGGATATTACCAAGAAGATAGGTTTTGGCTTTTTAATTAGTCATCTTCTCGCCATGAAGAAAGTCCCTCTATGAGCAAGAGTCTCGCAAGGACGAAAAGTGTGTCACATGAAGTCAAAACCCACTGGCTATGACAAACATAAGGCATTAGAGATTGACTTGCCGTTGGACTCAGTGAAGAAAGTGAGAAAGTCCAAACGATCTAAAGGAAGTGATGATGATCTGCCCAAGGCCAAAAGACCACGAAAGGACAAAAGTTCTTCTGCACCCAAAGCAAAAGACTCATCCACGGAACAACCCGAAGATACACCGAAAGTTGCTGCTGCCACTCAGCCAGTCATTGAAATGAAAACCCCCACGCCAACTCAACCGGAAGTTGTCACGAAAGAAGTCCCTCAAAAGACTTCACAAATATCTTCCATCGAACCTGTCATAATTGCTGATTCCTCAAAAGAAGAAGAGGCTGCACAATCTACTCCTATGAAAGCAGCAAAAAGCCACTTTCGACTTACTATTGCCAAAGCAAACGAAATCATGGAGAAACTAGATCCCCCTCCTGAGTCAATATTACCATCCGAACTGAAAAAGAAGCTTGCATCTTCTCAGGGGGAAGAAATGAAAAGAAAGGAATGAAAGAAGAGAAAGAAGAGATCAAGGAGCACAGAAAGTTCGAAGAAATCCTCCTTACCACAAGAACCCATCCAGGCAGAGCAACTCGACACGAGCTTGACACAAGAACCTGCCGTGGTGGACAAGGAAGATCCAGAATCTCAAATTTTGACCGATCACTTAAGTCTCCGACAAGAACCTGGCTTGCCAGAAGAGACGAGAGAAGTGATCAATGATCAAATCACAACAGTTGCTGAACCAACCCTTCCACAAGAACTTACCCGAACAGAGCAGATGGCTCCCATTCTAACATAAGAACCTGTCAGGGTAAAAAAGGATGAAATTGCACAACGTCTTTCGAGTCACTTAAGTCTCCCACAAGAACCTGGTCAACCAGCTAAGACGAGAGAAGTGACTCCTCCGATTGAATCTGATCCGAAAAAAGCTCAACCCGAGCCTGAAGTCCTGCCCACATCGGTCATACCCGAAAGCTCTCAAGCGATTGTGACAGTCCCCGAAGCTGTCCCAATTCTTCCATCAAGAGATCAACTGCTTCGAGAATCTATTGAGACTGACTTCAAAAGGGTTATGCAATGGCAGAAATGGCGCACCTCTCCATTACGGACGTTTCTTGAAACGTTTGAGGAAATGAAGGATGAAGAAGAGTTTGCCTTAGAGTGGATAGGTACACAAGACGTTTATGAAGCCCTGCATCTTGAAACTATCAAACGAGTGTACTCCTACAAAGTGACCCATCGCACTCTCGGGAAAGAAAAGGCACCCATCTGCATTGAGCTCAACAAGCCGCCTTTGGACCCAGCCTTTGTCGAAGAAATGAAGGAATTTCGATACGCTCTCCTACTCTCTAAAATCAAGACAGAGCTGAAACAAACTCATTAGAACGATCCAGCATGCAATGTCAGTGGACACAAAGATGACGAAGGAAAGGAGATTGAACAAGACGACGAAAGAACATCTGAAAACGAGAGCAGAGAGGCGAACTCTAATTTAGACAAAGACAATGACGACACTCCTGTAAATGGAGAAGATGATGAAGATGAAGATGAAGATGAAAAATCAAGTGATGAGCAAGATGATTCTCATGACGATGGCGGAGATGACGATGATGATGATGATGATGGGAAGGATAATAATAATCTTGCAAATGATGGCAATTCGGATTATGATAGTGACTCTCCTATCATAAGCAACACCGAAAATACACCTGACCAATCACCTGCCCCCAGCTCGTCCCTGTAACACCCCGTATTACGATCCCTAAAACCAATTAATCATTTAACCAATTACCCAAAAGAAAGAATTAAATCACAATAATTAATTAGGAAAGGCCCACCATAGTTCACGGGCCCTTATCCATAAACCCAATTCTTAGTCCCAAAAGGAATAGCATTAGCAAGCCTATAATATTAGTTCCTAATTAGGACTCCTAAATATATAAATAGGGGACTTAAGAGGCACCTGGAACCCCCCCACCACTATAACGTCTCACCACCCAAAGAGCTTCAAGAATTCCCTTAGAAGAAATCAAGAAAGCAAGAAAGCTTAAAGAAAGACCCTTCATAGCCAAGGAATTAATTAAGGCTAAGAGGTAACACATGTCTCAACAAAACCTATTTTCATAGCTATGATTCCCCTCTTAGGATTTCCCCATATTCTTGGGTATTGATGATTTGTGATATTATTATTGATGATTGGTGGGATGATTCCATGGGTGATCTTGATGATGAAAGGTTCTTGATAATTATGGTGCTCTTGATGATTATATGACGTTCTTGATGATTATATGATGTTCTTGATGATTGTAGGATGTTCTTGATGTTTATGTGATATTCTTACCGAATCTTGATATTAGAAGATGAATTGTGTCCTTGTTGATTTAAAAATCATTAGAACCCTAGGTTGTATCGTATGGAATTATTCTTGGTATATTGGGTGGGAATTCGCATGATTGGGTGTTGATTATGTTTAGAAAAGCATGATAGGTTACGTGCCATATGTTTCTCGATCTTTGATCCGTTAATTGTCTACGAGTGTTATCAATTGCGTTTGAAAGTGTCTAAGCATGGTTTCGGGTTCCACAAAGGTTCCCAGGGCGTTTTTGGTGAAAAAGAGTCAGTGGGGGGTAGGGGACCCGCACCTACCTGCGGCCAAAAAGTGGAGCTCCGGCAGCGGGCAGCTGCCCGCCGTGCACCCGCTACACGGAACAGTAAATACTGGCGAGCAGCCGGCGGGTGACCCCCACCCACCGGCTACCCGCTGGTTTATACCCCACTTCGGGATCCCGGCTTCCCCGTTTGATGTTCCCCCGACCCCCGTGGTGTCCCAACGGGCTACGTCTATCGTGCCTATGTCTAGTTTGATTTTCGGGTACCGTTCGTAGGTCGTATGAGTCTTATATATTGCATGCTAGTTGAATTGGTATCCCGTTGACCTAGGTGAAAGAAGTATGAACCCCTTAGGACTATTATTAGAATGTGAAGGATCACGCATTGGTTTTGTTATACGTTTTCTCCCCCTTCCCAATGTGTTAATGTGGGTTGCATGTGCTTGCTATGTGATATGTGTGCATGTTACCCCGATTTGGTTGAGATCAATCGGGCTATACGGGCAGTTGGGTGGGCTGAGAACCAAACCGACTGTTAACCAGGCTGGTAGAGACCAGTCAGGTATATAAATATTATATAGGACTAAGGTCCACTATACGGGCAGTTGAATGGGTTGAGAACCATCCCAACTGTTAACCAGGCTGGTAGAGACCGGTCAGGTATATAAATATTATATAGGACTAAGGTCCACTATACGGGCAGTTGAATGGGTTGAGAACCATCCCAACTGTTAACCAGGCTGGTAGAGACCGGTCAGGTATATAAATATTATATAGGACAAAGGTCCACTATACGGGCAGTTGAACGGGTTGAGAACCATCTCAACTGTTAACCAGGCTGGTAAAGACCGGTCAGGTATATAAATATTATATAGAGCTGCGGCTCATCGGTCGGTTGCAATCGACCCCTCCGTAGTGTGAGACGGGGCAGGGTGCTGCGGGGCCGTGTCAGAGCTATACGCGCTGACCCTCATGTATGGGCATGCGATTGGTCCTGTGGTGCAAACAAAGTGCGCTATATGATGAGATAAGAAGGATTGATGTGGTGACTGTTATAGGGCTCTTGCTAGAAATGCTTGTAACACCCCATGTTACGATCCCTAAAACCAATTAATCACTTAACCAATTACCCAAAAGAAAAGAATTAAATCACAATAATTAAATTAGGAAAGGCCCACCATAGTCCATGGGCCCTTATCCCTAAACCCAATCCTTAGTTCCAAAAGGAATAGAATTAGCAAGCCTATAATATTAGTTCATAATTAGGACTCCTAAATATATAAATAGGGGACTTAAGAGGCACCTAGAAACCCCCCCCCCCCCCCCCACCACAAGAATAACGCCCCACCACCCCAAAAGAGCTCCAAGAATCCCCTTAGAAGAAATCAAGAAAGCAAGAAAGCTTAAAGAAAGATCCTTCGTAGCCAAGGAATTAATTAAGGCTAAGAGGTAACACATGTCTCAACAAAACCTATTTTCATAACTATGATTTCCCCCGTAGGATTTCCCCATATTATTGTGTATTGATGATTTGTGATATTATTATTGATGATTGATGGGATAATTCCATGGGTGATCTTGATATTGGGAGATTCTTGATAATTATGGTGTTCTTGATGATTATGTGGAGTTCTTGATGTTTACATGTCGTTCTTGATAATTGCATGGCATTCTGGATGCTTATGTGTTATATGTACCGAATCTTGTAATTAGAAGACGAATCGTATTCTTGTTGGTATAAAAGTGATTAGAACCCTAGGTTGTATCGTATGATATTATTCTTGGTGTATCGGGTGGGGAAATCGCATGTTTGGGTGTCGATTATGTTTAGAAAAGCATGATAGGTTATGTGCCGTACGTTTCTCGTATTTGATCCGTTAATTGTCTACGTGTTGATCGTTAATTGCGTTGTAAAGTGTCTAAGCATGGTTTCGGGTTCCACAATGGTTCCCGGGGCGTTTTGTGTATAAAGAGTCAGTGGGGGGTAGGGGACCCGCCACCTACCCGCGGCCAGAAGGGACGTCTCCGGCAGCGGGCAGCCGGCGGGCGGGCAGCTGCCCGCCGGCGACCCGCTGCCCGGATAACCGGCGGGTGGCCCCCCACCCACCGGCCACCCGCTAGAAATCTCCCCCATTCAGGACCCCGGCTTCCCCGTTTGATGTTTCCCTGATCCCCGTGGTGTCCCATCGGACTCCGTTCATCGTGCCGTGTCTAGTTTGATGTTTCGGGTACCGTTCGTAGGTTTATGAGTCTTATATATTGCATGCTAGTTGAATTGGTATCCCGTTGACCTAGGTGGAAGAAGTATGAACCCCTTAGGACCATTCTTAGTATGTGAAGGATCACGCATAGGTTTTGTTATACGCTTTCTCCCCTTCCCAATGTGTTAATGTGGGTTGCATGTGCTTGCTATGTGTTATGTGTGCATGACACCCCAATTCGGTTGCGATCGGATTGGTTATTCCTGAGCTGCGGTTCAGAAGCTGGCTGCGGTCAGATTTACACTCTTGGGCTGCGGTCCACCGTTTGGTTGCGATCAAACGTTTCTACATGAGCTGCGGTTCATATTTCCTGGCTGCGGTCAGATGACATTCTCTTGGGCTGCGGTCCACTGTTTGGTTGCGATCAAACATTATGATGAGCTACGGTTCATCGGTCGGTTGCGATCGACCCCTCCGTGTTGCGATACGGGGCAGGGTGCTGCGGGGCCGTGTCAGAGCTATATGCGCTGACCCTCATGTGGCGCCAACAAAGTGTGCTATGTGATGAAATACGGATGAGTTGTTGTTATGAATATCTTGGGGATGTGACTAGGGGATTTACACTGGGAATCGCATGTGTTGGGTTATGATCATTAATTATGCTTATCTTTACTTGTCTTGCCTGTTTGTAACTATATACGTTGGTTTAACTGCTGTCTGTGCTTAACCCTATCTGATGAGTCTATCCCTATTTTGAAAGCTAGAGTTCGTAGGATGTATCCTCATGATCAAAATGGTTTTCGTATATCTATATATATCTATATGTATTGTATTTCAACGCGTTGGAGTGGGTTACCAGCATCTCTCGCTGAACAGATATATTTGGCTTTCAGGCACAGATGAGTAGATCACTGGAGCGCGCTAGAAGCTTGGGGCATAGCTTAGATAGTTTTCCCTTTCGGCCTGCGTGTCGTGATTTAGCATTGACACTGTTTGTGGTTTTAGAATTTAGCCTGTGCACCCGAGTTCTCTACCTCGGGTGTGGCATATTTTGGGATTTAATGAGATTCTACCTTTGTTATATAAGTTTTAAAAGTCTTGAAAATCTGGGGTGTTACAGTTGGTATCAGAGCCTAAGTTTGACCCTAGGAAAAGACTCTTAAGACCGGACTTTAGGACATTAGGCTTGAACTCTAGGTACCTAGGAACATAGGACTCGGAAATCTTAGGGCGCGCGGTGAGATTGTGAAACCTACACATAATTCCCCGCACTTTACCCTTCCCATTCTAAAGCCCTCCCCCACTTATCACTTCATAAGAAGTGCATCGAACTCTAACTTAACGTTCTTATAAACGCTGACCAGAAAGACGATAGCATGGCCCCAAACAAAAGACAATCAAGGACCCCAGAGCCCACAACTGACGATCCCTTGACCCAGACCTTACAACAACTAACGCAAGTCGCGCAGGCACTAAGTGACGTAGCCCTTCGCAACAACAGGCCCCCACCGCCTCCATCAAACGCAAACTCAGACATCGCCCGACAAGTTTCAAACCACCGACCACCAACGTTCTCAGGAGAAGAAGACCCCGCGGTCCTAGAAGAATGGATCCGGACCCTTGACAAGATTCTAGGAGTAGTAGAATGCCCGAAGGGACGTCGCGTAGAGATAGCCTCGTTCTACTTCGGACACGAGGCCGATCTCTGGTGGATCCACGAGGGGCCCACTTACCGACAAGAACCGGGATTCAACTGGGAGAGCCTCAAGACACGACTACGAGAATGATTTTATCCAACCCACGTGAAAGCATCCATGTACGAAGAGTTTCTCCACCTGAAACAAGGAACGGCCACCGTCATGGAATACCATAAACGATTCCTCGAGCTGGCGCGCTTCGCGCCAGAGCTAGTCCCCACCGAGGTGACCAAAATAGAAAGATTCGTATCGGGCCTCAACTTCGAAGCCCGGAAGGCACTAGTGGTAAGCAGGCCTCAGACCCTCAATGAGGCTTACTCCAGTGCCGCAAATCTCTATCGAATCCAACTACTCCAACGCGGAGTTCAGGAACAAATACGAAGGAGGAACATAGGGAGTGAGGCACCGCCGACGAAAAGGACGAGAAACGACACCGGCGCAAGATCGAACAACCCGGCCAATCAAAGACCGCCCCTGGGGAACAATGAAGCTAATCCAAGAAGCTACCCTTGCCCGAAATGCAACAAAAGCCATAGAGGCAAGGATTGCATGGGCAACCCCTGGCGATGCTTCAATTGCGGAGAGGAAGGACACAAGGCCTTCCAGTGCACTCGACCCCAAAGGCCACGCCCCACCGCCGTGGGTCAACACGGGGGCACCGGTCATCAAGGGAGTTACGGCGCTCCCGGGAAAATATTTGTTATGAGCCACACTCAGGCCAACCTTGGAAACGAGGAGGACCTCGGAGAAGGAAATCTAATCCCGGAAGACGAGGACCATGCGGACCCCGCGGAAGAAAATCAAGAAAGCGAATACCGTCTGGGATAAGCCGTCACACCCCCTTGTAACCACCCCCCCCCCCCCTTGTCGTAAAAACCACTTGCTTAGCTTAGCTATTTCGGAATTATTATGAATAAAGATTTTTGGTCGAATTTCGATTCCACCACAGAGGTAAAACACAAGTTATATCACCAACCCAACCCTTCCCCCACTAAAGGACAAAATAAGGAAAAAAACAAGGACCACACCATCAATAAATATTTAATGTTACCATTAAGAATGGAACCTTGGACTTCTCCTCCACAAGTTAAAGCCCTAACCACTAGCCCATGAGTGTTTCTTAAAACCACAAGGGAACACCCCCTTGTTAAACCCCTCCAAATCCCTAAAACCCACAAAACCCCCAAATCAAAAACCCTTCTCCTTCTTCTTCTTCCTCCTCCTCTCCTTCCCCATTCCTTCCATTTTTCCCCCTCTCACGCACACCACCACCCCCTACCCGGAAAACCGCCGACCACTCACGTCACCACCAACCGGACGCCGTCGCCACCCGGCCACTCCCCGACGACCTCGCGCTGCCGCACCGCCATCCAAACTACTCCGCCGGAGATCACCCGCAACGCCAAAGACCCCGCCCACCATCCACCCGAACTCCGCCCGCTGCCATCGACGCCCCACGCCACCGAAGACCTCCACCGCCTCGCCGATCAGCCGTCGAGCTCCGCCCCACCGTCGCCACCTCGCAGCAGCTCAAATCACCGCCGGAAAAGAGACCCGCCAGAAAATTCCGCCGGAGACCCACCGGAAAACTCGCCGGATAAGCGCCACCTATCGCGATGCCGAAGAAACCCCTCGGAATCCGCACCTCGGAGTGGAGCAATGCTGATTACACCGTAATCGGAGGTAAAGCACTTGAACCCGACCAATTCTCTCCAGAATTGGTTGATATGCTTAAACATCAAGGGCTCTTAGATACTTACCTCGCCATCAAAGGGGATACATACCCCGACTTGGTGAAAGAATTCTACCAACACCTTGTGGCCACCAAACGGGGTGACAAAGTAGAAATCGCCACCAAGGTCCGTGGCAAGGAAATTGTGCTTTCCGAAGGCCGTTTGGCCAAGCTCTTGAAATTGACCACCACGGGTGTGTCCAACTATGACGGGAAGGGGTGGATTGATACCCAAACCACGGGGTACAAGGACTACCTCGGGTACCTACTCGGAAAGGAGGACGGGTTCACCTCGGCCACTCGACCAAACCGAAAGTGGCTATCGGCGGAGCAAAAGATATTGGTTATGATTGTAACCGATAGCCTCTTGCTCACCAATAACAAGAGCAAGGATGTGGGGAGCTTGGAGTGCACCTTTGCATACCTCCTGAAACATAAAATCAAGTTCAACCTACCGGCACTCATGCTAAAGCACATAGAATTCTGCAAGTCAAACAACCGGCTCAGCCTACCCTACGGGATGATCCTAAGTTGGATCATGGAGAAAAAGGGGGTAGAACTAAGCCACACCGAGGTCAAGACCGCAAATGGCATGGTTTTTAACGCCCAGAACCTCCACCGCAACGACATCTACTACACCGAAGGGGGACATTACCTCACCCTCGAAGAAATTTGCCAAAAACCCGAGGAAGAGCGAAGGGAATTGGTCGACCGGTTGGATATCTCCAACAAAAAGCTCAAACGAGCCATGCAAGACTGCGGGGGTTTGGAGGGACATGAGGAACAGGAGGAGGATGACGAGCCTAACCCATCGGTGCGCCCACGGTTGGGAGGGGGCCCGAGGGGACAAAACGAGGGCTCGGTCAATGAGCGCATTCTCGCACAACTCAACCGACAGAATCAAATCATGGAAGAAGCGTTCTCATCCTTGATTCGCACAACACGTGCACTAGATCAGAGGGTGGCAGCAATCGAGGCCACCTTGGGCACTCGCGGGGCGTCCAGCTCAGGAGCAGGAGACCAAGGTAGACCCAAAACCTTTCTATCACAACACCACCAGAAATCCAGTCTACCCCAGCTAAGGCAAAACGTGGGGCCACATTCCTAACCGGGATGCCAAAATGCGGAATGCCTAGGGGGTGAAAGAATGGATTAACGCACCGGGCTTCGGGGACGAAGCCCCTCGTAAGGGGGGGAGAGTGTAACACCCCGTGTTACGATCCCTAAAACCAATTAATCACTTAACCAATTACCCAAAAGAAAAGAATTAAATCACAATAATTAAATTAGGAAAGGCCCACCATAGTCCATGGGCCCTTATCCCTAAACCCAATCCTTAGTTCCAAAAGGAATAGAATTAGCAAGCCTATAATATTAGTTCATAATTAGGACTCCTAAATATATAAATAGGGGACTTAAGAGGCACCTAGAAACCCCCCCCCCCCCACCACAAGAATAACGCCCCACCACCCCAAAAGAGCTCCAAGAATCCCCTTAGAAGAAATCAAGAAAGCAAGAAAGCTTAAACAAAGATCCTTCGTAGCCAAGGAATTAATTAAGGCTAAGAGGTAACCCATGTCTCAACAAAACCTATTTTCATAACTATGATTTCCCCCGTAGGATTTCCCCATATTATTGTGTATTGATGATTTGTGATATTATTATTGATGATTGATGGGATAATTCCATGGGTGATCTTGATATTGGGAGATTCTTGATAATTATGGTGTTCTTGATGATTATGTGGAGTTCTTGATGTTTATATGTCATTCTTGATAATTGTATGGCATTCTGGATGCTTATGTGTTATTTGTATCGAATCTTGTAATTAGAAGACGAATCGTATTCTTGTTGGTATAAAAGTGATTAGAACCCTAGGTTGTATCGTATGATATTATTCTTGGTGTATCGGGTGGGGAAATCGCATGTTTGGGTGTCGATTATGTTTAGAAAAGCATGATAGGTTATGTGCCGTACGTTTCTCGTATTTGATCCGTTAATTGTCTACGTGTTGATCGTTAATTGCGTTGTAAAGTGTCTAAGCATGGTTTCGGGTTCCACAATGGTTCCCGGGGTGTTTTGTGTATAAAGAGTCAGTGGGGGGTAGGGGACCCGCCACCTACCCGCGGCCAGAAGGGACGTCTCCGGCAGCAGCAGTCGGCGGGCGGGCAGCTGCCCGCCGGCGACCCGCTGCCCGAAACAGTGCTTACCGGCGGGCAGCCGGCGGGTGGCCCCCCACCCACCGGCTACCCGCTGGAAATCTCCCCCATTCGGGACCCCGGCTTCCCCGTTTGATGTTTCCCCGATCCCCGTGGTGTCCCAACGACTCCGTTCATCGTGCCGTGTCAAGTTTGATGTTTCGGGTACCGTTCGTAGGTTTATGAGTCTTATATATTTCATGTTAGTTGAATTGGTATCCCGTTGACCTAGGTGGAAGAAGTATGAACCCCTTAGGACCATTCTTAGTATGTGAAGGATCACGCATAGGTTTTGTTATACGCTTTCTCCCCTTCCCAATGTGTTAATGTGGGTTGCATGTGCTTGCTATGTGTTATGTGTGCATGACACCCCAATTCGGTTGCGATCGGATTGGTTATTCCTGAGTTGCGGTTCAGAAGCTGGCTGCGGTCAGATTTACACTCTTGGGCTGCGGTCCACCGTTTGGTTGCGATCAAACATTTCTACATGAGCTGCGGTTCATATTTCCTGGCTGCGGTCAGATGACATTCTCTTGGGCTGCGGTCCACTGTTTGGTTGCGATCAAACATTATGATGAGCTGCGGTTCATCGGTCGGTTGCGATCGACCCCTCCGTGTTGCGATACGGGGCAGGGTGCTGCGGGGCCGTGTCAGAGCTATATGCGCTGACCCTCATGTATGGGCATGCGATTGGTCCTGTGGCGCCAACAAAGTTTGCTATGTGATGAAATACGGATGAGTTGTTATTATGAATATCTTGGGGATGTGACTAGGGGATTTACACTGGGAATCGCATGTGTTGGGTTATGATCATTAATTATGCTTATCTTTACTTGTCTTGCCTGTTTGTAACTATATACGTTGGTTTAACTGCTATCTGTGCTTAACCCTATCTGATGAGTCTATCCCTGTTTTGAAAGCTAGAGTTCGTAGGATGTATCCTCATGATCAAAATGGTTTTCGTATATCTATATATATCTATATGTATTGTATTTCAACGCGTTGGAGTGGGTTACCAGCATCTCTCGCTGAACAGATATATTTGGCTTTCAGGCACAGATGAGTAGATCACTGGAGCGCGTTAGAAGCTTGGGGCATAGCTTAGATCGTTTTCCCTTTCGGCCTGCGTGCCGTGATTTAGCATTAACAATGTTTGTGGTTTTAGAATTTAGCATGTGCACCCGAGTTCTCTAGCTCGGGTGTGGCATAACACCACGTACTCTTGGTATCGTATTTTGGGATTTAATGAGATTCTACATTTGTTATATAAGTTTTAAAAGTCTTGAAAATCTGGGGTGTTACAATGCTTGATTGTGATTATTGGTTGTGCTGATTATTGACTGTTTCCTATGTGAGAATTGTATATGCTGGTTATGACTGTAGATTGTGTGTACCCCTAGTTGTCGAGTCGGTCCCCTGATTTGAAAACTAGAGTCTCTTAGGATATATCTTCATGCTTCAAAATGACTTTTCGTATATCTATATATATATATATATATATATATATATATATATATATATATATATATATATATATATATATATATGTGTGTGTGTGTGTGTGTGTGTGTGTGTGTGTGTGTGTGTGTGTGTGTGTGTGTGTATTGTATTTGAACGCGTTGGAGTGGGTTACCAGCATCTCTCGCTGAACAGATATATTTGGCTTTCAGGCACAGAAGAATAAGTCACTGGAGCGCGCTAGTACTTGGAACGTAGAAGTAGATATTTTCCCTTTCGGCCTGCGTGCCATGTTTATGCATTTACATTATTGAGGAAATTAGTTAGTTAGCCTGTGCACCTGAGTTCTCTAGCTCAGGTGTGGCATAGCACCCCGTACTCTTGTATTATGTTTTGGGATTTAAGGAGATTTCACCTTTATTTTATAAGTTTTAAATGTCCTGAAAATCTGGGGTTTTACAGTTGGTATCAGAGCCTAAGTCGACCCTAGGATAAGACTCTTAAGGACCGGACTTTAAGACATTAAGCTTGAACTCTAGATATTTAGGAACATAGGATCCAAGAATCTTAGGACGCGCAGTGAGATTGTGAAACCTACACATAACCTCTCCTCCCTTACCTAAAGAAAACTTTCACCCCCCCCCCCCCCCGCCCCCCCGCTTATCACGTCAAAGAAGTACACCAAGCCCCAATTTAACAGTTTTATAAACATTGATCCAGGAAGACAACAGCATGGCACCCAACAGAAGGCAATCAAGAACTCCTGAACCCGCCACACACGACCCCCTAACCCAAACACTACAACAACTAACACAAGTCGCCCAAGCACTGAGCGACGTGGCTCTCCGCAACAACAGGCCCCCACCACCTCCATCGAACGCAAACACAGACTTCGCCCGACAAGTCTCTCACCATTGACCACCCACGTTCTCAGGAGAAGAGGATCCCGTAATCCTGGAGGAATGGATCCGAACCCTCGACAAAATTCTCGGGTTAGTAGAATGCCCAGAAGAACGCCGCGTGGAGATCGCCTCATTCTACTTCGGACACGAGGCCGATCTCTGGTGGACCCACGAGGGTCCCACTTACCAACAAGAACCGGGGTTCAACTGGGAACAACTCAAAATGCGACTACGAGAGCGATTCTATCCAACACACGTAAGAGCATCCATGTACGAAGAGTTTCTCCATCTAAAACAAGGGACAACTACCGTCATGGAATACCACAAACGATTCCTTGAACTAGCACGCTTCGCACCAGAACTAGTCCCCACCGAGGTAACCAAAATAGAGAGATTCGTATCGGGCCTCAACTTTGAAGCCCGAAAAGCACTAGTGGTAAGCAGACCTCGGACTCTCAACGAGGCTTACTCCAAAGCCGCTAACCTCTACCGAATCCAACTACTCCAACGCAGGGTTCAGGAACAAATACGGAAGAGGAACCCTGGAGGAGGGGCACCACCAGTAAAGAGAACAAGAAACGACGCCAACACAAGACCAAGTAACCTGACCAACCAAAGGCCACCTCTGGGGAACAACGACGCTAGCGCCAGAAACTTTCCTTGCTCGAAATGCAACAAGAACCATAGAGGCAAGGATTGCATGGGCAATCCCTTGCGATGCTTCAACTGCGGAGAGGAAGGACACAAGGCCTTCCTTTGCACCCAACCCCAAAGGCCACGCACTACCACCACGGGACAACATGGGGGCACCGCTCATCGAGGAAACTACGGCGCTCCCGGAAAAATATTCGTCATGAGCCGCACTAAAGCCGACCTCGGGAACGAGAGCAATCTCGAGGAAGGAAACCTAACCCCAGAAGACGAGGACCACGCAAACCTCGTGGGAGAAAACCAAGAAGACGAATTCTGTCTAGGATAGGTTGACAATTCCTTTGTAATCACCTTCGTTGTAGAGCTACTTTCTTAGCTTAATTACTTCGGAAATATTATAAATAAAGGTTAGTTCGAAATTCGGTCCTACTTACAGGGGTAAAAACTAAAACTATACAAACTAGTCAAACCCTCACCACTAGAAGACAAAAGAAGGAAAAAGACAAAGACCTTACCATCAAAAAGACTAAAGTTACCACTAGGAATGGAACCTTGGACCCCCCACTTAAATGACCAAGGCTTTAACCACTAACCCATGAGTATTACTTGAAACCTTAAGGGGAAACTTTCTCCTTAAAACCCCACAAATCCCTAAAACCCACAAACTCCCCAAATCAAAAACCCTTCTTCTTCTTCTTCTTCTTCTTCTTCCTCTCCTTCTTCTTCCCCACTTCCTCCCTTCCCTCTCTCACGCAACTCACCACCCCCTCCCCCCACCATAGAAAGCCCATCGGCCACCCGCACCACCACCAGCCGAACGCCACCGCCGTCCGACCACCCCCCGACAGCCCTGCACCGCCGCGCCACCGCCCCACCCACTTCGCCCGGAGATCACCCGCGACACGCCGCCCGCCACCTGCCCAAGCTCCACCCGCTGCCACCGATGCCCCACGCCACCGGAGACCATCACCCACCTCACCAAGCCGTTGCCTGGACTGCGCCCCACCGTCGCCGCCCTCGCCGGAGACCCGCCGGAAAAAGGCCGCCAGAAAAGCGTCGCCCGTCGAAATGCCAAAGAAACCCCTCGGAACCCGCACCCCGGAATGGAGCAACGCCGATTACACCGTGATCGGAGGTAAAGCCCTTGAACCCGACCAATTCTCTCCGGAATTGGTTTATATGCTTAAACACCAAGGGGTTTTAGATACGTATCTCACCATCAAAGGGGATACGTACCCCGAATTGGTGAAAGAATTCTATCAACATATTGTAGCCATCAAACGGGGTGACAAACTAGAAATCACCACCAAGGTCCGCGGCAAGGAAATTGTGCTTTCCGAAGGCCGTTTGGCCAAGCTCTTGAAATTGACCACCACGGGTGTGTCAAACTACGACCGAAAGGGGTGGATCGATACCCAAAACACGGGGTACAAGGATTATCTCGGGTACCTACTCGGAAAAGAGGACGAGTTCACCTCGGCCACACGACCCAACCGGAAGTGGCTATCGGCGGAGCAAAAGATATTGGTTATGGTTGTAACCGATAGCCTCTTGCCCACCAATAATAAGAGCAAGGACGTAGGAAGTCTAGAGTGCACCTTTGCCTACTTCTTGAAACACAAAATCAAGTTCAACCTGTCGGCCCTCATGCTAAAACACATGGAGTTTTGCAAATCAAGCAACCGACTTAGCCTACCCTACGGGATGATCCTAAGTTGGATCATGGAGAAAAAGGGGGTGGACCTAAGCCACACCGAGGTCAAGACCGCAAATGGCATGGTCTTTAACGCCCAGAACCTACGCCGCAATGATATCTACTACACCGAGGGAGGACATTACCTCACCCTCGAAGAAATTTGCCAAAAACCCGAGGATGAACGAAGAGAATTGGTCGACCAATTAGACATCTCCAACAAAAAGCTCAAACGGGCAATGCAAGATTGCGGAATCCTGGAGGGAAATGAGGACCAGGAGGAGGATGACGAACCCAACCCGTCGGTGCAACCACGATCAGGAGAAAACCCAAGGGAGCAAAACGAGGGCTCAATTAATGAACGCATACTCGCACAGATCAACCGGCAAAACCAAATCATGGAGGAAGGGTTCTCATCCTTGATCCGTACAACACGCGCACTAGATCAGAGGGTGGCAGCAATCGAGGCCACCTTGGGCACTCGCGGGGCGTCCAGCTCAGGAGCAGGAGACCGAGCTAGACCCAAAACCCTTCTGTCACAACACCACCAGAAATCCAGTCTACTCCAGCTAAGGAAAAACGTGGGGCCACATTCCTAACCAGGAGGCCAAGATGCGGGATGCCTAGGGGTGAAAGAATGGATTAACACACTGGGCTTTGGTGACGAAGCCCCTCGTAAGGGGGGGAGAGTGTAACACCCCGTGTTACGATCCCTAAAACCAATTAATCATTTAACCAATTACCCAAAAGAAAGAATTAAATAACAATAATTAATTAGGAAAGGCCCACCATAGTTCACGGGCCCTTATCCATAAACCCAATTCTTAGTCCCAAAAGGAATAGCATTAGCAAGCCTATAATATTAGTTCCTAATTAGGACTCCTAAATATATAAATAGGGGACTTAAGAGGCACCTGGAACCCCCCCACCACAATAACGTCTCACCACCCAAAGAGCTCCAAGAATTCCCTTAGAAGAAATCAAGAAAGCAAGAAAGCTTAAAGAAAGACCCTACATAGCCAAGGAATTAATTAAGGCTAAGAGGTAACCCATGTCTCAACAAAACCTATTTTCATAGCTATGATTCCCCTCTTAGGATTTCCCCCATATTCTTGGGTATTGATGATTTGTGATATTATTATTGATGATTGGTGGGATGATTCCATGGGTGATCTTGATGATGAAAGGTTCTAGATAATTATGGTGTTCTTGATGATTATATGACGTTCTTGATGATTATATGATGTTCTTGATGATTGTAGGATGTTCTTGATGTTTATGTGATATTCTTACCGAATCTTGATATTAGAAGATGAATTGTGTCCTTGTTGATTTAAAAATCATTAGAACCCTAGGTTGTATCGTATGGAATTATTCTTGGTATATTGGGTGGGAATTCGCATGATTGGGTGTTGATTATGTTTAGAAAAGCATGATAGGTTACGTGCCATATGTTTCTCGATCTTTGATCCGTTAATTGTCTACGTGTGTTATCAATTGCGTTTGAAAGTGTCTAAGCATGGTTTCGGGTTCCACAAAGGTTCCCGGGGCGTTTTTGGTGAAAAAGAGTCAGTGGGGGGTAGGTGGGGGTAGGGGACCAGCCACCTACCCGCGGCCAAAAAGGGGAGCTCCGGCAGCGGGCAGCTGCCCGCCGGGCACCCGCTGCCCGGAACAGTAAATACCGGCGAGCAGCCAGCGGGTGACCCCCACCCACCGGCTACCCGCTGGTTTATACCCCACTTCGGGATCCCGGCTTCCCCGTTTGATGTTCCCCCGACCCCCGTGGTGTCCCAACGGACTCCGTCTATCGTGCCTATGTCTAGTTTGATTTTCGGGTACCGTTCGTAGGTCGTATGAGTCTTATATATTGCATGCTAGTTGAATTGGTATCCCGTTGACCTAGGTGAAAGAAGTATGAACCCCTTAGGACTATTATTAGAATGTGAAGGATCATGCATTGGTTTTGTTATACGTTTTCTCCCCCTTCCCAATGTGTTAATGTGGGTTGCATGTGCTTGCTATGTGTTATGTGTGCATGTTACCCCGATTTGGTTGAGATCAATCGGGCTATACAGGCAGTTGGGTGGGCTGAGAACCATATCGGCTGTTAACCAGGCTGGTAGAGACCAGTCAGGTATATAAATATTATATAGGACTAAGGTCCACTATACGGGCAGTTGAATGGGTTGAGAACCATCCCAACTGTTAACCAGGCTGGTAGAGACCGGTCAGGTATATAAATATTATATAGGACTAAGGTCCACCATACGGGCAGTTGAATGGGTTGAGAACCATCCCAACTGTTAACCAGGCTGGTAGAGACCGGTCAGGTATATAAATATTATATAGGACAAAGGTCCACTATACGGGCAGTTGAATGGGTTGAGAACCATCCCAACTGTTAACCAGGCTGGTAAAGACCGGTCAGGTATATAAATATTATATAGAGCTGCGGCTCATCGGTCGGTTGCGATCGACCCCTCCGTAGTGTGAGACGGGGCAGGGTGCTACGGGGCCGTGTCAGAGCTATACGTGCTGACCCTCATGTATGGGCATGCGATTGGTCCTGTGGCGCCAACAAAGTGTGATATATGATGAGATAAGAAGGATTGATGTGGTGACTGTTATAGGGCTCTTGCTAGAAATGCTTGATTGTGATTATTGGTTGTGCTGATTATTGACTGTTTCCTATGTGAGAATTGTATATGATGGTTATGACTGTAGATTGTGTGTACCCGTATTTGTCGAGTCGGTCCCCTGATTTGAAAACTAGAGTCTCTTAGGATATATCTTCATGCTTCAAAATGACTTTTCGTATATATATATATATATATATATATATATATATATATATATATATATATATATATATATATATATATATATATATATATGTATGTATGTATTGTATTTCAACGCGTTGGAGTGGGTTACCAGCATCTCTCGCTGAACAGATATATTGGCTTTCAGGCACAGAAGAATAAGTCACTGGAGCGCGCTAGTACTTGGAACGTAGAAGTAGATAGTTTCCCTTTCGGCCTGCGTGCCATGTTTATGCATTTACATTATTGAGGAAATTAGTTAGTTAGCCTGTGCACCTGAGTTCTCTAGCTCAGGTGTGGCATAGCACCCCGTACTCTTGTATTATGTTTTGGGATTTAAGGAGATTTCACCTTTATTTTATAAGTTTTAAATGTCCTGAAAATCTGGGGTGTTACAGTCCCCATCTAAAGCAGGTCTAACCCGTGAATTACCTCTCGCCATGCTACCTCCTCTTGAAGATAAAGCTCGTGATGACAACATGGATGCATCACCACGTGATGAAAATCGGGAAGCATCACCTCATGCGCATGACCAAACACCTGACATGGATTATCTTAGTCCTGAGCACATCATGCATCAAATGCTGAATACACTCTTCAATGCTGAACTCATTCATAAGCCATATCTGCATCACAGAGAAAAGGATAGCCGAAATATAGCAGATCTATCGGCCAAAGTTGATCGCATGATGGGAACAATGTCTCGTCCACAACCCAGCACATCAAATCTTGGTACTCAAGATAGGCTTGCACATGAACTCAGACAACTACGAGCTATCCTCGACAAACTCTCTAAGGACCAACATGCTCTTAAGTGTGCTCACTTCGGTCTCAAAGAACGAGTGGACCTTACTTGTACAAAGATAGATCTCGGGCATGACAACATGCTTCGGATGGCTGAATATCAACTCACCATGTTTCAGTATATCAAGGATTTTCTTCTGGCATTTCAGAGCCTAACCAGATTTTCTGACACCCCGTGTGATGATGCCAAAAAGGGGGAAAAAGACAAAAAGGATGATGACAAGGATGAAGACAGAAACAGATCTCCCCCTAGAAGAAGCAACGAAGGAGGACCAACAAGACATGAAGAGCGAAGAAGCTCACCAAGACACGAACAAAGAAGAGACACGAGATCATCACCTTCAAGATCAAGATCTTGTCAACAACACTCTTCTAGACCCAGACAGCATTCCATCAAGCCTCGCCAGTCCTTCGGATCCACCACCGAGTTCTCATTTTCCGGGAAAATGAGCAGAGAGCAAAAGAACCTTCGCCAAAGGTTGATGCGCAAGGATACTGTAACCATGGATGTTGTAGGAAACTTCCACATGTACCAACCATATGAAGAAGGGAGTGGAAAACGGTTTGAAGGGTACAACATACCTGTGTGGGATGAAAAAGAAAGATAATTACTTCCGCCAAGTCCATCAGACTCAAAGAAACGAAGAAATCAAGAAAGCAAACCGAGAACTCTGGAAGAAACAAGAAGAAGCTAGACTTGCAAGAGAGAATGAACTGGTTGAAAGAGAACGAATCAAAGAAGCAATAAAGGATGTCACAAAGATCAAGAAAAATGCTAAGACTGGAGTCAAATATAATGCTGCCTTCAAAATTCACAAGGAATCTGGAAAAAGCTACGCGGAAGGAATGCACTCTTTTGAACTCATAACTTGGTGGAATCTCGGCATAATTGAAGGAGGAAACATCCTCGAAGCATACAACAATTACGTGAGCAGCAACATCAAAGGTGAATATGAAGACATTGTCAGAGAAAGCCCAATTCAAGAGTATAGAAAACATATCAACCGAGACATCGACATGAAGAGGATGCTCAAGAAACAAAAAGAGATAGATGACAAGGAAAGAATAGAAGCTCAGATTCAGAAGGCAAAACTTTTAGATATGTAAAGGTTTCTTTTCCCTCATCTCCAGTGACAATACTTGTAAGTGTTTTTTATCTCTATAAAAGTCACTTTTATCTCATTCATCTTGTCTTTATCTAAGTTACTCGCTTTGTATACTTGCACTGTCTTACATTCTTTTAGAAATCATATGTAAACTCTTCTCGTGGCTGTTTTTTAAATGAAAAATCCTTTATGGGATAATTATCGGCCTCATAAGGAAAGTATAGGTTTTGGCATCATCAAAAAGGGGGAAATTCTTAGGAACATATGTATTAGGATTTTGATGATACCAATGTAACTTAGAAGTAGACCCCTAACTTTTTGTCATTTGTTTGCTACCTTCGTTCGAGACGAAAGGTACCTTAACTCATCATGTAATTCGTGTTAAGTTACACAAACACACGAAACCGAGTTAAGCTTACTTTTAGTTAGGTATCTATCAAACGAAAGAAGAACAATTCGATGAAGCATAGTCTCATTTCTACTCAACAACGAAAGATGAAATGATCTCTTACCACAGAAAGCAGAAGCCGAAAGGAGCATTCTGTTAAAAAGACCTTTATGACAGTCAAAACAACTCATCTTCTCTCAACTCAAGAAGAATGTTGTCAAATGTCTCATCTGAAGATTATCCTAGGAATAAACTCTCCTAAGGATTGTGAGCACACTTCTCAAGGTGCATTAAATGCCAATGTACTACTTTTTCGGCGCTAGAAGACAAAATAAGCAAAAGTGCTTATCTCCAACGTCTATATAGTACAACTGCATTTAATGAAGCAATAAATGCACAAGGTTCTCCGGTTATTAACCACTGGATCATAGGTTTGAAATACCATCTCTCTCCAACAGATGGATTTCTTCACACCTATAAATACCCATCTTCTCCACATTAGAAGGTGCTGGATTTTTAGAACAACTAAATTCATTCTCTCAAAAGCTCCTTATACAAGTTCACTCTCTCAAGCTTTTGAAATCCAGTGATTCAAGGTGTGAAATTTGAAAAAGACTCATCTGAATTCTTTACACATCCTTGAAGAAATCTTGCAACTTTGTACACGCTGATCATCCATCCAGTCACCAACCAGTCAAGATTTCAACGTGTTGGAGAAACTCAAAGACTATTCAATCCAACCCTCAACTCTGAAGAAGAAGTTGATAGAGGCGGAGTAAACTCGAGGAGTTGAAAAACCTTCAAGTAGATGTCCGGCTTAGTGATCAAGGAAGCTATCTTGGTGTATTTTGTACTAGGAATAATAGTGCAAATCTTTCACAAGTTGTGGAAGAAGAGTGGAGTAGGCACAGTTGGCCGAACCACTATAAAAATTCTCTTGTCTCTGTCTCTTTACATTTCAGCATTTACTTTCGTGCATTGCATTCCATCAGTCCTAACCGAAAGATTCTCATAAGATCAAA
Organism: Ipomoea nil; assembly: GCF_001879475.1. NCBI lineage: Eukaryota > Viridiplantae > Streptophyta > Magnoliopsida > Solanales > Convolvulaceae > Ipomoea > Ipomoea nil. The sequence goes on along the minus strand of NW_017618815.1, from coordinate 1,056,885 downwards.
CTGTGCAAATAAACTTAAAATTTACCTACATATCCGCTGCGTAATAACCCCAAAATGAGTTATTATTCGTGAAAAATGAATTGAGCCTATTCACCCCCCCCCCCCCCCCCCCCTCTAGACTCTCCTTTCAACAGTACCAGGACCAACACAATCCCATCTCACCTTCTTTCTCCCAGTTTTAGCTTTCTGCTTCTTCATTCCTTGCTGTGCAGCAGGCATGTGCTAAGCTTTCATCATGGTATCAGAGCTCCTTCGGAGCTATGCCGCAGCTGTTACAATGAACACTGAAGCCGGCGAAGGAACTTCGAACAGACATGACGCTGATCTTGTGAAGCAGAATCCAACAAGTCAAAATTCGAATCAACGGAACGAAGAATTCGATGATCCTTTCTATCTGCATATCACTGAAAATCCAAATTTGATTCTCGTTTCTCCTCCTCTATCTGAGATCAACTATACTTCATCGAACAGATCTATGAAGATAACTCTTGAGATTAAGAACAAGTCCGGCTTTGTTGATGGAACCTTACCAAATCCGAGAGAATCATATCCTAAATATGGTGTGTGGAAGAGGTGCAACAAGATTGTCTGCTCCTGGATCCTGAAATCCCTCAATTCCACCATTGCGGAGAGTATGCTCTACTTTGACATAGCATCAGACATCTGGAGTGCACTCAACAAGAGGTATTCGCAAGCTAATCCTCACAGAATTGTTGAACTCCAAAATGAGATTTTCATAAATGTGCAAGGTAACAAAAGTGAGATTTACCAAGTGTAATGCTTTATGGGGACAGATGAACGCTATGAGACCTCTGCCAACCTGTGAGTGTACTCCTAGATGTTCATGCACTTTGATGAGCAAAATATAGAAACAAGATGATAAGATCATTAGGTTCCTAGAAGGACTAAATGATGAATTTGAGTCTATAAAATCAGGAGTCCTTGTCATGGATCATATTCCTAACATGGAGAATGTCCTTAATATGACCTTGAAGATAGAAAGAAAGCTCAATGGAGCCATCTATCAAAAGAGTGTTGAACTGGTTTAATCAAATGTTATCCAAACTAGCCAAAGTCAGCCTACAGATGAACAAGGCATCATAGCTTTTTCAACTTCAAATAGCAGGAAGAAATTCAATAATAATGGAGGAAGAAATGTACCTAAGTTCACATATTGTGGTATGGTTGGTCACACTGTTGAAAAAATGCTACAAGAAGCATGGTTACCCTCCAGGCTGGGTTGCAGGTTATAAATCCAGAAACAAGTAGAGTCAAGATACTCTAAATCCCTCTGTGAATCAAGTTGGGGATATAGGGATGACTGCAGATCAGTTTTAGAGGTTGGCGACCCTCTTACAGAACCAAAGCCAAGGAAATTAAATCAGCCATCAACCAGTGCTGCTCTCACTATGAATAACCAGTGAAAGCAAGTTATTTCTAACCTTTATGTTAATAATGCAGTGAACAATATATGGTCTGAAACAAGCCAGTAGGCAATGGAATGCCAAGCTAGCAAGGGCCTTGCAAGACTATGGTTTTCAGCTATCCTTAGCAGATCCATCCTTATTCACTAAAACCTCAAGTGATTCATTCATTGCCTTACTCATATATGTTGATGAAATTCTGGTTGCAGGAATTGAATCGAAACAGGTTGCTGAATTAAAACAAACTCTGGACAAGACCTTTAGAATTAGAGGATCTTGGTTACTTAAACTATTTCCTAGGAATTAAAGCTTTCAGAACCCCTGATGGACACAACTTGTGCCAAAGAAAATATGCTTTGGAGATTTTGGAAGAAAATGGCTTTTTGGATGCCAAACCTGCACAAACACCAATAATTGCATGGCAAAAACTTAACAGTCTGGAAGGGATTCTTCTTGACAAGCTTAAGGAGTATAGGAAACTGGTTGGTAAGCTACTCTACCTAACAAACATTAGACCAGATATCTCCTATGTTATACAACAATTAAGCCAGTTTGTGGACAAGCCTAGAAGTACACATCTTATGGCTGCTCACAAGGTGCTAAAGTTCCTCAAAGGATCTCCTGGAAAAGGGTTATTCTTCCAAGCCTGCTATCAACTTAGATTGCAAGGGTTCTTTGATTCAGATTGGGCAACTTGTGCAGAAACTAGGAAGTCAATTACTGATTACTGCATCTACCTTGGACAATCCCTAATATCATGGAAAATAGAGAAGCAGGTCACTGTATCAAGGTCATATTCTGAAGCAGAATACAGGGCTCTAGCATCTACAACATGCGAAATCCAGTGGCTCCTATATTTACTAGCAGACCTTAGAGTAAAGCCTAATTGTCCAACTACCATATTTTGTGACAATCAGTTTGCCATTGCAATAGTAGAAAATCATGTTTTCCATGAACGCACTAAACACATTGAGATAAATTGTCACATAGTAAAGCAAAATGTATGTGAAAAGATGATCAAGCTAATGTCCATACCTTTACAAAAACAGGTTATTGAGGGTTTCGCCAAAGCCTCACCAAAACTGAGCTTTGACAATTTCCATTCTAAGCTGGGGCTTCAAGACATTCATGCTCAAGCTTATCGGGGGGTGAGGGGGGGGGGGGTGACAAAGTATGCTGCCAAGATAGCCTAAGGGCTCTCTTGTAATTCTACACATAGATTCTATTATAACTGTCAAAGTTTTGCTATATAACAATAGCTTTCCAAAACTTGTTAGTGGTAACTTCTTTTTCATGATCAATCCCATCTCACCTTCTTTTTCCCAGTTTTAGCTTTCTACTTTTTCCTTGCTGTGTAGAAGGCATGTGCTAAGCTTTCATCAGCTACTCAAAGCAGCTTTTCCAATCAACTTTTTGAGAAAGTTATTTTGTATGTAATCAGCTATCAGCTAACAGCTAATTTACCAAACATCTTTCTACAATCAGTTAATGCAATCAACTAATCAAACACACTATCCCAAACTGTTAACCGCTATCAACTAACAACTATTTACCATTTACCAAACACCCCATTAATCTAACTATTAGATCCAACACTTATCGCTTTGACAAAAGATATAACTAGCGGCAATGTTGAAAAAATCGTTAGGCGTTCTAAGCGCTTTTTAAAATAAAAAAAAAAAATAAAAAATTAAGACTTGATAATTATAAAATATTTAATACTTTAATAGTTAATACTAAAATATTAAATATTAACCTAAAAACATCTAAAACTGTAAGTTGTATAAAAATTTAAAAAATCAAAACACAATTTCACAAAGTCACAACTCACAAAGTATCAACTTACAGCCTGTTTGGTTCGCTGAAAAATATTTGAAGAGAAATGGAATTGATATTGAATGAAAAATAAATTCCAAGAAAATAGATTCCATTATTTGGTTGGTGGAAAAAAATTACTGGGAATATGGATTTCATTGTTTAGTTGGATTTAGGAAGGCAAAGAATTATGAATATAAAGACCAATATGCCCCTAAAAAGATCAATGAATAAATATGTATCTATGTAATTAAAAAACATTCATAAGGGTAAAATGGTCCAGTCATGTAACTTTTTTGTAATGCTTGTGAAAAAAAAAAAAAAAAAAAACAAAATCTCACCCCTTTGCAAAGAATTCATTTTCCTCAACTTCGAGAAATTTATTTTCCAATGAATTCCATGAACCAAACAACATAACACTATATTTTCCTTAACTTTTAGGAAAACATTTTCCTTGAAAAATGTTTTTCATCCAACCAACACCTGGCCTCCTTAGCTCCAAACTTCCAAATCAATTTATAGAATCATAGAGAAAATAATCAAGTTAAACTCCAAAATAAAGAAATCAATACAAAAACTCCAAGTTTTCAAAATTCAAAACAAAGTAAAAAACAAATAATAATAAAGTAAAGTCTTCATCCAATTCTACAAAACAGTAGCGACTGATTTCAAATATTTTTAAAATTTCTTGGGTTTGCGACCGATTTGGACGATTTAGGGTTATTTTGTTCAAAACAGCGTTATTTTGGGTGAAATAACATATTACAAAAAAACACTGACTAATTGGCCGACTAGGTGGCCTAGTCGGCGCCTAGGCCACCTAGAACACCTATTTCGGTGATATTTTAGATGGTGGGCTGGCACCTAGAGCCTAAGCGCGATTTGTGCACCCATGGCTAGCGACTAATGTGCAACTTTATTCCAAAAATTTAATAAGAGTCAATAATGGTGTTTGTCCTTAACTGAATGAAAATTGTGTTTGTTAGTTCTTTGTGATATTTGTACTGTTCCTTTGCACTTATTACCCTTCAAATTTTCTTTTGATCTTTATTTTAACATTAGTTGTTAAAATAATTGGCATTAAATGCTTTTACAGGAAATGATGTTATTTTTTATTTTTGTTGTACATTTATAATTTCTTATCAAATTTACCCTCAACGTACTTTTCTTTTGTCACTTCTACACTTCTATCTTCACTATGTAAAATACAATCACATGCATACATGTGTATATATGTAGTTTTTATAAATAAAATAAAATTTAATAATAATTTTTAATTATTGAATAATGTATGTATCTATTTTCATATTATTTTCTTTTTGAGTACTATTGACTCTGTTATAATGTAGTATCTGAGATATTATTTTCTTATTTGAAAGTATAACTTCTATTTAGACATTAAAAAAAATTAAAATTTCACTTTTTGTTTTGAAAGGATTACAAGTTTCTTAATTATGGATTAATCCTTTAAGGATTACAAGTTTCTTAATTATTATATATATCTAAGGGAAAATGGCACTTTTTCCCCCTAAGTTATATACTTATAGTACTTTTTTCCCCTCAATTATTTATGTAAGCACATTAGCCCCCTCAATTATTTTAAAAGTGGTGGTTTTTCTCCCTGATATATTAAATTGACATTTCTACCCTTAAAGTAAACATTTTATTTATTTTACTTCTCCAACAAATTATTGTGTATATGTAGCAATGACCACGGTTTGGTTCGAACTGAACCGGACACTATAGTAATCGAATTAAAAGTTTTCGGTTATGATTCAGATCTAAAACCCAATATTTAGATTTCTATTTATTAAATTTATGAATTAAAAAAACTGGACCTGAACCGTGAACCGGTGGTTCCGGATCCGGTTCACGATTTTGAACCGTCTTTATTTTAAAATTTTATTTTTTATTTTAAAGTAATCTAAATTTAACAAAAAATGTATTTTATTTTTTCAGTTCAGAACATGAGCCGGTCATTCCGGCTCGCGATTTTAATAAACTCTAAGTATCGCGTTTGATTCTAAATTGTAATTGAAATATTTTGGTTTGGTTGCTATAATATCTCTTTGGTTTGAACCAAATTATAGTAATAATTTGTTAGAGAAGAAAAATAAAAGATATATTTATTTTAAATATTTATTTTAAGGGTAAATATGTCCATTTAACATTTCAGGGGGGAAAAAGAGTCACTTAAATAATACAGGGGGGAAAAGTGCTATAAGTATATAACTTAGGGGGGAAAAGTGCCATTTTCCCTATATCTAATTATCTAATTATTATTAATGAAATATTAATAACTTGCACGTTAATTAACATAATGCATCACAGATTAATTCATTAGTTAATTATTGGATTAATCCATTATTTAGTTACAGGATTAATTCATTAATGTTAATTAACAGGTAAAAGAATTCTAATTAACAATAATGTTAATTAACAGGTTCTTTACACAAACTATTATAATTAAGAATTCTAATTGATATTAAAAATAAATTTCTAAATTATTATATTTATAATTAAGAATTCTTTAATTTTAATTAATAAAGACAATCTAATTTCCTATATCTATATTAACTCCTAAATCTATTTAAACCTCTAAACTCCTAAATTTAAAATACAACCTTAGTTACTATTAGAAACCATTGCAATATCTTGTAAAAAATTGCAATATATATTCAATAATGTAAAAAATCAACACTTAATCAAATATTATGTAATAGTCAAATTATTGGATATTGTTGTGTGGAGTGTATTACATTGTAACTTTTTAATAATGGATTAATCCAATAATTAACTAATGAATTTCTTCACAAAAAAAAAAAAAAACTAATGAATTAATATGTGATGCATTATGTTAATTAAGTGCGGGTTATTAATCTTTAATTAATAATAATTAGATATATATAATAATTAAGTAATAAATATGTTTAGGAAAGTATATATATTTTGTTAATTAGAAATAAAGGAACTTTCTTAAAAAATACAAATCTTAGATATTTTGTAAAAAGAGACTCAATTAATATTGGTTTTAGTTTTTAATGATGTGTCATCTCCTCATTCACCGTCGGTGTATAGAATCTATACACCGACGGTGCATCAAATATTAATCCTTTTTTTTTTCTTTGTGTGTAAAAGAGTTTAGTGTTTCATTTGTTTCTTATTTGATGTGGGATATATGCATCATTGGTTTATTGTCAACAAACCATTTCTATTTCATTTATTATGATATTGATACTAAAATTTAATTATAATAAAATACATTATAAGAAAAACTAATTGAATTCCTAAAAGCTAAATCTTTTTTTTTTTTTTGAAACACAATACCTACTATGTTCAATGCATTTAAAAAAATTATGCTAGATAGTAATATTTCTTATCATCAAATTAAAATCCTATCTTCTAATATTTATTTTGGAGTTAATACCCAAAATCATCCTCGACTATATTGGTTTTTCTCAATTTCATCCTAAACGACTTTGGTGACCTAATATCGTCCCAGACTTTTGTGTTTCGCTCAATTTAGTCCCAGACTTTTGTGTTTTTGCTCAATTTAGTCCTTCACTTGTTATTCTGTCCATTTGGTGTTAAATAAATAGACAATTCAGTAATTTTAATATTGGCATCTCTTTACTCATAGACATGTGAACTGCGAAATCTTTTTTTTTTACGAATTACTCCTAAAACTGCGAATATAAAATTTGATTTGCAGGTCCGGGAGTAATTCTGTGTGTAATTCGTACAAGAAAGAGGAATTTCGCACTTCACAAGTTGAAAGTAAAGAGAGATCAATATTGACATTACTAAATTGTCCCTTTATTTAACACCAATTTGACGGAATAAGAAATGGAGGACTAAATTGAGCGAAACACAAAAGTCTGGGACGATATTAGGTCACCAAAGTCGTTTAGGACGAAATTGAGAAAAACCACTATAGTCGAGGACGATTTTGGGTATGAACTCATTTATTTTGAGAGCAACTTTCATTCCACATACATCATGAATCAACACTCATTTATCTCTACAGTACACCATTGATATATATATATATATATATATATATATATATATATATATATATATATAGAGAGAGAGAGAGAGAGAGAGGAAGGTTCAGGTGCGGCGTCACCAATAGTTCAACAAATATACACCATCAATGTTAGGAAAATGCACCACAAAAACACATACAAATTAGGTACGCATCACCAAAAATACACCATTAGGTGTGAGTAAAAACACCATACATTGTTCAGAAATACACCATTGGGGTGTGGTGAGTTATATGGTGTATTTTTTGTATTTTTGTTGCATTTCATTGTGGTGTGTTTCCCTTACACTGTTGGTGCATGTTGTTAACACTGCTGGTGTATTCTGAAATTCCGCCGCACCGCCGCACGGGAAGACTCCGCCGCATTTGAACTTTCTTTTATATATATATATATATATATATATATATATATATATATATATATATATATATATATATATATATATATATATATATATATATATATATGGGTTGCACTCAAGTGCGAATAGGTGCCTATGCGCGAAATATAAACCAATCAGCGCGTATCACGTGTCAGCATTCTCTGATCGGGTGCACCTACTTTCACCTACAAGTGCACCTACTTTCGCCTGCAAGTGCATGTAGTTTTTGCCTCTACTTTCACTTTCAAGTGCAGTTATTTTCACCTACAAGTGCATGTAATTTTGCCCTGTTATCATTCATTGTGAGGTTCCTGTGTGAGATATGGCATCGTATACACAAACAACAGTCGGTTCAAAGACATCGTGTTCTACCGTACAGCCAGTAGAGTAAACATGTCTTCACAAGGGAAGGTTAAAAGGGTATGGTACTCCCTACCTATCCTATGCAGGGATCGACCGTTTGAACACACTTGTTTCCAATTTCAAAATACCCAGAAAATCAATTTTTCATTCATGTGGGGGATTGTTGGAAAAAATAGCTTAAAATAAATTGCATAAAATGACATGTTAAGTGGCTATTTTGTGGTACAATTATCAGTGGGGTTCACTTCCTAAATGAGTTGGGTTAATGTGGATTCGGGTTCTTCGTAGTGAGATGAAGAGATTGATATATTGTACACTCAAAACGCATAATGGGTGAATGAGATATTGATTCTCAAAGTAGACCCATTGAGTTAGAAAAATGAAGGGAAAAAGTGAGCTTTTGTCCCACATTGGTTTGGGAAGAGGATTTGCCCTACTATTTATACAAGAGTCTTTTAGAAACTTATTGAATGTATAGCATAGAGGTTCTCTCTTGTGCGTAGGGGGCGGGGGGTGCAAATCAAATCCTGAAATGAGATTGAAAAGGCTTGCTCAAGCCTAAATCTCGTGTGCGCCAGCACCTGTGGGCATTCGCATTCTATGTCGTCCGAGATTCATGTTGCTCTAGTTTGCCGAATTCTTTGTTTTTCTATGTCGTCCGAGATTCATGTTGCTCTAGTTCGCCGAATTCTTTGTTTGGGTGCTCAAGCATTCTATGCCGTCCGAGATTCATGTTGCTCGTAGAAGTTTTATCCTGGGAAGCCTAGGCTACAACGCTTCTTGCTAAAAACTCAATACCAAACACGAGCCAATCTCTTCATCTGTCCTTCCCTTTTTCTACATAAAATAATAATCCTTATTTTTTTAGGATTATTATTGGGTTATACCAACGAGATTTCCAACAATTCCCAATTTAAATTGGAATATGGCACCAATGTGTTGACCAAGTTGGTTAATTAGCACAGTAGTTTTTGTTGAGCAACGATTTGGAGAGTCGAGCCCTACATCCTACTATTAAAATATGACTATTTTCTCCAAAATACTAAAATTCAAAAAGTGCTATATGTGTGTTTGATTAATTAGCTTTTATGTAACACATAATTGCTCTAAAATGCTAAAAATAAAAAAGTGTTATATAAGTGTTTGATTAGATAATACATTAATTAATAGATCAATGAATGTGCAGGCTCACACTATAACACGGGCAGCTCATTCGAATTATGGTCTTTGTACTTGGGGGGATTCTCCGCCTCAGCTCATTGCATTCGCTCATTGATTAATTGAGTTTGTTCTTTAATATATATATATATATATATATATATATATATATATATATATATCAAGTTTATGTTCAGAGGCAAACTAGTGAAGAAACTGAAACTCAGATCAGTAAAGGAAGTTATACCTCTGACTGTTTTTTTTTTCTTTTGGTACTACTGACTCTGTCACAATATTGTATCTGTTCATAGCAACTTTCTAAACCTACTGAAGCACAACCTACTCAAATCAATAAAGGAAGTTATACCTCTAACAGATTATTTGCACATAACTTAAATAATATCCCGAGTTTTAGTTAATTGATGTTGGGACAAGATTATTCTCATTATGTTCATTAACAGTAGGCTATGTTAATAGATGAAATGGAAATGCAAGATACTAGCGAGATGTTCATTTCTATGATTATAGATGTTCATTGCTTAGCTTCTGTTGATTTTTCAGACATCGTTAAGCCAGCCTTATCTCCTATGATGTTGCATGTCGTCCACGATGATTTATTTGTTAAGAATTAATTAAATTATTTTACCTTCGTTTTCCCTTACGTTGGAAAATTTAAAGAAAACAAATACGGAGTAATTCAATTGTGCTGAGAAGACTATGATTATATAATACTGATTTATTTATTGTCTAAAGTAAACACTTATCACTACACTCAAATTAAAGTTATACCTAGTAGCAAATTAAATTGAAACATGGCACCAATTGGTGTTGAGCAAGTTGGTTAGCAAAATAGTTTTGTTGTGTAATGATTTGGAGAGTCGAGCCCTACATCCTACTATTAAAATATGACTAATTGCTAATATAATGCTAAAATTTAAAAAGTGCTATATGAATATTTGATTAATTAGTTTTTATGTAGCACCTAATTGCTCCAAAATGCTAAAAATCGAAAAGTGCTATATGAGTATTTGATTAATCAGCTTTTCTTTTAATACCTAATTGCTCTAAAATGCTGAACTTCAAAAAGCTGCTCAAATTAGTTTTTTCAATCAGCTTTTTGAGAAACTCATTTTACATGTAATCAACTATCAGCTAATAACTAATTTACCAAATATTTTTCTACAATCAACTAATGCTATCAACCCGTCAAACAAACTAACCTAATCAGTTAACAGCTATCAACTAACAACTATTTACCAAACACCCTTTTGAGTATGATACAACACTGAACTTATACATGTACACAATTAAAAATTTAAAATACACACAACTAGTACAGTTTATAGGTCAAGGGTCAGGGACAATATTTGTTGCTGTAACAAAATGACTATAGCCATTTATTTTACTTTTTTTTTTTTGAAAATCTATAGCCATTTATTTAATTAATTTGTAGCAACATTTATTTTGTGGTATGAAAACAAATAAGGGAGATGATGATCAATAGGGAATGATCTTCTAACGTTGGTTGTCTCCTCCGTTCCATTCCCACAGACCAATGGCAGTCCCACCTTGGACTCCCCCTCCTTCTTTGGTAGCGCCAAATGCATCCATGTTCATGCCAATGTTGTTCACCATCCTAATTGCTTTATACTCGCCCTTATCATCCCTGATACAAGCTTCACTCCACAATATGGAATGATCAACGCCATCATTACGCTCATACTTCACTAGTTGTACCGGTTGAGCGCCTGCAACGCCGTGTTGGATGGCTTCCCCGGTAGCTTTGTTCACCAGAGCAAAGCTGGGTAAGCCTATTGCATCCTTAACATGGGTTCCGAATTTGTGTTCCTTGTACTAGTGCTGACGAGGGTCGGAGGGATTGGATGGGGCAAGAATGACCTTGTTGTCATGGATGGTGAGCGCTTATTTGTGGTCTGCTCGGCAGTAAACCTGATAGGTAGGCTTCGACTGAGGATCTTGGTCGTGAAGATAATAATGGTGGTGCTGGTGGTACTAGTATAATTGCGTTCATCTGTAGTGATGGTGGTGGTGATCTCGGAATGATCAATCGAGACTATTGACATTTTGGAGCAGAATGCTATTGATGTCCAAGTTTCAACACTTACCTATTTTCGTCCACGATTTTCACTGTAAATTAGCCCTGGTATATACACTAGTTGGATTATGGATGCATGGGAACCAAATAAGGGCCAAGATGTGGTTTAATAGTATGATGAGTTTTTGAATTATTCTTTTCTTCCTTAGATGGTTTTGGTATGTGTCTTTGTTGGGGAAGAGTTTTGGTATCTCACTTGTTGGCATGGGCAAGAGTTTTCGTATCATTAATTACAAAGCTTATAATGGATATATTATAAATGCACCCAGAGCAAATCAACTTGATGGAACAAACCTGACCAACCTTAGCTTGGAGTCCCTGGATCGAGCTAAGTGCTTGTCCCTGGTGGACGATGAGGCCGAGCCAAGTGCTCGACCCCTGTGGACGAGGCGAGTGCTCGGCCACCGAGGTTAAGACGGGTGCTCGGCCTCGGTCGGTGAGGCGTGGTGCGCTGTCAAAATCGATTATAACCTCCCACCCGTTTCTCGCGGGTAGTTTGGAAAGTTGGGCATAAATTGTTGCTAATTGTCTCATTAGAATATCATTCATTCTCTTGTAATAGTATTACTAAGTCTCAATACAAACTTTGTCTCTGTGACCAATATTCTTGTTTTTATATTCATTATCTTTGTCTTTTACGTATTCATTTAATTCTCGGGTTATTTGAGTTGGACATCCTGAGTCAATTTAATCCACAAACTTTTTTTTTGTGTGTGTTTTAATGTAATGTTATGAGATTTACTTGGATAAAATGTCTTTAGCTCCCAATGATCTTATAGTTGAGTGCATGAAGTGACTCTCCCAAATGGGAGGTCATGGGTTCGAGTCTCAATGGGCGGTATTGACTCTTTGTGCGCCTCAATGAGACGATATGGACTCTTTGTGCTTCAATAGGTTGAGAAAGTATATATGAACAAATACTACAATATAGCAATGTTTTTATTGACGGAGTAGATCTAGTGATGTCAATCTGACCATCCTGTTCGGTTACGATTTATTTAATTTTTTTTTGTCGGGTTTAAAATTCTTGGCTCTAACTCTAAAACATTGGGATGTGTCAGGTTTATGGGTGGACTCAACAAAAACTATTGACGTTTTCAAATTAACATTCTAAACTTTCACTGATGGAAATTATGGAATTTTCGACCACCTGAAAGTGATCTTAAATCAAGTCAAAAGCAAAAACTGGTCGGAAATAGCAACAAAGGTTTTTCCGGACGCCAAAAGTGGTCAGAACAAGGCTTTTGACTTGATTTAAGATCACTTTCAGGTGGTCGGAAATTTCAGAATTTTCAGCAGTATTTCAATTTTAATAAACTAGTACATTTATACTAATAAATATAAACTTACATCATTAATTCAGTCAATCTAATTAAACCTCAATTTCCAAATTCTAACTAAAAATTAGTAATATATATATATATTTAAACTATAATACAATAATTATAATAATTTGTTTATTTTCCATTATTTATTTTCATAAAATAATTTTATTTAATTTTGTACAGTAATAAAGAGTTAATGGTCATATGAGGTCCTTCAAGTATTTTGATTTTTCTACATTTAGTCTTAAGTTTTCAAGTTAACCACTCATAGTACTTCAACTTTCAAATTTTAACCCATCGTGGTCCTTCTGTTAGTTTTAGCCCTTCAAGTCGTGTAAAGTAAGAACAAAGTCGTCCATTCAAAAGGACCGCAGTTGGTTAATAGTTGAAAGTTGAAAGACCGCAACTAGTTAAACTTTAAAAATTGAAATACTACGGGTGGTTATTTTAAAAGTTGAAAGATCACGAATGTTTAACTTAAAAGTGTAAGACTAAACGTTGCAAACTACCATACTCAGAGGACCCAGATGACATTAACTCCAGTAGTAAATCTCTTAATATATTTATTAAAATTTAATTTAAAAATTGAATAAAATTAAAAATACTAAAAATATACTTACATATAAACTTCATGTATACTTTCTTCCCCATGTGAAATAAAAAATAACATTAAGTGGCTCGGGCTATCAGGCTAACTCATCAAGGCCACCAAGCTTATCAAGCTGATTTTTTATTGGCCTAAATTTTTTCAACTCTAACTCAAATATTTTTCGATTTAAATCGGGCCAACTCATCAAATTTAGGCTAAAATTGACATTCTTAAGTAGATCTATATATATCCTAGGATTTCTAACCATCTCCAATCTCCATGGCAAATTATGTTGTGCATCCATATGCACCATGCTTGGTGTATACGGATGCAAAAACGACGTAATTTTATTAAACACGCGCATCCCAATTAAAAAAATTCAGTTTCGATTCCCAACAACAGCATTATATTGTGCATAATTTGAACTATGTATCCAGAATCAATGAATTAAAAATCCAGAATCAATGAACTAAAAATTCAGAATCTATGAACTAAAAATACAGAATCAATGAACTAAAAATAAAGAATGAATGAACTAAAAATCCATAATGAATGAACTAAATATCCATAATGAATGAACTAAATATACAGCATGAATGAAAAAAAAATCAGTTTCGATTTACGTCTAAATATCTAGAATCAATGAACGAACTAAAAATCCAGAATCAATGAACTAAAAATCCAGAATCTATGAACTAAAAATCCAGAATAAATGAACAATATAATGCTGTTGAGGCGAATCAAAACTGAATATTTTTTTTTAAGTGAGACGCACATTTTTAGTCAAAACGACGTCGTTTTTGCATCTGTATGCACCATACATGGTGCACACGGATGCACAGCATAACGATCCAATCTCCATGGATGTAATAGTTGTTTTACCAGTTGCAAAAACGTCGGGTGAAATCAAAATTTATAATGTAGGGAAATTTGTAGGGGTAGTATTTTGTTTACATTTGTAACTAACTCCACGAAAGTTAATTGTCCAAAATTTATTGTGCTAGTTAATATATCAATTTTGAGTTAAGATTGATCACCTCCCTGTTTACATTTTATTACATCGTTTTTAGACCGTGGTCCACACAATTGAACATCGCTTAACTATTAGAATTAATACTAATGGTTTATTATACAAACTTTTTACTTATTCACATTTCATTTACCAGAAAATAATCACACTATCTACTAGCTAGCAATATAATATGTTTGTACAAGTGTATCAGAAAGTGACAAAGCTACCTTTTATCAAAATGAAGGGCTCTCAACATAAGAATTTAATTGGGGTTGAAAAGCCAAAGAAAATGAACCAAGCTACCAAGATTATTCAATTTGGAAGGAAGGAAGAACAATAAGAATCAAGCAGCCCTCTCTTTCTGCATTAATTTTTTTAGTTACGTTGCTTCTTCATTTTCTTCTTATTGCTGCATAGAATATAATTAGTGCCAATAGTACGTCATTAAATAGAAATGGTCAGTCAATCTAACTCGATCACATACATAATTAGATATATAGGAAAGACAGAAAATATGAGACATGAATAATTAATTTACAAAGGCAAAAAATCAGAATATTGATCTTCAAGTAGGAATATAATACTCATTGTTGTTTCTTTGAAAAGTGAATATTTTATTTTATTTATTAATAGGGCACAATAGGCCGGGTAGCACACAGTCCGTCATGATACTATGACAGAACACCAAAAAGATACCAACGCATGCAGAAACATATGTGTCATCTGTTAGAATATTTTATTCTAATGTTATTGTGGCCTATGTATTAAATGGTCTGGATAATTAAAATCTCATTGTGATGAGTAGTTATGCTGTGCATTCGTATGCACCATGCATGGTGTATACGGATGCAAAAACAACGTCGTTTTATTAAAAACGCGCGTCTCCCGTTTAAAAAAAATTCAGTTTTGATTCCCAGCAACAGCATTATGTTGTTCATTCATTCTGGAATTTTAGTTCATAGATTATCGACTTTTAGTTCATTGATTCTGGAATTATAGTTCATCGCTTCTGGAATTGTAGTTCATAGATTCTGGAATTTTAGTTCATAGATTCTGGAATTTTAGTTCATTCATTCTGAAATTTTTAGTTCATAGATTAGATTATGAAATTTTAGTTCATCAATTATGGAATTATAGCTCATCAATTATGGAATTATAGTTCATCGATTCTGGAATTTTTGTTCATATGTTGTTGCTACGAATCGAACCTGAATTTTTTTTTAAGAGAGACGCGCGTTTTTAATAAAACGACATCGTTTTTGCATCCGTATGCACCATGCATGGTGCATACGGATGCACAGCATAATTTGCCCATTGTGATAGGTAATGAGTATAAAATATATAACAGATCAAAGGGTTATCATTCCCCTCTCTCTGATTTCAATAGAGCGATTTAAGCCTACTTAATATATTTGATTTATGGTCATTATTGATATAATTCCAATAATAAATATTGGAATCTAAGTTATGTAAAGAAGGCAATATAAAAAGGTATAAGTATTTTCCTATTCTATCCCTGTGAAAGCTAAACGTGAAAGGCCAGAGGGAAAAAGCACTCGCAAACCTGAAGAAAGAAGTTGTGAAGAAGAAAGGGCTAAAAGCTTCATCAATCTCTCATCCAATCAGGTTAGTACTTTAACGTTTCCTATTAAAGTATTGGTTGAATCATTCAATGCCTATTGTTATAGTTTTACATGTGGTATCAAGAGCAAGGTTAGGTATAATGATTTACCAATTTTATTTTGAAGTTTGTGTGTTTGTGTGTGTATATATATATATATATATATATATATATATATATATATATATATGCATATTACGGTTGTATATATATACTAAAGTTTCAACGGATTAAGGATAATTTTGACGAATTAAAATTTAATTATCAGAGTTTGAATCGTCCCGTCGTAGGCTGGATGGTCGTGTTGACCGCTGTCAGTAGTCAATTCTCTTCTCCAGCCTTGCGGCTGGAGAAGGAAAGCAGCTTTTCAGCTTTTGCTGTTGCATTCTCCAGCGCAAGGCTGGAGAAGTTTTTTTTTTTATCTTTGGGCAGTACGTGAAGGGCTCTAGCCTATTTGCCTAGAGCCCTAACCCATTAAAAAAATTATATAATAATAATAATAATAATAATAATAATAATAATAATAATAATAATAATAATAATAATAATAATAATAATAATAATAATAATGATAATATAAATGTTGTTTTTAACTATGAGAAGAAAAAATTTAATTTGTTGGATTCATGAATTATTATGGTTTGGTGATTCGTGGATTTGTATGGTTCTCAAATTATCATTGTTATTATTATTATTATTATTATTATTATTATTATTATTATTATTATTATCTATTGTTGTGAGGAGCCTATTTGTCACCAAAGTGACAATTAGATTAAAATAAATTAAAATTTTATCTACTCAAATTGTTTTTAGTCTATTAAGGATTCTGAGAGTCACCAAAGTGACCATGTTATATAATATTTGGACTAAATGAATGTGTTATATGACAATAAAATTCTATTTCACTCATTAAGGATGTCTATTTTTTTTTAGCTTGTTAGTCACCAAAGTGATCTAGCTAAATGATGATAGATATTGATAAAAAAAAATAGAATTTATTTGGCCAAATCATTGAGATGCCTTAGATGACAACTACAATAATTATAAATTATATTGCTATGAGATTGCCCAAAGGTGAATCACTGCAAATAATTTATAATATTTAAATAATATGATTTTAGTGCTTTGTCAAATAGCTGTGTTTATCCAAAGATGGCTTGCTTATTTGACTAGTACTTGATTATTATTATTATTGTTTTATGTATTGTTGGCATCTATTAAAGTTATGTAAGTCTGAATTGTTTAAACGCTTAGCATAAAAGCATTAAAGTGTAAATATGAATTGCAGATAAGTCAATTGCAGGGAACCTGATGACGGAAATAACTTCTAAGAAGTTTGATTGGTCTATGCCAATCCATGATCACTGCGACCAAATGGCCAATATTGCAGCAAAATTAAAGGGGATGGGGATGGAGTTGTCTGAATCATGGCTAGTTCATCTAGTCATTAACTCACTTCCACCAGCAAAGTTTGGACAGTTCCATGTGAACTACAATACTCTTAGAGAACAATGGAGTTTTAAAGAAACCAAACATTTGCTGGTTCAAGAAGAAACGAGATTAAAGAAGTTAAGACATCACTCCATCCACTTCACATCTCAAGGAGATTCAAGCACCAATAAAAGAAAACCAGGTAAAAGGGGCAAGACCCAACATAACACTAAGTCGGGTCAAGCCCAGAAAAGAATCAAGTACTTCTTTTGCAACAAATTAAAATAGGACATTTGAAGAAAGATTGTCCGGAAAGAAATGCTTGGTTTGAAAAGAAGGGTAATGATTCTATCTCTATGTTTTTTTAATCGAACCTTATAGAAGTACCAAACAATACCTGGTGGTTAGATTCTGGTGCTACTACTCATGTCTCTCATATATTGCAGGGATTCAGTTCGATCCAACCCACAAGAAGAATTGATGAATTCTTGTTTATGGGAAATAGGATGAAGGCACGGCTAGAGGGAATAGGTACGTATAGATTGATCATAGATATTGGATATCATTTGGATCTAGCAAATTGTCTCTATGTCCCTGACTGTGCTAGAAATCTTATTTCAGTAAGTAGGTTGGATATGTTGGGATTTTTCATCAAATTTGAGAATCGTAGTTTTCATTTATGTAAGGACAATAAATATTATGATTTTGGTACTTTAATTGATTCTCTTTATCGCTTTAATCTTGATGTAAATTTTGCTGAATCCTTATTTCAAGTTGAGAGTAGTATAGGAGTTAAACATAGTGCATTAAAGGAAAACTCTGCTTACTTGTGGCATAAACGTATGGGACACATATCCAAGGAAAGGTTAGTAAGGTTGGAGAAAAATGAAATCCTCCCTGCCTTGGATTTTAGTGATTGGGACGTGTGTGTGGATTGTATTAAGGGAAAACAAACCAAACACATAACCAAGAAACCTGCCACAAGGAGTAGTGAGCTGCTTGAAATAATTTACACCGACATTTGTGGACCTTTCGATGTTTCTTCTTGGGGCAGTGAAAGGTACTTCATCACCTTTATAGATGACTACTCACAATATGGCTACATATATCTACTGCATGATAAATCTCAGTCTGCGAACACTTTAGAGGTGTTCATTAATGAGGTTGAAAAGCAGTTAGACAGAAAAGTCAAAATTGTGAGGTCAGACCAAGGGGGTGAGTATTATGGTAGGTGTGACGAAAAAGGACAATATTCAGGTCTTTTTGCTAAATTCCTCGAAAGTAGGGATATTTGTGCACAGTATACAATGCCCGGAACACCGCAGCAAAACGGTGTAGCTGAAAGGCAGAATCGTATCCTTATGAATATGGTTAGGAGTATGATAAGTAATTGTACCTTACATTCTTCATTGTGGATGTATGCATTAAGGACCGCTGCATATTTATTAAATCGGGTTCCAAGTAAAGTAGTCCATAAGACACCTTATGAACTATGGACAGGAAGGAAACCGAGTTTAATGAATCTTCATGTATGGGGTTGCCAAGTGGAAGTAAGGTTGTACAATCTACGTGAGAATAAACTTGACCCAAGGACAGTCAGTGGTTTTTTCATTGGCTATCCAGAAAGGTCTAAAGGGTACAGGTTTTATTGTCCTAACTATAGTATGAGCATTGTAGAGACTGGGAATGCTCGATTCATTGAAAATGGTCAAAATAGTGGGAGCACAGAACCACGTAAGGTGGACATTCAAGAAATTCATGTTGAAACCTCTATACATGAAAATTCTTTTCAAGATGTAGTTCCGGTTATCACGTTGCCATCCTCTATTGCACCGGAACAACATGGGAATGTCCTAAACCCACTTGAGGATATTATGACCAATAAAAATGAATCAATCACAATTCAGCAAGAAATCAATGAACCACGAGAAGAAATGACATTAAGGCGTTCTACAAGGGAAAAGAGGTCTGCCATTCTAATGACTACGTGATATATTTTGCTGAACAAGAAAATGATTTGAGTATTGATAAGGATCCAGTTTCTTTCAAACAAGCCATTGAAAGTGACAGTTCTGAAAAATGGTTAGATGCCATGAAAGATGAGTTGAAATCTATGAAGGTCAACAAAGTTTGGAACCTTGTAGAATTACCTCAAAATTCAAGAAGAGTCGGGTGCAAATGGGTCTTTAAGACCAAATGCGACTTTAACGGCAATATCGAAAGGTATAAAGCTAGACTTGTTTCCAAGGGTTATACTCAGAAAAGTGGCATCGACTATAACAAGACCTTTTCCCCAATTTCTAAGAAGGACTCGTTAAGGATTGTCTTGGCATTGGTGGCTTATTACAATTTAGAGATTCACCAAATGGATGTTAAAACTTCCTTTCTAAATGGTGATTTAGAGGAAGAAGTATATATAGACCAACCCGAAGGGTTTTTGACCACAGGAAATGAACAATTGGTGTGTAAATTAGAAAAGTCAATATATGGACTTAAGCAAGCTTCCCGACAGTGGTACATTAAATTTGACAGTATTATTACATCTTATGGTTTTGTGGAAAATATTGTTGATCGATGTATCTACATGAAAGTCAGTGGGAGCAAGTTTTCTATTTTGGGGTCTTATATGTTTATGACATTTTACTTGCTGCAAATGATAAGTCCATGTTGCGTGATGTTAAAGTGTTTCTTTCCAAGACCTTTGAAATGAAGGATATGGGTGAGGGATCCTATGTGATTGGAATAGAAATATTCTGAGATAAAACACAATGATTATTAGGATTGTGTCAGAAAGGATACATTAACAAGATCTTGGAAAGATTTAAGATGGATAAATGCTCTCCGGGAGTTCTTCCAATGCAGAAAGGAGACAAATTAAGTTTAGCTCAATGTCCTAGAAATGAACTTGAGCAAAATAAAATGGAAGGTATACCTTATGCAACAGTGGTTGGATGTTTGGGATATTTACAGACTTGTACTCGGCCAGACATCAGCTTTGCAGTTGGTATGTTGGGTCGATATCAAAGTAATCTCGGCATAGAATACTGGAAGGCTGTGAAGAAGGTTTTAAGGTATCTACAAGGCACAAAAGATTACATGCTTACATATAGGAAGCCAGATCCACTTGAAGTGATTGGCTATTCTGATTCAAACTATGATGGGTGTGTAGATACGAGAAAATCTACATTTGGTTATTTGTTCCTATTAGCTGGAGGAGCAGTTTCCTGGAAAAGTGCGAAGCAGTCATTCATCGCTACTTCCACTATGGAGGAAGAATTTGTGGCATGCTTTGAAGCCACAAATCATGGACGGTGGCTGCGGAATTTGATCTCGGGGCTTAGAGTAATCGGCAATATTTCTGGACCTTTGAGAATTTATTGTGACAACTCCGCAGCGGTGTTCTTCTCTAAGAATGACAAGTACCATAACAGCATGTTTGGTTCACGGAATGAATTTTGAGGTAATAGGAATGCTATTCCATAAGGAATGGAATAAGCAAGGAATAGAATAGGAATTGTATTCTATTGTTTGGTTTGTGGAAGGAATAGACTTTAGGAATTATATTACAGTGTTTGGTTGATTTAAGGAATAGAAATGAAATATGTTTTAAAAGACATAAATACCCTTATAAAAATATGTGATGGTGGCGATGGCGGTGGCGGTGGTGGCGGTGATGGTGGTGGTGATGGTGGTAGTGGTGGCGATGGTGGTGGCGATGGTGGCGGCGGCGGTGGTGGTGGTGGTGGCGATGGTGGTGGGGGTGGTGGTGATGGTGGTGGTGGCGGTGGTGGTGGTGGTAGTGGTGGTGGCGGTGGCAGTGGTGGGGGCGACGGTGGTAGTGGTTACGGTGACGGTTGTGGCAGTGGTGGTGGTGGGGGCGGCGATGGTTGTGGCGGCGGTGGTGGTGGTGGTGGCGGTGGTGCTGCTAGGTGGTGGTTCTGGTGGCGATGGTGGTGGTGGCGGCGACGGCGATGGTGGTGGTGGAGGCGACGGCGATGGTGGTGGTGGCGGCGACGGCGATGGTGGTGGTGGCGGCGACGGCGGTGGTGGTGGCGGTGGTGGTGATGGTGGTGGTGGCGGTGGTGGTGCTGGGATGGTAGTGGTGGTGGTGGCGGTGGTAGTGGTGGGGCGGCGGTGGTGGTGAGGGCGGCGGCGATGGTGGTGGTGGTGGTGGTGGCGGCGGCGACGATGATGGTAGTGGTGGCGACGACAGTGGTGAAATAGGATAAATTTATATATAGGATAAAAAAATTAGGTTAAAGAAAGGGGTAAAAAAGAAAATAGATTCTAAAATCTATTCCTGAGCGTTCAGTGATAGGCTAATACCAGGGGGGCCTAGTAATAGCTATTACCTTATTTGAGGTAATAGGCTATTACCAGGAATAATATTCCTGGTAATAGAAATGGTTACCAAACAAAGGAATAGGCCTATTACTGGGAATGCTATGCCATTCCCGGCCTATTTCGTGAACCAAACGGGGCATAAAGGTGCTAAGCATATGGAATTAAAATACTTGTCAGTTAAAGAGTGTCAATTTGGCATATCAAAACTGAACTACTTATGGTTGCTGATCCTTTGACCAAAGGTTTAGCACCGAAGGTCTTCTCCTGTCATGTGGAGAGTATGGGAATTTTGGATAGAGCCTTGTTATCATTGTAATTTTGCTTTCAATTTTATGCTATACATATTGACTTGGTTGAATTCAATTAATGTTATATCTCTATTTGCACCTATAGTTGTCAGTATCGAAATTAAAGTTGACCTATGATGCATGGAAGGGAACATGTTGTTCAAATAACGTGCGACCACCATGATCTAGCTAACTTTAATTTAAGTAAAAGATCATTGATGTTTTGGGATATTGCGCGAATTAAAGTTATACTAGTCCATCAATGATACACATGGACCAAGTGGGAGAATGTTAGAATATTTTATTCTAATGTTATTGTAGCGCATGTATTAAGTAGTATGGACAATTAGAATCTCATTGTGATAGGTAATGGGTATAAAATATGTAACAGATCAATGGGTTATTATTCCCCAGGGCTATTTATTAAGCCTACTTAATTTATTTGGTTTATGGTCATTATTGTCATAATTCCAATAATAAATATTGGAATGTAAGTTAGGTAAAGAAGGCAATATAAAAAGGCATAAGCATTTTCCTATCCTATCACTGTGAAAGCTAAACGTGAAAGGCCAGAGGAAAAAACACTCTACAAACCTGAAGAAAGAAGTTGTGAAGAAGAAAGGGCTAAAAACTTCATCAATCTCTCATGGAATTAGTACTTTAACTCTTCTGATTAAAGTATTGGTTGAATCATTCAATACCTATTGTTATAGTTTTACACCATCTAGATAGCATCTTTAAATGATCAATAGGGAAGGGATCTTCCAACGTTGATTGTCTCCTCCATTCCATTCCCAGAGAACAAAGGTAGTCCCATCTTGGACTACCCCACCGCCAAATGCATATCCATGTTCATGCCAATGTTGTTCACTATCCTAATTGCTTTATACCCGCCATCATCATCCTTGATACAAGCTTCACTCCACAATATGGAATCATCATTATTAGCCTCCTCATACTTCACTAACTGTACCGGTGGTTGAGCGCGGGCAATGCCGTATTGGATGGCTTCTCCGGTAGCTTTGTTCACTAGAGCAAAACTGGGTAAGCCTATTGCATCCTTAACCTGGGTTCCGAACTTGTGTTCCTTGTACCGGTGCTGACGAGGGTCGGAGGGATTGGATGGGGCGAGAATCACCTTGTTATCACGGATGGTTAGGGCGTATTTGTAGTCTGCTCGGCAGTAAACCTGATAGGTAAGCTTTGGCTCAAGATCAATAGCTTGGTCATGATTATAGTGATGGTGGTGCGTGATGGTGGTGGTCATTTTATCAGGTAGACTAGTTTTTTACGCGCATTGCGCGATTGGGATAATGCCCAATGTTTTTTTTAATAAGTACTTTAAAATATATCAAGACAGGATTACATTAGAATTGTTCATGCATAAATAATTGAATGTTGAATTTGCGTATTTAAATAGGTAATTCTAAGTTTACAAATGCAATATAATATAGTCAAGATTGATTATAATTGTCAATAAAATAATTGTATAGGTATGGTTGAAACTAAATACGGGACATAAGGGAGAGCAAATAAGAATTAGGGCATAAAATTTTAAATATATACTAATATTGAAGAGCTAATTGTTGATTGTCAAACAAGGACATTGCGAGGTAGTTTTTCATTAAAATTTGTTGTGTAATTTGAATACTCTTTTTGTAAATAAATCCCCCAAGTAGTTAATATGATTGGCTTAATTATATATTTTATTTTTTAAAACAATTATTATTATTATTATTATTATTATTATTATTATTATTATTATTATTATTATTATTATTAAATATATGTATACCCTTAGGTCATTTTACATGTTAATCTAAAAAGTTAATTTTTTCAAATATCTTTTTACCAACCGTTGATATAATTCGCTGGTCAAATCAGCTAATATAATCCGCTAACGCTAACCGCTAACTACTGATGTCAAACAAGGACATTACGAGATAGTTCTCACTTCAATTTATTGTGTGATTTGAATACTCTCTTTGTCAACAAATTCCTCAAGTAGTTAATATGATTGGCTTTATTAATTATTTTTTTCTTAATTTTTTCATGGTATTAATAAAATACTTAGTAAATAAATATATAACATTATGTTATATTATAACTTAGATATTTAATTAAAAAAATTAGTGCAAAAAAAAAAAGATAATAGACAATGTAGTGAATATAATCAATTGATGAATTTGAATGTAAAGAATTTTTACATTGGAGAAAAATAAAGATAATATAATATAATAAAATTATTTCTCTTAATTAATTTATTGATAATAAATAATTTTTTTTTTTAATAAAGACATTGTAGGGACAATGTAGCGAATATAATCAATTGATGAATTTGAATGTAAAGAATTTTTATATTGGAGAAAAATAAAGACAATATAACTAATGAAATTACTAGGACTATGTGATCTAATGGTATCCGGGTTGGACTTCCATTTGGAAGGTTGTGAGTTTGAGCCTCAGTGGAGGCGTTATTGTATATGAACAGATACTACAATGTAATAGGGCCAGTAGCATTCAAAAAATGAAATTATTTCTCTTATTTAATTTATTGATAATGAATAATTTTTTTTTAATAAAAACATTGTAGATGCGTATGTGTTATTTTTTGTTGTAACTACTAAATTATTATCTAATTTAATAAAAGTAAAATAGAGTACTAAATATGCCAACTTTGATTGGGATGGGGTTCGAACTTCGAACTTAAGACCTTTCTTATTGAAATCAATGAATAAGTTAACGGTGAACTAACAGAAATTAACGGATCGAAAGATAATATTTAACGGAAAAGTTAACGGATAATCATATTCATTAAGGATAAATTAGTAAATCTTTAAAAAAAAAATTAAAATCTGATCAATCTGAGCCATTCATTTGATTGAAAAACTTGACCGTCATTTTTTCTACCCATTATAGGCCTAACTCTCTTGGGCTCTTATTAGTATAGTAGATAGAAATGAACGATATTTTATTTCATTTTTCATGTTTTTGTTCTCCATATATATAGGCATATAGAGTAGAGTAAATATGGGTGGCTGCCTATTTCAATTCCAACACATAGGTTACAGATGGGGAGGGGCAATTGTACGTAAGTCATAAGTGAAAGACTAAATTAAAGTTGTAGAACATGGAATTATTTCAATTTTTTTTTTTTGAACACTATTTAACTTTTACTTGTTTACTGATCTAGCGAGCGATGTCAATTTTGGGCCATCCTGATTGGTTAGGGATTATTTAAATTTTTTTTTTTTTGTCCGGTTTAAATTTTTTTGTCCTAATTCTAAAACATCGAGATGTCAGGTTTATGGGGCGGACTAAACAAAAGCTTTTAGCGCTTTAACATTCTGAACATCCAATTTTAATAAACTCAGCTCGTACATTTACACTACTAATGAATATAAACTTATACACATTAATTCAGTCAATCTAAACCTCTATTTCAAAATTCTAACTAAAAATTAGTAATACATTTACACTATAATACAATAATTTTAACAATTTGTTTATTTTACATTATTTATTTTCATGAAATTATTTTATTTAATTTTGTACAATAATAAAGAGTTAATGTCATATGAGGTCTTCCATGTATATTGGTTTTGTCACGTTTAGTCCTAGCTAAGTTTTTAAGTTAATTAATAACCATTCGTGATCCTTCAACTTTCAAATTTTAACCCATCGTGATCCTTATGTTAGTTTTAGCCCTTTATGTCGTGTAAAGTAATTAAGGACAAAGTCGTCCTTTCAGAATAACCACCATTGGTTAATATTTGAAAGTTGAAGGACCACAACTAGTTAAAATTTAAAAGTTGAAATACTACGGATGGTTAACTTGAAAGTTGAAGGATCACGAGTGTTTAACTTAAAAGTTTAAGACTCAACGTTTTAAACTACCATACTCATAGGACTCATATGACATTAACTCCAGTAATAAATTTCTTAATATACTTATTAAAATTTCATTTAAAATTTTTTAAAAAAAATACTAAAGATAAACTTACATATAAACTCCATGATACTTTGTTCTACATTACTTGTGAAATAAAGAATAGCATTCCTTGTGGTCTAATGGTACTAAGGTGCTCCCTCATAGAGGAGGTTGTGGGTTCAAGCTTCAGTGAAGGTGATATTGGCTCTTACAACATTGTAATAGAGTCAATGTTATTTAAAAAGAATAACCTTAGCCTTAATTGACTCGAGCTATCAGGCTAACTCGTCAAGGTAATTTTTTTCCGCCTCTAACTCTAATATTTTTTTATTTTTCGATTTTATCATGTCAACTCATCAAATTTAAACTAAAATTGACTCAAGCTATCGTCAAGGTAATTTTTTTCGCTTCTAACGCTAATATTTTTCGATTTTATCGTGTCAACTCATCAAATTTAAACTAAAATTGACATTCCTAAGTAGATCTATATATCCTAGGATTTCTAACCATCTCCGATCTCCATGAATGTAATAGTTGTTCACTACAAGAAAAATGCACATAGACAACAGTTTTTAAGAAAAGTGTTGTCTTTTGTATAAAAGATAACAGTTTGGTCCAAAACCGTTGTCTTTGATGCAACACTTTTGTCAAAGACAACGGTTTTTACTTAACCGTTGTTATAAGTGTGTTGTCTTTGTGCATTTTGTGAAAAGACAACACCACAACGACAACGGTTTTTTAAAACCGTTGTCTATGTGCGTTTTTTTTTTTAAATAAGACAATGGTTTTTTTAATTGTTGTCGTTGGTGTGTTGTCTTTAAGCGTACTGAAATACACAACACTAGAAAGACAACGGTTGTTTAAAACCGTTGTCTTTGTGCGCTCTTTTTTTAAAAAAAAAAAAAAGACAACGGTTTTATTTAACCGTTGTCGTTAGTGTGTTGTCGTTAAGCGCACTCGAATACACAACACTAAAACGACAACGGTTTTATATAACCGGTGTCGTTGCGCGTTCTTTATTTGTTTAAGACAATGATTTTATTTAACCGTTGTCTTTGGTATGTTGTCTTTAAGCGTATTTGAATACACAACACTACAAAGACAACAGTTTTAAAAAAACCGTTGTCTTTGCACATCATTATTTAGCAGGTATATAAAATAAAAATAAAGATGTTAACAAAAAGAGTTGAACCTAATACCTCAAACTTAACAAGTAAGTAGTTTAACCAACTAAGCAACACAAACTATTATCTTTAAAGGTGCAACATCTGGTATATAACTGGGTTGCCTCTGTGTTGTTTGTGAAAATCAAAACAACAATTTTAGAAAATAGTTGAAAAATACCCCCCAGGAAGAATAGAACCTATGACCTCTAACATAATAAACAAAGCTAAACCAACCAAGCCACACCAACACATGTATATTTAAGCACAAAATCTAGTATATTACTGTCTTTGAGAACCAAGACAATGATTATATAAAATAGGTTAAGAATACCACCACAAAGGATAGAACCCAAGACCTTTAACATAACAAATAAAAGTAAATCCACCAAGCCACACCAACTATTATATATTAAAGTGTTACACCTTATCTTTTAGCTATAATTTAACAAAGAAAGAATACAATTCAAAAGTGAATTTAATAGTTCCATTTTCGTTCATATTTAAATATAAAATTATTCACCAAAATTATATAGGATTATATCATCTAGTGAGTTATTCCCATTTTGCAGGTTCCATGTCATTGAATTTGTTATTCTTCTGGTCTAGTTTCTAATGTGCGTGCCATATTATGTGAAAGATTGCCAGAGCTATATATATGATGTTGAGGAGGCAACTTCTACTGTCTTTGATATCATCTTAGGGCACAAGGTAAATCAATGGAATTTCCATATCTCTTATACCCCCTTTTCTCACAGGATGTGTGTGTGTGTGTGTGTGTTATTTTATTTTATTTTATTTTATTTTCCTTTATTCATTATTGGTTGTCGTGAATTTTGGTCTCCTTATTGATTCAGATGATTAAATCAGAGAAAAAAGCATCTGTAATAGCATTCCTTCAACTTTTGGTGGCTCATCACCCCTCTAGAAGGTCAACACCCTGCATTTTCTATTTTCCTATTATCTTTTACTATATTGTATATTATACTGTTTTCACCTTTGGAAATGTGATTCTTGATATAGATGCCGGAAGGGTAGTGGAGAGATTCTTGTTAACTTTGATGATGATATATGTTCATCTGAGGCATTGTCCAAGAACAAAGATGAAACTGTCAAATGTACCAAAAAGGGTGTGCTGGGACAGTACCAGATTTGCGGGAAAGAGGTTTCTCGTGGAAATTGGGTAGGTGTAAATTTTGATTTTTATTTAAGAGTAGTTGATGTCCCATGAAGCAAAGTGAAGCTAAGTTCATGCTATAATTTGCTTTATTGTGCATAAGTAATGGTCTCATCACTAGATGTATATCCACAGCAGTTGCTCACTGGTAGGCTTCTATTGGATGATTCGGTGGTACTTCTTATCCTATTCCTTTATCACCTCCTCTTAACAATCCCTCCCCACCCAAGGATGTGAGCAAAAAAAGAGAAGGTTTTTTATTTCTTCGGTTGCCTGAAAGAACTACCTTCAAATCTTCAATGACTAAGTGACTATCTATGCATGCTTCTTTAAAAGGATGAGATGTACCACATTTAGTTTTCTTGTTTAGAGGTTGCTATTTGCTGAGAAGTTTTTGATGCTAGTACTCTAAGAGTGACTTATATTCTTTCAGATGTTTTGTCATGGAAGTACGAATGACACTAGAGGTTTCAGTTAACATGACATTCAAATAGTCTATTTTAGAAATTTATGTGTTTTAAGTTGTTTGTACTCATATATGTCAAGTGAATTTGAGCAACATTTAGTCTACACACCATTTGGGATTTTTTGAATGGAGTGTAAATCTAAGTTCAAGTATCCTTTCTTGTCTTTAGAACTGCTATATTTTTCTTAGGTTTAATGTTTATAATAATGTGTTTGAAAAAGCAGTTAATTTGCTGTTGTTCTGTTGTTCATGGAAGTTCAACTTCAATTCTTTAATATGGGAATCTATTTTCAGCAAATTAGCAAATATTTGACTTTCTTCTGCGCTATAACCTTACTTTTTTTGCTTTCCGAATTACTCCTAACTTATTTCGCATTTCATTGCAAATTTATTATATCTATACTAATTTATTTACTCACTTTTTACATGTAGTTCCAAAAAGTTGATTATGACAAAGCGGTTATTGATATAGTGCATTCAGAATGAGCCGATATTCTATCAAGTTATATAGAGTGTGTATGATTTGACGTTGTAATCATTTAGACTTGGTTCGTAGAATTGTTTTTTGTAGTATTATGACTTGGATGATGATTCGATTACAATTGGTAATGAAAGTATTTTGACTTGTTATTTTGAACCTTGCTTAGCTTCTGCAAAATTATGTAACTACACTTGGCCATGGTGAATGGATAAATTGAATTTTTTTTATATGATTAAAATTTAAGCAGGTTAAAAATGGGTTGAGACAACGGTTAAAAACCGTTGTCTATTTTACAATAGACAAAAGTTTGAAACTGTTGTCTTTTCTACAAAAGACAACAGTTTATGGGCTTGACTTTTAACAACATCGATTTCAACAACACACAATAGACAACAATTTATAACTGTTGTCTTTTAAAGAAAAAACAACAGTTAAAAACCGTTGTCTATGTGAATCACTTTTAACAACACCGGTTTCAACAACATTGAATAGACAACGGGTAAAAAATTGTTGTCTTTGAAAGAAACGACAACGGTTTAAAACCGTTGTCTATGTACGTGACTTTTAACAACACCGGTTTCAACAACACTCAATAGACAACAGTTCTTAAACCGTTGTCTTTTCTAGAAAAGACAACGTTTAAAAACTGTTGTCTATGTTCGTGACTTTTAACAACGCCGATTTCAACAACACTTAATAGACAACGGTTAAAAAACTGTTGTCGTTTATAGAAAAGACAACGGTTAAAAACCGTTATCTATGTGCATGACTTTTAACAACACCGATTTCAACAACACTTAATAGACAACAGTTAAAAAACCGTTGTCGTTTCTAGAAAAGACAACGGTTATTAACCGTTGTCTCTGTGCGTGACTTTTAACAACACCGGTTTCAACAACACTTAATATACCGGTTTCAACAACACTTAATATACAACAGTTAAACAACCGTTGTCGTTTCTAGAAAAGACAATGATTATTAACGGTTGTCTATGTGCGTGACTTACAACAACACCAGCTTCAACAACACTTAATCGACAACGGTTAGAAAACCGTTGTTGTTTCTAGAAAAGACAACGGTTAAAAAACCGTTGTCTATGCGCGGGGCTTACAACAACACCGGCTTCAACAACAGAAATTATACCCCTACGACAACGGTTATTAACCATTGTCTATGTGCATTTTTCTTGTAGTGGTTTTACCAGTTGCAAAAGCATCGAATGACAACACTTATAATGTAGGGAAATTTGTAAGGGTGGGGTAGTATTTTGTTTAATTAGTTTTACAAATGTTTTAACATTTGTATCTAACTCCACGAAACTTGTCCAAAATTTGTTGAGTTAGTCCATCAATTTAGAGTTAAGATTGATCAACCCCCCTGTACTGTTCACATTTTGTAATAATATTTATCCTTTTTTTTCTAAATTAAGTATGACAAAGTGCAGAAAGTATGATGTCCTATGTACCAAAACAACATTCAACTTTGCAAATACTAAATACTCAAACACTCCACACACATGTAATATATTCAACATACAAGTATACAACACACATTAATTAAAATGCACCCCATTTATTGGGACAACATTTGTTGCCGTGACAAAATGACTAGAGTCATTTGTAGCAACTTTTATTTCATATTATATATATGATAGATTGAGATTTGTGTGACGCATTACTTTTGTGCAGCATGAAAATAGTGCATCATACAAATATTTCCGTTTAACACTTATGGTAACAGTAACATGTCTGATACTGACAGTACCACTTGTAGCCACCCTTGCTTCGGCACCATCCGACACAGTGCCCTGAGCAACCTCCATTCCAAGAGTTGTGTGAAACACATCCGCCACGGCCACCGCCACCACCTCCCCTACCGCCACCGCCACCGCCACCCCCATGGTGTTGTGCTTCAACCATATGAGTTTCTGCATAAATATTATTCCGCAACAATGTCAATCATGACTAACCACAACCCTCACATTCATTTTATTAATTATTTTGAGTGATGAGGAAAATTCACCACCAGTAGCCGATGGTGTGTTGGGGTACGTAAACCACGTCTTGTGTTTGACAGATTGAAAAGTATAAAAAATATAATGTATTGAAAAAAGATTTAGAGATCGAATACCCACCATATGATGCAATGAGGATGAAGCAAAAGAGGATAGCAACAAAGGTCACTTTGTTAAATTGTGTAAGACCCATTCTTCTTCTTTGTTTCTTCTTTGTTTTAGTGTTTGTTTGAGAAAATTTAGGCCGTGAAGAGGGTATTTATAGGAAGATCAAATGGATTTGCAAAGATGTTTTGAATGGATCAAATAGTTTTTAAATGTTTTGTCATTATGAAAGTGAGAACAGATAGCAGGCCGGCTTGGCAGAGGAAAGCTTTATGTATAGTCCAAACGCACATTTGCAGACAAAATATGCGTTTTTGGCCCAACATGCATCATTTTAAGATAAATTAATGTTCATGGTTTATTTATACAAACTTTTACTTATTCACATTTCAATTTTTTTATTTTTTATTTTTTTTTTTTGGGTAAGCCTATGCCTCCGTACAAAAACAAATAGTTCTGCTTAATTTTCAATTTAAATAACCCTCGATAATAAATTTAGAACAAAAAGAACATCAATATATTAAGGCTTGATTATGAACATCATGACTATGGTTGCTTGATCCATTATGTAATTAACTTGATTAAGTTGACCCAATCGTTATGCTATGAACGCGTGTCCAGCATGCATTGTGAACACGGGTAACGGTGCCGTTAGTGGCACTGTTATCTTTCACTTTTTAAAAAAAAAAAAATTCAGACCGCTTCATTATAGGAGTATATGTTCATAATTTTATCATTATATATTCATAATTGTAAGTTCATAATCTCAGAGCTCTGTGTTCATAATTCCATAACTGTACATTCATAATTTTGTAACTATACATTCATAATTCAATAACTGTAAATTCATAATTTTTGAATCTCTATGTTCACAATTTTAGAGCTCTATGTTCATAATTTTATCACTATATGTTCATATTATAAGTTCATAATGTCAGAGCTCTGTGTTCATAATTCCATAATTGTACATTCATAATTCTACAACTGTACATTAATAATTCTATAACTGTACATTCATAATTCCATAACTGTACATTCATAATTTTCGAAACTCTATGTTCACAATTTTAGAGCTCTATGTTCATAATTTTATCACTATATGTTTATAATTGTAAGTTTATAATGTCAGAGCTCTGTGTTCATAATTCCATAACTGACATTCATAATTCCATAACTGTACATTCATAATTCCATAATTATACATTCATAATGCCACAAACGAATAACGCCGTTAACACGACGAGACAAAATCAAATTCTTTTTTTTTTGTTTTAACTAGAATGCTGTGTTTTCCCTGAAAACAACATCGTTTTGGACTCGTGTCCACAATGCATTGTGGACACGAGTCCACAGCATAATTGCGAAGTTGACCAGTTCAACCTATAATAGCTACTGTTGATTTTTCATACATCTTTGAGCCGGTCTTATCTCCTATGATGTTGTCCATGGTGTTTTATTTGTTAAGAATTAATTATATATGACTATATTATTTTACTTTCATTTTCTTTTACCTTGTAAACTTTAAAGAAAGCAAATTGTTCAATTGTGCTGAGGTGATCATATAACATTGATTTATTTATTATAATAATTAAACACTTACCATTACACCCAAAGTTATAATCAGTAGTTCAGTGTTGCAAAAATCCCGCCTAGGTACCGATTAAAAAAATAAAAAAATACATGGACGCCTAGCACAGATTAATCATTCACCTTACGAGCCAGAACCTCCTACGAGACTTTTTTTCCCTTCTATTTCGTCTCTCATCATCTATCAATGGCTGCCACCAACAAAATCGTTAACCTTACTGCTACATCCAACCTTCCCACTAAACTCACTCCCACAAATTTCCCAGTCCGGAGGTGTCAAATTCAGTCTACGCTCATTGCTTTAACCTCCTCGACTATATTGATGGTTCTGTCAAAGAACCAACCAAATTTACCGATCCTACTCAAACCATCGCGAACCTGGCTCTGATACCATGTAAAGGCTAGGGAGAAACTATACGTTGCATTGATAAAGAATGGTTTACAGACTATATATAGTAATACAGGAGATGAGAATTAGGGAGAAGTTATAACTAGGCTAGTCTACAGGAATAATATTAGAATAGATAAAAAATTAAATATAATATCAACCACATGTAAGCTTAACATAGACACCCCCCGAGTGTCCGAGGAGCGCCTATCGAATTTTTTAATCATGGTAGAGAATTGAAATATGGCACCGAGATGTTGACCAAGTTGGTTATCGCAATATACAATCTTTGTTGGGCAAGATTTGAAGAATCGAGCCCTACATCCTACTATTCAAGCATGGCGTTGACTATTATTGATACAATTCTAAAATTATGTCATGTTATTGCTCTTTTCCGAGTTAAGAGTGAAATTTCAGAAAAGTAAAGAAAAAAGACATGGTCAGATTCTAGAACCAAGGGGAGAGAGACAAGAGAGAAAACTGAATTCATTTTTGTCATACATAGGCCGGCTAATGATATTTATTGGTCGATCCCATATTTACTTATTCAATCTCTAATGATATTATATTATTATATATTAATCTCCATATGCATGGTCAAGTAGTCAACCCATTTTAGTTGAGCGGTTTTGGTTGTGTGGCCACAAAATATGACATAAAATTCCTAGGCATGCTGAAAAAAAAAAAAAAAAAAAAAAAAAAAAAACGTCTAGCTTTCCTAGTTTTAGTTTTTTTGTTAAAAAAAAAAAAACATATTTAATCTAACTGTTAGATCCAATGCTTATCATTTTGTCAAAAAATATAACTAGTGGCTGTGTTAAAAAAATCTTTAGGCATTCTTCGGACGCCTAGACGCCCCTTTTATATATATAAAAAAAAAAATTTAAAAGAATTGAATCAATTGATAATTATAAACTATTTAATACTTTAATATAGTTAATACTAAAATATTAAATATTAATCTAAAAAACTTAGAATTGTAAATTGTATAAAAATTTAAAGAATCAAAACACAATTCCACAAAGTCACAACTCACAAAGTATCAACTTAGTTCCATAATTCCAAATCAATTCATAGAATCATACAGAAAATAATCAAGTTCAAACTCCAATCATGTTTTCAAATCTCAAAACAAAGTAAATAACAAATAAAAATAAATTCAAAGTCTTCATCCAATTCTACAAAACAGTAGCCACCGATTTCAAATGTTTTTAAATTTCTTGGGTTTGCGATCGATTTGGATGATTTAGGCGGGTTATTTCGCTCAAAACGACTTTCATTTTGAGTGAAATAACCTATTTAAAAAACAAACAGCACACTGCCTAATTGACCAACTAGGTGGTCTAGTCGGCCGCCTAGAACACCAATTCCTGTGATATTCTAGGAGGTGGGCTGGCCGGCGCCTAACGCCTAGGCGCGATTTTTGCAACTATGGCTAGCGGCTAATGTGTAACTTTATATATTTCTAAAATTTAATAAGAGCCAATAATGATGTTAGCCTTTAATTTAATGAAAGTTGTGTTGGTAGTATAAGTTATATTAAGTGTTTGTTCTTTGTAATATTTGTGTTGTTCCTTTGCACTTATTTTCCAATTTCACCCTTCAAATTTTCTTTTGATCTTTATTTTAACATTAGTTCTTAAAATAATTTGCAACCATGGCTAGCGGCTAATGTGTAACTTTATATATTCCTAAAATTTAATAAGAACCAATAATGATGTTTGTCTTTGATGGAATGAAAATTGTGTTGGTAGTATAAGTTATATTAAGTGTTTATTCTTTGTAATATTTGTGTTGTTCCTTTGCACTTATTTTCCAATTTCACCCTTCAAATTTTCTTTTGATCTTTATTTTTACATTAGTTCTTAAAATAATTGGCATTGAAAGTTTTTACTTCGTTTGGTGTTCTTTTTGTTGTACATTTATATTTTCTTACCAAATTTACGCTCAATATACTTATCTTTTGTCAGTCCTACACTTCTACCATCACTATGTAAAATACAATCACATGCATACATGTGTATATAAGTAGTTTCTATAAATAAAATTTAATTTAATAATATTTTTTAATTAATGAGTAATATGTATCTAATTTTCGTATTATTTTCTTATTTGAAAGTATATCTTCTATTTTAATTTTTTTAAAAAAATTAAAATTTCACAATTTTTTTTTGTTTGTGTAAAAGAGTTTAGTTTTTCATTTGTTTCTTATTTGATGTGGTATATATGATCATTGGCTTATTGTCAACAAAACATTTCTATTTTATTTATTATGGTATTGATATTAAATTCTAATTATAATAGAAAAAATTATAAGAAAAACTAATCTTTATCTTTATTTTTACTATTACTCTAAAAAAGCAACAAGAATATTGGAGAGAAAAATAGCCAATATTTATGAGTTTAATGGATTTTAGCAGTCGTTATATCGTGGACCGTGGTGCATAATCGATTATGCACCGCGCATTAAAACGGCGCCGTTTCTTTATGTAAAGAAACGGCGCGCTATTAGTGTTAACGGAGTGACACTACAGTGTATCTAAACTGACACTGCCTCACGTATTATTTTTATATTATCAAATGAAACTGCAGTTATATCAAAATGATATTGTAGTTATGATGAAATGAAACTACAGTATATATAAAATGAAACTGAATAACATTTCACATATTTGAGTGTATATTGTACAATGAAGCTGTAATTATATCGAAATGATCATGTAGTTGTGTTTTAATGAAACTATAGTGTATATAAAATAAAATTAAATAACATTTTCACATATTTGAGTGTATAAATATTGAATGAAATTGTAGTTATATCGAAATGAAACTGTAGTTGTGTTGAAGTGCAACTGCAGTGTATACAAAATGAAACTGAAGAACAAAGTTATTTTTTGCGGAACGGTGCGGAACAGCGCGAAACAGATTCCGTTTCTTTTCATTAAATAAAACGACGTCGTTTTGATGCGAGGTGCAAAATCGATTATGCACCGCGGTGCACGATATAATTTGCCGGATTTTAGGTATTGGGCTGCAGCAATGACTTAGATTTGGGCCAGAAATAAAAAAAAAAATGTAACAATGTATTGGCCCATCATTTGTTATATTAAAAATTCTTTTTTTATTATATTATAAAGAATGTTAATTGATTTTTTTTTGTAATGCCCAAAAATAAGTGTGTGTGTGTGTGTATATATATATATATATATATATATATATATATATATATATATATCAAAAGATTGTTGGGTTTATACAACATATAAGATACAAGCTAAAAAATACGTACAAAGTTATATATTATTAAATGCTGAAATTAGATGAAATCTTTAAAAGATAATATTACATGTATAAAGAGATCTCTATTTGTATTTAAAGTTAATTATAATTGAACCACACCTCAACTATAATTGGACTCCACATATGTAAAAAAAAAAAAGAAATCTCTATATAAAATCAACATATAATTCTTAGGAAAAATTGTAAAAAATGCTCATCTATAATTGACCAATTATTAATGTCGCCCCTGAATTATGAATGATGTAAATGTTGCCCCTTAATTATCAAAATGGTGTACATATAGCCCCTCCCGTAACGGACCTGTGAATCCACGTTAGTCTACACCGTTTAGTTGGGGTAATTAAGTAATTTACTTTTTTTTTCCTTTTTCTTTTTATGTTTTCCATTTCCCCTCCTCATCTGAGACCATCGTCATTCCCTTTGACGCCTCTTCGCCGTTCCGTACCAAAAGCATCAGAAACCGCCGCGTTGATTTCATTCGCTCCCCACGATTCTGATTTCCTGCCGGAGGCGAACCGCTTCATTTCTCCCAAACCAGGCAGCTCAGCTAGCGGTTCAATACTCACTGGTACTTGACAACTTTTTTTTTCCTTCACGCTCTTCCTTGACGGCGTTTGCTGCTCTGTCTTTGACTCCGCCGGTTTCTTTCCCCGGTTGGATAAGAACACGGAAACTAGCCGCGAGTAGAACCCGGTTTTCCCCTTCTCTCCGACGCTTCTAGATTTTTCTAATTTTTTCAGAGATGATTTCGGGCGACCGCGCTTTGATCGTACTCTTCCTATGCACGAAACCTTGGGGACGACGGTTCCCCTACCGGTTTCCCCATAGACTCCGCACGCCGCGGCGGGAAAAGACGGATATTCGTCGGTTTGCTGCAACTCCTCCGCGTCGAGTCGGCCTAAGCTAGTTGTTCTTCTGAGTCTTGGGAAGCCCGATTATTGAAGGGGAAATGGAAAATATAAAAAGAAAAAGGAAAAAAAAAGTAAATTACTTAATTACCCCAACTAAACGGTGTAGACTAACGTGGACTCACAGGTCTGTTACGGGAGGGGCTATATGTGCAACATTTTAATAATTGAGGGGCAACATTTACACCATTCATAATTCAGGAGCAACATTGATAATTGGTCAATTATAGAGGGGCATTTTTTACAATTTTTCCTAGTTCTTACATAGATAAACTTTTTTAAATGAATAAGTTTTACATTTTATAGTTAAATTTCAAAAAAAAATTAAAAATTACATTGTATAGTTATATTTATATTTTAATAAAATTATATCTACGTACTTAATTAGTATCAACAACATTAAAATAATACTTCTAAAATTGCGTCCGTGCATCGCATCGGAAAAATACTAGTTGATTTCCCTAAAGCTAAATCTTTATTTATTTATTTTTTTGTTGAAACACAATACCTACTATCAGGACCGGATTTTAGGCTGTGCAAGCTGGGCTACCGCACAGGGCCCCCAATTTTAGAGGGGCCCCAAATTTTAGAGGTCCAATATTTAATATTTACCTAGCTTGTTTAGAATAAAAATTAAAAGTTTACAATTAATTTAAAAAGGTTCTATGAAGAGATGGTAAAAATATGTATATATTGTATTTTAACTTGGAGGTCAAAGGTTCGAAACTCCCATATGTTACTTTTAAAAATTCAGATTTTGGAGGGCCTCAATTATTTACCAGAACAGGGCCACACAAACCTAAAATCCGGCCCTGCCTACTATATTCCAATGCATTTAAAAAATTTATGCTAGAGAATAATATTTCTTATCATCAAAATAAAAATTCTATCTTCTAATATTTATAAGTTAAGATTTATGTGTTTATATAATTATATAATTATTTTAATCATTTAATTTAACTAGCTTTTAAGTATTCAATTCATTGGACAATATATATTCAGTTGCACATGATGTACACTAGTTATATATGCAGCCATGAATGGTAGTTGAAGAGGAATACGTTTGTCCAGAGGCAAGGGATCGGAGTTGATGGAATATGGAAGTTGGGGATATGGAAGGAGTCAACAGAAAAAAGGGCGATTTAATACTCCAAGCTAAGGCAGCTGCAAGGGAATGGTGTAGTCCACAACAGCAGAAAGAAATAGCAGTACAACTATTTTATTATTTCATAAACTAGGATTCAAATCCAGAGGAATATCCTCTGATGATTCTTTAGATTATGTTGTGGATTGTGTTGATGAATTATATATATTGTGAATATTATTGTTGGATTGAATGATTATTTGTGGATGATTGAATATATTTTGATTATGTTGAATATAGTTGAAATTTATGGTAGGAGGGAGAAAAAAATTATTATTATTTTTAAAATAAGGTCACTAGGCATATGTTTCTGGGTAGAAATAGACGCCAGTTCACATTAG
The DNA here is from genome assembly GCF_001879475.1 of Ipomoea nil. Classification (NCBI taxonomy): domain Eukaryota; kingdom Viridiplantae; phylum Streptophyta; class Magnoliopsida; order Solanales; family Convolvulaceae; genus Ipomoea; species Ipomoea nil. Next base: position 1,017,961 of record NW_017618815.1, on the reverse strand, counting down.
GGATTTGTCAACAACAGACGCGTAAAGTCAAGACTATTTTAGAATCTGGTCCATAGCATCTGTTGTACAACAGATTTCTATTGCTTCCTACAACATATGCAAATATTTTGTACTAGTGTAAAATAGTGTTGCTTACTTATCAATTGAAATTATACTCCATAATAAATTTTGAACATAAATGTTAGGTGGAGGTTTTGGATTGACAAGTCCAACATCTTGTTATTGAAATGTGTCACTGATTGCTAAACAAGTATAAGAAAATAAAATTGTAACTTTGCTATTAACTATAATTTTTTATAGTGATATATAAAACTGCATGTTATGCAAATATGGTTGACAGGTGCTGCTAGGAAGAGCTTGGAGGGTCGAGGTCTAGCACCCTGCCATTGAAATATGTAGTTACTGCTATACAAGCAAGTATAAAAAAATAAAGTTACATTTTCACGACTAGTTATAACTTTTGACGTAGTGGCAACCGGCAAGTATTTGATTTTAATAATAATAAAAAATTATTTATACAACTTTTTAAAAGTAAATTAATTAAATTATTTATTAAACTTTTGTTTGACAAAAGTGATATTTACCAAATTGAATAATTAATACCAACACATTGTATTAACATATCAAATAAAACCTCAATTGCCTTTTTTTTTTTTTTTTTTTTAATAATTTGTGTCAATCGAATTGATCATGTCTACCATAGTCCATATTGGCGTTTTTATGGAATTAAAGTCTTCCAGTCTTTTCTTTAATTCATTTTTGCCTCTATAAAGGAAACATTTACTATTTTGAGTGTATTTACTGATTAGTGATACTTAATGAAATTTAAGTTAATTAATTCTCGTCAATTTCAGGAGTTATTCAGAAGCTTAGAATTAATTTGATTACATCATCCACAAGTGTAATTTTACATTAAAGAATGTGTTTCAATATGGTTTTAAGAATCATATTATATATATATATATATATATATATATATATATATATATATATATATATATATATATATATATATATATATATATATATATATATATATATTAATGCAATGTCGAATAATATTTTTCTGAAAATCAATGTTGAATAATATTAATTACAAATTCATTATATATATGTAGCTTGTTCGAAAAAATGTTTTAGGGTTTCATGTAAAACGATAAGGATTTCAAAAATAATTAATTTGTCAAAATTAGAATAATTATATAATCATGAGCGTTATAAACTCAAGTATATTGAATATTTTAAATAATATTCTTAATACGACTATATAAGTTGGATCGTTATGTTGTGCATCCGTATGCACCATGCATGGTGCATACGGATGCAAAAACGACGTCGTTTTATTAAAAACGCGCATCTCACTTAAAAAAAATTAGTTTCGATTCATAGATTCTGGAATTTTAGATCATAGATTCTGAAATTTTAGTTCATAGATTCTGGATATTTAGACGTGAATCGAAACTGATTTTTTTTTTTCATTCATGCTGGATATTTAGTTCATTCATTATGGATATTTAGTTCATTCATTATGAATTTTTAGTTCATTCATTCTGGAATTTTAGTTCATAGATTCTGGAATTTTAGTTAATCGATTCTGGAATTTTAGTTAATCGATTCTGGAATTTTAGTTCAAATTATGCACAATATAATGTTGTTGCTGGGAATCGAAACTGAATTTATTTTTTTTAAGTAAGACGCGCGTTTTTAATAAAACGACGTCGTTTTTGCATCCGTACTCTCGAAGCTTTTGATTAATTTGATCTTGTTAATTATGTTAAAATTAAATTAATCAAAAATTCAAAATTATACTAATATAAAACTTAATTTGAGACCAATAATGAATGAATGTTGGAACGTCAAAATTAAGTTTGAACTTAATGAGAAATACTAATTGAATTTAGGATTGTAGCACTGGACGTCCAAAATAAGTTAGCACTGTGAAATCCTAATTATTTTAGCACTATTTAAGTGCTATTTAAGGCACTAATAATAGTGCTTAATGGCACTAACGGTCAAATGTGCTTTGTTAAATACCTATGGTGTTTGCACAATCGTTATACACTACACCACGGCGCACGTAGCACTGTGCGCCGCGCGCCTCCCAAACCGACGTCGTTTTGGGAGGCGCGGTATGAAGTTGCTGTGATTATGTGTATTTGTTCACACAATTATGTGTATTTGTTCACACAATTATGTGTATTTGTTTATACAGTTATGTACATTTTTTATACAATTATGTACATTCTTTTTATATAATTATGTACATCCAAATCAGAAAATTTGTGTGTATTATGTTAAGAGTTGATGTGTATTATGTTAAGAGTTTATGTTTATTATGTATTATGTTAGATTATGTGTATTATCTTTTAAAAAGAGTATGTATATTTTGTTATATAATTATGTACATTCATGTATACAATTATGTGTATTCTAGTATAACATTATGTACATTTTTGAACAACGGATTTTTTTAAAGAAAAAATTACTGCCATCCACTGGGGCGGGAAATTTCAAAAAAAAAAAAAAATTTTAAAACAACGTCGTTTTGCATCTGGACGCACAGTGCAACGCGCGCCGTGGTGTAGGATATAAATTGCCGTGTTTGCACTAACGCGTCATGCTTGTTAATCACCTATGGTAAGTTTACCGTACCGAATTGAAGGGTGCGAATTACACCATCTGGTAGTTGACAATTTCGAATGGATTCGCAAGTGCAAAATCAAAACTTATAGGCACAAGTGTCAAATAGACCGATCTACTATTGCGAAGTTCTCAATTCTCACCACGAACTAAATTAAGTGTCAAATAGACCCATCTACCAGCTAAATTTGTTCGATTGACATTTTTTACAGGTTGCTAGCAGGTTACCTATCTAATTATTAAAAATAAATAAATAAATAGAATAAAATATTAAAAAAGAATATCAGCCACCCACGGTGGCTTCCCTTTCGCAGACAGCCGGACAGTCGGTGGCTGATATTTTTTTTTTTAATTTTTTTTTTAATTTTTATTCTATTTATTTATTTATTTTTAATAATTAAATAGACAACCTGCTAGTAACCTGTAAAAAATGCCAATTGAACAAATTTAGCTGGTAGATGAGCCTATTTGATACTTAATTTAGTTCGTGGTGAGAATTGAGCACTTCGCAGTAGTAGATGGGTCTATTTGACACTTGTGCCAAACTTATACTCTAGCTAGGGAAATTTATAGGGGTAGTATTTCGTTTATATCTATATACAATACATACAATATACATACAATTATAATAAGAGCCAATAATGTTAGACCCTTAACTGGAATTAAAAAAATGTATTTAAAAATAAAATATAAAATTTAACATAAACTTTGGTCAAATAATTAGTCTGACTAAATAGATAGCATTCAATGATTATAAATCAGGAACTTTGATAATCATTTGATTTTCTTTCATTAAAAAATAATAAATTTAAGTTCAGTTTTTTTTTTTTTTTTTTTTCGTTTGATTAATCTTCTTTTGATTATTGAGAACAAAACTTAATATTTCAATTATGCTTTTATCAATGTATGAAAACTTCTAAAGAAATTTGTAAGTTAATTTTTACTATATTATTATAACAATATCTATTGTAACCTTATATTTTGAATTATTTATTATCATCATCTATTGATAGCAATTGTCATTGACAAACTCTCAAAACAATTTGTGTTACCAACGAATGAAAATTTAAAAAAAAAAAATCAATGATTTCATTATTGTGAATGAAAAGTATGTACACCACTTTATTCAATCGTTATGCCGTGGAACTGTATCCACCTTGCACTAGTACAAAAAATATCAATAAAATCGTATTATTGGCGTCCAAAAGTAGAACTTTGGACTCCTAAAGTGTAATGCGGTGGCATTTTTGTAATTAAGAAAAGTCTATGTATTAGACTCTCGTGCATGTAAGCGCGAGTTGGAGATTAAGCCCACATTAAATGTGTAAGTATATATATTAAATGTGTAAGTATATATATATATTGAGAATTATTATCCATTATAGTTTATAAATTCTTTATGAATGTATATTATAGGGTATTTCGATCGGTTGTAAATTTAGGAGGGAGAAGACCTAAAAACAACGTTGCTTGGGATGAAATTGAGGTATATATCAAAAAAAAAAATATTAATATTTTTTACAATTTTATTAGTAATGTTTTTATTGTTTAACTTAATAATATATATACATAAAAACTCATTTTGTAGTCTCCTCAACAACCGGGTGGTGTGGAGTGCGGATATTATGTGATGAGATACATGTATGAAATATGCACTCTATATTCTGATTTTGAACATTTAGACACGGTATGTAAAATTTATTAAAACTAAATAGTTTTAAATTATACTTTATTAATTGTGAAACTAACTAATTATTTTAAATTTTTGTAGGCATTTGATGCAAAGCCTTACTCACAAGAGCAAATTGATGAGATTTGTGAGGTTTGGTCTAAATATTTTATTGAAGAATGCATATAACTTTGAAATGTTAAGAACTTTCATTTGAATTGTTGAGAACTTAGAAGTGTTGTGAATTTATGCATTGAAGTGTTGGTAATGAAGTTTAGTTTACTTTTTGTTGAGAACTTTGAAGTGTTGTGAATTTTGGCATTAAAGTGCTAAAGTGTTAGTAATGAAGTTTAGTTTACTTTGTGTTTAAACCTTTTAAGTGTTGATGTATGTTGTGAATTGAATATATTGAAGTTTAGTTTACATATATATATGTTGTGAATGTATTTAGTTTGCTTAGTGCTAAAGTGTTGATAATAGTATATGTGTATTGGGGTTGTGGCTGTGGTTGTGGCTGCATGTACAGGTTGTGAATGATAGTTTTGTACAGGAAAAAACTGAAAATTTTATCAAATAAATATAAAATAAAAAAAAATATATATATATAATAGGAGTCCAAAGTTCGTTGACTTTGGACGCCTATTATATTTAAAAAAAAAAATACTTTAGGCGTCTAAAGTCTCGTAAACTTTGGACGCCTAAAGGTAATTTTTTTTTAAAAAAAATACAATAGGCGTCCAAAGTCAACGAACTTTGGACTCCTATTGTAGTTTTAGGCGTCCAAGTAACTTTGGACGCTGATTGTCTATGACAATCAGCGTCCCCTGCATAGGCGTCCAAGCAACTTTGGACTCTTATTGTCCATTTGCTTGGACGCCTATGACCTTTTCTGTAGTAGTGTTGCAATGTGGACACAGTTCTATGTTCATAATTACTGAACTATATGTTCATAATTATAAAGCTATATATTCATAATTTTTTAACTTCATATTCATAATTATTGAATTCTATATTCACAATTACAGAACTCCATGTTCATAATAATTGAACTATATGTTCATAATTATAAAGCTATATATTCATAATTTTTTAACTTCATATTCACAATTATTGAATCTCTATATTCATAATTACAGAACTATATGTTCATAATTATGTTCACAACTTTATGTTCATAATTTTTGAACTATATATTCATAATTATGAACAATTTTGGAATTGTGTCCACCTTTGTCCACCTTGCACGGTTCCACATCATAATTTTCCCACTTTATTGCTCTTATTACTTAAATTAAAAAATAAATTGGCAGCTACAACAAAAAATAATATATATACATTTAATTAATTTAGAATTAGATGTCTCACAACACATGAAACATGTAGGGAAAACTACCACTACCAAATATCAACATGTGCTTGTCAACTAAGATCTCAGTCATATAAACAACAAGACAAATCTAAAACTTCATACACCATAATTTCATTGCATGATGAATCCCTCTATGATACTACCAATAAACCAATTGCACATGACACACTACCAATAACAAAAAAAAAAAAAAAAAGAAGAAGAAGAAGAAGAAGACATATACTGAAAATGAAAACAATAACAATGCTACCTAAAAGAGAATTAGAAACATTTAAACCAAAAATAGTATTTATTTAGACTATCGCTTTTAGACATAGTACTTAGATTAACGTTATTACAAAGTTGCAAACATTTATTTTTGTGACAGTTATATATAATCAATCTCTCATATATTATCTTGCATTTATATACTTTAAATTACCGATTTAAATAAACAAATTCAACATTTATTTACCTATGCATGAATATCTTCTATATAATATTACATTGATATACTTTGAAATATTTATTTAAAAGTAAGTATTGGGCATTATCCTGTTCGCGCAAAGCGAGTAGATAGTAGTTTTATAAACTCCAAATGTTTGTACAAGTGTATCAGAAAATGACAAAGCAACCTCTTATCAAAATGATGGGCGGTCAACATGAAAATTTAATTGGGGTTGAAAAGCCACACAAAATGAACCAAGCTATCAAGATTCAACCTAATTACTCCGTAGTTTGTAAGGTAGAACAATAAGAATCAAGCAGCCCTCTCTGCAATAAATTTTTTAGTAGCTTCTTCATTTTCTTCATATTGCTGCACAGAATATAATTAGTACCAATAGTCATTAAATAGAAATGGTCAATCTAACTCAGATCACATACATACATAATTAGATATATAGGAAAGAGAGAAAATATGAGACATGAATTTTTTCAGAGGCAAAAAGTCACAATATTGATCTTCAAGTAGGAATACTGTGATTCCCTTCCTGCCCCCAAAAACATTTTATTATCTCATTGTTCTTTCTTTGAGAAGTGAATATTTTATTTAATAGGGTAGCACACATTCATGATGGTATGACAGAACACCAAAAAGAAATCACAAAATACCCTTTAAATGATGAATAGGGAATGATCTGTTGGAAAATTGGTCAGAATATGTCGTAGATCTAGGTTACTGTTTATATAGGCTGAGTGTAGAAGAAATCCTGAATCAATCGGTGACGTGCGCAAGACACTACCTTAAAAGCAAATATTGCCCGGAGACGGTAACAGTCTTACCGGTTGCTTTCGACCAGTTAACACCGAAGCTCAAGATTGCAGAAGAGAAGAAGAGAAGAATGTATTGAACGTTTAGAGCTCAGGAGGAGCAGGGTATTTATAGCTATAGAATTACCTGCTCCTCCTCTCTTAGCCATTCAATTTCCACTAAAATAGGGGAGTGGTGGAGAGGACCACATTTGTAAGAGTTAAACCTCACTCCACAATTTATTGTGGATGGAAATAATCCACACTTATTTGAGTGTTATTCCCAACATCCCCCACACACTCAACAAGTGTGAATGAAGTCGATGTCTAAGCGGAAGTGAGTGCTGACCTTAATGCCAGTGGTTTAAACCTTGAACTGACACGTAGTGACTTGAGTAACTTTCTCCTTAGTAGTGAATTGAATCTTGAACTAGCAAAGGAGAGGTAGTTTTGAACTCATGTGCACACATCAACACCCATTATGCAGGTTCTTCGGAAGTCAAATTCTTTGACTTGTGGTCTACCTATGTGTAGACCCTAGCTTAGAACATCTCATGTTCAGTTGCTTTATGAGTATGTAAGCTTGACCTACTTTGTTGATTTTAAGCTCATTTCTTTCGATGTATCGAGGACGACCTTTCTATTTAGTCCTTTAGCGAGAGGACCTGCTATTCTTCTCGGGCTCCATATACTCTAATGTGAGTGCTCCAGTCGTAATCAACTGTCTTACAGACTCATGTATGACCGTTATGTGCCTTCTTTGTGAGTTACAGTGTATGGGCATAGCCGGTGTAGCACACCCCCACCATGGCACGTCTGCCAGTAGGTCTCTCAGCCACTCGGCTTTTTGCCCAACTAGATCAAGAGGTATAAATTCATTCTCCATTGTTGATCTAGCTTATACAAGTCTGTTATGTCTATCTTAATATAGACTTCCACCATGTCTAAGTCTATTTCGCCATAGACTTTTAACTCTGACAAGTCTAATCGCATTATAGTTTTTTTATGTCTTGTCAAGTCCATCTCAATATAGACTTTTAACTCTATCAAGTCTATCTCAGTATAGACCACCTTTAAAGGCTTATAGAGTAGTTAAGTACATAAATCAGTTGTAAGTCTTTTCTTTCTATCATAGGCATTGTTCTTTGCAATGCAAATGATAGTTTGTGAATCACAATGTATATGTAGTGAAGGTGTTAGCTAGACACCCCCAAAACTCCACGTTTATCAACATATTTCTTAGCCACTCAGCTTCTTGGGATAACCCATTATCTTTCATAAGAGGCGGTTAGCCCTCTTCTACTCAAGTTAGGGATCTCTTTAGGTTTACCTCAACATAGACCATCCCAATTGAGTATAAGTCATCAAGAGCACTTTGTACTCATGTCATTATGCGATGAATTCATTAGGTTTGTCTCAACAAAATCACCCTTTCTCAAAGAGTTATGAATTCATTAAGAGCTGTAGCTCAACCTCACAAGTACACACATTGTCGGAATGACCAACTAGTGTACTATTTTGTAACTCTTTTCATGGCTTCGTTTGACCACAGAAGTGGGTTCCACTACGAATTCATTACCACTTGGACTTTTAAGTCCTTCCAATGAGTCAGCGACTAATCCTCATAATTAGCCCTCAAGTAAGTTGATTCTCTTGACCAAACTTACATGCACTTTGACGAGTACTTTGTTTACTCGTAAATAATCCCTTGATATTTTCATGTTTAACATGAAACATTCTCTTTCATCATTATTCTCAATACCACAGAGAAACTTTTGATGAGAATATAAGGAGTTTATTACCCCCACAATGAAACACTTACAAATATTTGTTGTCAAATGTATTTGATCTCTTACCCAGACTGATCTTTGGTGCCCAACATTAGCTCCTTTGTAGACTGAGGTTTGCCGATTTGCTTTGTGGAGCATTATAGAAGCTTCGAACTCTGCCTAATACATGCTCAACAGTTGAATATATTTCAACAAACTTGGTTATCTCAATTGATCACAATTACCCTTTAATTAGGAATTATAGGTATTTCAATATGACTCAACCAAGAGTTTAAATAATATATATATATATATATATATATATATATATATATATATATATATATATATATATATATATATATATATATATATATATATATATATATATATATACAAACGCTCATTGTTAGTAAGCCATAGAAATAATGTTGTCCACATGCTACATCAAGTTGAACAACATAATCACAAATTTCACATCATATTCTTATAAGAAATTAATGTTATACACAAGGAATATGTTCAAGCTCATATTTATTCAGAAATATCTCTCAACAATGAGACTTCAGAGTTGCCACTTGCACAATTTTCCATTCCCTTGAGAAAATTAAAACTCATATAAAGCATTCATAGGATGCAAATCAATATTACTATTGCAGTACTTCAACAATTTCTATTGCAAGGCTTTGATTAACAACATATGAGAGTCACCTCATTTCAGGTGAAGATCAAGTGGCGCTCTAACTAGCCTACATGATCAACACCCTACTTCTTAAAACTCACAGGTCGAGTGGTGAAACCGAAGTTTTCTTAAAAACCATCTTCCTAGACAGAGTATTCAGGAATAATGACTTTTCCATGCTACCACCATAAATGTGAGTAAAGCCTTTGAAATTAAACTCAGTACACAATTTAAATATTTAAGATTATGTGACTATAATATAGTATGTATCTCATCAAATAGTGCAATGTTTGTAACATATCCACAATAATAACACATAATGTTGTAAATTGACATGTGCATAAGTACACAATTTATAGGCTTTATATCATATTGATGATTTAATCACTTAGTTGTAGTGTTAAATCATCATTTCTAACACAACAAATTCATAAAGCTCATACATGTGAATAATAACAATTCACTTATCTTTGTGTACACCGCTATTAATTTTCTATATAATATTCAAAGCACTCACCATATAAAATATGGAATGGTGATTTCTAAAATGCTTGTCACAATATATATTTCACGTTTAACATGCTCTCAAAAGATAATAATCAATTGAATGCAAAGATATAGGCAAACCATCTTCTAAATTATGTCATTATGATTATTTTAAGGGACATGGTCAATGCCAATAATATATGACTACTAATGCTCAAGACAATCATTTGCATATGATAGTCTATTATCATATAAGTATGCATGTGTCATATTAAAATATGAGGAGGCAAATCTCATTGGCAAGACTGAGCTATGCAAAGAGTATACATGAATAATGACTATTCAACTCCATGCTACAAACAAATTGCAACCAAAGACTTTGATATATACTTATTATATCTTTATACAAATAATTTTAGTACATGATTCAAATCCTTAAAACCATGTGACAAAGATATATAATTATATATGCATCTCATATTCAATTTGAATGAACAAATAGCCCCCACTAATAAATTAATCATGCATCACTTAAATTTATAATCCCCAGTTATCTAACGCATAATCACTTTTTGATCTCATTTTGTGAAGAACATCATATATAACATTTTCGAACAACTCTAAATCCAAGAAACATATGCCTACACATAGACATAACAATATGCATGAGATATTGATCATCAAGATTAACCATTTATATCTTGGATGTTAAGAGTGAGAGAGCATGTTTAAGTAATATAATGATCTTGCTATTTCAATTCTTCAAGACCAATATGCTATAAAAGATAATTATGTGATATATCATCATCGTAACTATATCTGCTTACACTTTAAATTCAAGAGCACAAGATTTAATAATGACTAAGTCATAATATATACAGAATATTAATAATTTTGTGTGCTGAAAATCATGTAGCTAATTAGCTCTTAGTTATGTCAGTCCTCATGTTGTGCACACTGAAGAGAACGAACCAAAAGATGAAATATAATGTGGTGATGACACATGAAAATATTTCTAACACCCATTAAAAGAATTAACACATACACATGTATTAAAGAAATAATATTTAGCTCAGAGTTCGACAGACTTGAAGTGGATCATCATCTTAATCGCCTACCGACGATAGTTCAGACCGGTGAGAGGTTCGAGCTTGGTGAGGTCAAAGGAGGTTTAGATCTGAAGGTCGACATGATAACTTAAGCACATATATTTGCTTTTAACTATTGGAAAATTGGTCAGAATATGTCGTAGATCTAGGCTACTATTTATATAGGCTGAGTGCAGAAGAAATCCTGAATCAATCGGTGACGTGCGCAAGACACTACCTTAAAAGCAAATATTGCCCGGAGACGGTAACAGTCTTACCGGTTGCTTTCAACCAGTTAACACCGAAGCTCAGGATTGCAGAAGAGAAGAATGTATTGAGCGTTTAGAGCTCAGGAGGAGCAGGGTATTTATAGCTATAGAATTACCTGCTCCTCCTCTCTTAGCCATTCAATTTCCACTAAAATAGGGGAGTGGTGGAGAGGACCACATTTGTAGGAGTTAAACCTCAATCCACAATTTATTGTGGATGGAAATAATCCACACTTATTTGAGTGTTATTCCCAACATGATCTTCCAACGTTGGTTGTCTGACTTATCTCTTCCATTCCATTGCCACAGAACAATGGCAGTCCCATCCTGGACTCCCTCACGTCTTTTGGTACTGCGAAATGCATCCATGTTCAGGCCAATGTTGTTGACCACCCTGATAACTCCATAATATGGAATGATCAACACCATCATTATATTATTAGCCTCATACTTCACTAGCTGCACCGGTTGATGAGTGCCGGCAACGACGCGTGTGCCCGTGTTGGATGGATTCCCCGGTAGCTTTGTTCACCAGATCGAGCAAAGCTGGGTAAGCCTATTGCATCCTTAACCTGGGTTCTGAACTTGTGTTCCTTGTACCAGACTACCAGTGTTGACGAAGGTCGAAGGGATTGGATGAGGCGAGAATCACTTTGTTGTTACGGATGGTTATAGGGCGTATTTGTGGTCTGCTCGGCAGTAAACCTGATAGGTAGGCTTGGGCGGCTGATGATCTTGGTTGTTATTATAGTAAGAGTAAATACCTAAAATAGTCCCTCGACTATAGCTAAATTTACAAATTGGTCCTCGACTTTCAACTTCAACTAATTAAGTCCTTAACTTTGTAATTTTGACACGATTTAGTCCTCCATCTATTTGACTGTTTGTTGACCGTGATCGATAATCTCCAGAAGAACCTTCAGCTCTCGTCAGAGCACGTGGAGGCCTCCAGGATGACGTTGCACCGGTTCAGAAACACGTCGTCTTCTTCGCTCTGGTACGAACTCAACTACATTGAATCCAAAGGGAGGATGAAGAAAGGCAACTGGATTTGGTAGATTGCTTTCGGTAGTGGATTCGAATGTAACAACGCGGTCTGGAAATGCAACCGGAACCTTAAAAAACCGACGATGGACCATGAAATTACATATATATCCTCAAAAATCACAATCAACAAACGGTCAAATAGACAGAAGACCAAATTTTGTTAAAATTACAAAGTTAAGGACTTAATTGGTTGAAATTGAAAGTCGAGAACTAATTTGTGAATTCAGCTATAGTCGATGGACAATTTTGGGCATTTACTCTTATAGTAATGGTGGTTGTCATTTTATTTGATAGAAATGACATTTTATTTGATTTTTCATATTATATTACAACCATATATATACATGGGTGTTGCTATTTACACCACCCTTTGACCAAAAATGGTATAACATATCATTGAAAATGTAAAAAGGTTGTAACTTATAATAAATATATAGGTGGTGCAAATAGCCTAATGGGTGGTCAAAATGCTATTTGCACCACCTTATTAAAACTGCATTTATTAGGTTAAAATTAATTCAAAATTTAATTCTTGAAAAAAAAAAAAAAAAAAAAAAAAAACCAAAGCAACCATCGCCTTCTCCGGTGAGAAGGCAGTCTGTCGCCTTCTCACCGGAGAAGGCGATGGTTGCTTTGTTTTTTTTTTTTTGTTTTTTTTTTTTCCTGCCTCCTTGCCTTCTTGCCGTCCATTTTTTTTTTGTTTTTCAATGTATATTTATTTAAAATTTATGGTTTCAATAGATAGATTTTTGAATTTTATAATTTTAATACATATATTTTTTAAATTTACAATTTCAATTCATATTTTTTAGTTAATATTGATGTTTGTGAAATGAAACTACTGGTATTTTGGACGGCAAGGAATCCAAATTGGACTTAAATGACTCTATATATATGTGGTGTGTGTGTAATGTACATGTCTCATACAATCAACAATTTACAAGCTATGGAGGGTTGGATAGATAATTTTTTTTAGCTACAATGATCAAAATCAAAATCAACAACATTATGAGGTATTTTAATTTTTTTATTTGAATTGTTACTGAAATGTTACAATTGAACTTATGTATATTTGTTCATTGCTTTTATATATTATTTAAAAATTTAAGTTCATTGCTTTCATATATGCTCATTGATTTCATATATATATATATATATATATATATATATATATATATATATATATATATATATATATATTTGAACTTAGTAATTAAATATTACGTATTATTTATATATTCATTGCTTTTATATATTATTTATAAATTTAAGTACATATATTTATTTTTGATTAGAAATTCATTGCTTTAATATATTAATATTGAATATATTATTTTGTCTTTATATATTAAGAGTTGTTATTTGTTTGTTTGTTTAGGACAAAAATACAATCGAACTTTATGATGACAATAGAAATAAAGATGATGATCAAGTTAACCTAAATCTCGAGGTTGCATGCGAATTGTCTACAGAAACGGTAAACAAAATTCATACGCAGATGAGAGCTCCATATTGATATATATATATATATATATATATATATATATATATATATATATATATATATATATATATATATATATATATATATATATATATAGATATATATATGCACGTTGACTAATAGCATCATGGGACTATATTATTTTTTTTTAATTATTATTATTAACTTGTAAGCATGTAAGCAACAGCATGTTTGTATATATTGTGCTTTAATTAGTACGTATACTTAATTTCTGTTTTTTTTTTTTTTTTTTTTTTATAATTTGTTGGTATACATGCATGTAGTCATTCACGCCTTAATACTCAACTTAACATTTTATAATCTTTTACCCACTTTTTATGATTATAATTAATTAATTAGGTATTTTTATTATTGATACAAATAATTTTTTTATTAGGCATTTATGTCTCGCGAAGATTTAATTGAATGGGTTCAAAGTAGAGGTCGGGATCTCGGATATGTTATTGTGATTAAAAGGTCCCGGAATAAAAGTTCTACAGTTATATTTCAGTGTGACCGTGGTGGTACTTACGTGCCAAAAAAAATCTCATCTAAAAACACGGGTACAAGAAAAATTGGTTGTCCATTCCAATTGGAGGGAAAATACATACGTGTTGATGGTTGCTGGAGGGTAAGGGTAATATGTGGAGTACATAATCATGATCCTGCATTGCACCTTGAAGGTCACCCTTATGCAAGGCGATTATCAGGAAATGAAGTCGAATTGGTGGAAAATTTGTCAGTGATGCATGTGAAACCACGAGATATTTTAACATCTGTGAAGATGCAAAATTCGGATAATGTTTCCATCACAAAAACCATATACAATGCACGCCAAAAATTCTGGATGATGGATAATGCAGGTAAAACTCAAATGCAAGTTGTTATGAGAGTCGAACTAATAATGCAACAAATGAGTTAGAAGATTTATTCTTTGTTCATCCTAAATCTATGGAGAAGTGGCGTGCATTTCCACATGTCTTGTTGATAGATGCGACGTATAAAACAAATAGGTACTCGATGCCCCTCAGCTCGTCGAAATGGTTGGTGTAACTTCGACCAACATGACATTTTGCATAGCGTTCGCCTTCATGCACAAAGAGAATGAGTCCAATTATACTTGGGCATTAAATTGTCTCAAAGCCACAATTGAGGGATGCATTACCCCGCGTGTTATCGTCACGGATCGAGAGTTGGCATTGATGAAAACATGTAAAAATGTGTATCCGGATGCTAAAGGATTACTTTGTAGATGGCACATCTATAGAAGTATTTTGAGAAAGTGCAGGGCATCAATCCCATCAAACCATCATTGGGATTTATTCTACAAATCATGGAACACATTAATTGAGTCTCAGTCTCATGAAGCATATATGTTCCATTTAGCTCAAATACAAGCAGTTTTGGTTGACATTCCAGGTATTATTCGATGTATATTTTAATATTTTTTTAATAAGGTATATTTGTTCAACTAATGAAATTATTCACATTTTCAGGTGTTTTTGGTTATATTGATGATAATTGGCTGCAACCGTATAAAGAAATGTTTGTATCTGTTTGGACTGATCGATATCTCAATTTTGGAAATCACACCACGAACAGAGTTGAGAGTCAGCATGCCAAGTTAAAAAAATACTTGGAGTCATCGCAGTCAGATTTGGAGACATCATTGGTTTATATCGACAGAGTCATTCAGTCACAGGACACATCAATCAAATCAAGTCTTGAACAAAGCAAAATTTTGATTCGACATCGGTTCAACACATCACATTTTCAAGAATTGCGAGGATTGGTGTCTATTCATGCACTGAATCTCATTTTTAATGAGTTTGAGAGGTCATGGGCTGGCGGGATTACTTTTGAAAATTGTGGATGTCGATTGTGAACAAGTTGCGGGCTTCCATGTGCACACGAGCAGGTAACATATTTTAACTGTGGTAAGCCTATCCCACTTGATTCGATTGATATGTTTTGGAGGAAGCTCGACTTATCATCTTCCATCTCTCTAACCAATGAGGATTTTGGTGTTGAGTATGAGCTTCATATGTTTAAGGATTAGTTCAAGAAACAATCAAGAACTGGTAAATTCCACATATTGAGAAAGTTGAGGGAGTTGATCGCGCCATCTACAACTTCGATCCGTGAGCCAGCCGTGCAAATAAATGTTCGTGGGCATCCCACTTCAAAAAACAAATCTCTCATAAGAACTCTATCTCTCATAAAAACTCAATCCGAGCCAAATAATATTCAATTTCAAGAACAAGCTCGGAATAGTTGTTCAGCTGCATCAACTTCAGGTGATAGACACTTTTACCATCCATATATTCTTCAAATCCCGATTATATTCCATCCTTTCATCATGCAAGTGAAAGATGTGAGATCTGACGGAAACTGTGGATTTCGAGCCGTAGCTCTCTGTCTCGATTTTAAGGAGGACGAATGGTTCAAAATTCGATCCAATTTAATCGAAGAACTAGAGTCTCACACGATGGAATATACTGATATGTTTGGAACTCAAGGATGGTATAATGTCTATAACATGTTGAATTTTTTTGCACAAGATCGGTGTGCACCAGTTGAGCACTGGATGACTATGCCGGAGATGAGTGTACTAATTGCTTCCCGATACAATGTGATACTACATGTTTTGAGTATGGCCGGCAGTACAACATATTTACCACTCCGATCTAGCCCACCACCTTGGTACGAGCATGTAGCAATAGCCCTTCGTTATGTTAATAATAATCATTATGTTAAGTAACATTGACAGGAGGGTACCCAATGCCTACTATTGCTCCACAATGGGCTTATTTTAGATATGATTGTGCAAATGCATGGATGACTCCATATATGAATAGGATTGAAAGTTACAATGAGCATGTACGCTCTAATTGTACTCGGGAAAATGTTATATTAGATTGAAATTGAATGGATTTTTTTATTTATTTTTTTTATTGTGAAGTTAATGTATTTTTACAATTTTTAGCGATTCAAATTTAATTTATTATATCTTTATAAAAAAATATAAAATAATGTATACAACAAATTTAAGTTATAAAAAATATTAAAATAACAAAATTAATTATTATTATTATTTATTTAAAAATTAAACCATAAACAAAAACAAGTATTGAAAATAGAAAGTTAAAAAAATATATATTGAACCAAAAAAACATGTATTGAAAATAAAACTTAAAAACATATGTATTGAAAATAAAAATTTTAAAAACAATTACACAAATAATTAAAAAAAAAAAAGAAAAAAAAAAAGAAGAGAAGATCCCGATCACCTTCTCCGGTGAGAAGGCGATGGACTGCCTTCTCACCGGAGAAGGCAACTGGGCTGCCTTCTCGCCGGAGAAGGCAACTGGGCTGCCTTCTCGCCGGAGAAGGTGACGGATCTTCTCCTTTTTTTTTTAATATGTTTATTGTTAAAAAAAATAAAAATAATAAATATTACTTTGACCACATTTATTAATAGTGGTCAAATAGCACTTTGCTATTTGCACCATCTATAAAGTTATTATTTGACCTATTATTTAAGAAATGCAAATAGCAAAATAGGTGATGTAAATAGAATTTCTCATAGGCATAAAGAAAGCTTTAGAAAGGACATAATAAATACTAAAAACTTCCCCTCTTCTCAAGGCTATAACTTCCTAGGGTAGAGTGAATATGGGTGGCTGCCTATTTCCAACACATAGGTTACAGATGGTGAGGGGCAGTTGTAAGTCATAAGTGAATGACTTTAAAGTTGTAGAACATGGAATTATTTAAAAAAAATAAATAAATAAATTCTCCCAATTGAACGGTACTTTTTTTTTTTTTTGAAAGTTACTGGCTCTATTACATTGTAGTATCTGTTCATATACTTTCTCAACCTACTGAAACACAAAGAACCAATAACGCCTCCACTGAGGCTTGAACTTATAATCTTCCAAATGGAAATCCAACCCGGGTACCATTGGACCACATAGTCCTGGTTCCCAATTGAACGGTACAGTTTATCTATTTTTTTACTTGTTCAATGTAAATATTTTATGGAGTTAATTCCACTGGAGGTCCCTTGTCTTTGGTAACAATTTCAAATTTAGTCTCAGACTATTGTTTTTGTCATTTTACATCCCAAACTATTATTTTTTGAACACTTTTAGTCCTTCTCATGATTTTTTTTTTTTTTACTTTTAGTAAGGGCATTTTTGTCTCTTCATATTTTTCTTTTGTTATTTTTCCGGTTTCAACTAGTTTAATTGGTTTAGAACTTTAGGTAATATCTGATTTTTAGTAACCATATTTTTCAACCAATTTTTAGTAAAGTCATAAACCAATTAAACTGGTTGATATCCGAAAAATAACAAAAGAAAAATATGAAGAGATAAAAGTGTCCTTACTAAAAATAAAAAAACAATATAAGAAAAGACTAAAAATGTCCAAAAAACAATAGTCTGGGATATAAAATGACAAAAAAAAACAGTCTGGAACTAAATTTCAAATTACCACAAAAAAACAAGGAATCTCCGGTAAAATTAACTCATATTTTATGTATTGAAGCATTTCAGGTTTGATTTCTTTTAAAAAAATAAAAATAAAAATAAAAAAAATAAATAAAAAATAAAAAATTAAATACACTACTAATGTCATGCATTCTGCAGATTATGGATTGTGTCACAATACTCGCACGCTTATATTTCTCTTGAGTTAATATCCAATATAGTCATCAACTATAGTAATTTTACTCAATTTGATTCTAAATGATTTTGGCCTTGTTTAGTAAAATAGTTAACTTATTAGTCAAATTTGGTTTATTTGACCATTATTAATTATTTGACTTGGTTAAAAAATCAATATAAGTGTTTGGTTAATTAGCTTTTCGTAACTACAAAATGCTAAAATTCAAAAAGATGCTCAAAACAATTTTTTCAAATAGATTTTTGAGAAAAAAATAAAATTATATCAAACAGCTATCAGCTAATAGCTAATTTACCAAACATCTTTCTACAATTAGCTAATGTTATCAACTAGTTATAGTGTTATATCATCTAATTAATCCAATCAGCTATCAGCTATCAGCTAACAGCCAATTACGAAACAGGGACTTTATGTGCTCAATTTAGTCTTCGACTTTGATGATTTTACACAATTTAGTCATTTCTTAAAAATTGTGTTAGTTAACTATTAGAAATAGGGTCCTAATGGCAATTTCTCATCATTTATCTCATTTGGGATGAATTCTTATTATTCCCCTTATTAAGATCCACGCAAAAATGCAAATCATCGTACCCAAATCAACTTCAACCCCTTAAGGAATGAAGGTTAGGCAAATATTTATTTTTGCATGGGTTGAAATTGATTTGGATACAAAGATTTGCATTTCTGCGTGGATTTTAATAAGGGGAAGAATAATGAATCATCTTAAATGGTATGAAGGATGAGAAATTACCATTAGTACCTTATTTCTAACAGTCAACTAAGACTAACATTATCCCTGCAAATCTCTCTCACTTTCACATCATCCCATTTACAAATCATCTACTATTCACTTACACTACATCCCTACAAATCTCTCTCACTTTTAAAAATGGATCCCACTTTTATTTTATATTATATATATAATAATAAAATAATAAAAAAGAAATAAAAAGATAAAGCAAAGGACGACAACTTTGCTGCCTTGAATTACTAAAGTACAAAAAGGCTGCCTGACACCTTTTTGGTACAGTGCAAATTTGCGCAGTGCAAATTTGCATTCCACTTTAGCTTGCTATCATATAAATAAAAAATAAAAAATAAAAAATAAAAAAGTAAAAACCACAAGCCATGTCAGCTTGCAAAAATTTACAGGGATAACTTCAGTCTAACATAATTTTTAATAGAGGACTAAATTGAGCACAAAAAAAAGTCATTTATGACTAAATTGAATAACAACATTATAGTCTAGGACTATATTAAGTATTAACTCTATTTCTCAGAGAAACTCCCAGTTTCACTTTCATATGCTCAGGCTTCTGTTCTACTCCCAATTTAATCTATTAGCTTTTTAAATTTGGATTTTTTTTCTGGTTTTAATGTAATGTTATGAGATTTATTTAAATTTAGTTGGATAAAATGTCTTTAGGTAACATCTGATTTTTAGTAACCATATTTTTCAATCAATTTTTAATAAAGTCCTAAATCAATTAAATCGGTTGAAATTGAAAAAATAACAAAAGAAAAATATGAAGATACAAAAATGCCCTTACTAAAAATAGAAAAAGTCACGAAAAGGACTAAAAGTGTCTAAAAATAATAGGGAGCTGAAATTTTTTAGGAATGCGGGGGGCCAATTACAATAATTGTCAGAAAAGCAAGATCTTTTTGTTGGAGCTGAAATTTTTTAAAGCTTTTAGATGAGACTATGGGAGTGGGGGTGGGAGGCTGAATTTTTTGGATGAGAATGAGGCTGAATTTTGGAGTAAAGAGTACTCTCGAAGCTTTTGGAGCTGAACTTTTTTCAAAGTTTACACTAAGGGGGTATTTGGTTGGGAGGAAGGAATTAGGAAGTAAATGAATTGCAATTCGGTAGGAAAAGAATAAGGTATGAATAATGTAAGAATTCAAATTACATTGTTTGGTAGGGAGGGAATAGAATTATTAGGGATGTGAAGGAAAAAGTAGTATAAAGACTACAATGTACTTCCAAACATTTTAATTGAGGCGTTCAATTTATTGCAATTCCCTCCAACCAAACACTGTAATTAATGTCTTCATTGAATTACATTTCAATTATAACTAAACTACATCTAACCAAACAAGGCATAAGTCTATTCTAGAACCTTTTAGATGAGACAAGGGGGGCCAATTGGCAAAAATAAAAAATTAAAAAAAAAATCATATAATATTAATATAAAAAAATAAAATAAAATAAAAATTGGAGGGGGCCAAGGCCCCCTCCATTGTATATGTGGCTCCGCCACTGTCTGTGACTAAATTTGGAATTGTCATTAAAGATAAGGGACCTCTAGTTGAATTAACTCCAATAATTATAATAATTTGTTTATTTTCCATTATTTATTTTCATCAAATTATTTTATTTAATTTTGTATAGTAAAAAAGAGTTAATGTCATATGAGGTCTTCCAAATATATTGATTTTGCCTCGTTTAGTCCTAGTTAAGTTTTCAAGTTAATCACTCATCCTTCAAATTTCAAAATTTGACCCATCGTGGTCCTTCTTTTAGTTTTAGCCCTTTAAGTTGTGTAAAGTAAGGACAAAGTCGTCCTTTCAAAATAACAATGGTTGGTTAATATTTGAAAGTTGAAGGAACACACAACTAGTTAAAATTTAAAAGTTGAAGTACTACGAGTGGTTAACTTGAAAGTTGAAGGATCACGAGTGTTTAACTAAAAAGTTTAGGACTAAACATTGTAAACTACAATACTCAGAGGACCCAAGTGACATTAACTCCAGTAATAAATTTCGTAATATATTTTTTAAAATTTCATTAAAAATTTTAATAAAAGAAATATTAAAGTTGAACTTACATATAAACTACATGATACTTTGTTCCACACTAGTAATTCACCCGAGCGATGCACAGAAAAAAATTATGTTATTATAAATATAAATAAAAATAGAAAAATTAAAATATTTTAAATTATTTAATATAATAATATTTTTGAGCTTCCATTGGTCAAATATTTATTATTTTTATAGAATACAAAATTACAATTAAAATTAAAACTAAAATTATAATTAAAATTTTGTATGGTTAATATAATCTCTAATTATGTGCATATTCAAATAAACTTATAGAGAGAATTTACATAATTACATTGATTTATTCTTAATTGTATTTCATCTATATTATAATTTTCACAATACGAATAATAACTAAGATAATTACATTTGAAAAGCAAATTTCAAATTTTGTATGTGTAAATTTAAACTCTAATTGAACACATTTTTTATATGATTATATAATATATAGCTATTTTATTTTTCAAAAGTATATTTTTTATATGATTATATAATATATAGCTATTTTATTTTTTAAATGTTGTGTTTTTTTTTTTTTATAATAAAGGATGTTGTGGCATTAATTGTAACATTAATTATTTCCCAAACCATATAGCTTTATTATATAAAGGATTACTTGTGAAATAAAGAATAGCCTTAACTCGTTAAGGTACCAAGCTTATCGAGGTGAATCTTTATTGAGCTAAATTTTTTCGACTCTAACTCTAATATTTTCGATTTTATCGGGTCAACTCATCAGATTTCGACTAAAATTGACATTCCGTACATAGATCGATATATCCTCGGATATCTATCCATCTCCGATCTCCATGAAACCAAAACTTATAATGTAGGGAAAATTGTAGTAGTACAGTACTTTGTTTAGTTTTACAAATAATGTTTTAACATTTGTAACTCACTCCATGTAACTTGTCCAAAATTTATTGAGCTAGTTTATCAATTTTGAGTTAAGATTGATGACCCACTGCTAGAAATCTGTTAATTTCCGACCACCCGAATGTGATCGGAAATAGCTTTAATTAGGTCGAAAACACCCTTCCGACCACTTTTTCGACCAAATTGAGTATCCGAAAAAAAACCTTATCATTATTTCCGACCACTAGAGAAAGTGGTCAAAAATAACAATCACTTTTCTAAAGTCATCGGGAAAAAAGTCCAGCAAAATAATTGGTATGCGGATTTTCTGACCACTGGTGGTCGGAAAACTGGAGGCAGGTAGTAAAAAAAATCTTTTCACTACAGAGAATCCCTGTGAAATGACTATATATATATATATATATATATATATATATATATATATATATATATAGGTCAGACATTTACTGAAAAACATATACACATTTCATTGGCATGAAGGCGTGGATGTCGCTGGTGTCGATGTTAGTAACAGCTGCAAATTAAACAAGCACATAAATTATGAATGAAAAGAAGAGCTACAATTGGATTCATTACAAGCAGCTACGTCTTCTTGAAACGAAACAGCCAACATCTTTCCCAGAATCGGAGTAGCCAACCCATTACCTATGCAACCAAGTCCGAGGTAAGCAATTCAACTATAAAATCCTACATATAGTGTGTCAAGGTTCAACGATTATGTTACTTACCTCTTGATCCCCATTATGGTTCGTTATGATGTGCTCCCGGTACCAATCAATCGAGAGCAATTTCCTGATCAGCGAACCAGCTCCTCTCAAGTCCTTCACAGTTTCAAACAGTGGAACCACCCGCAGTCTGTTTCAAACATTACAATTGGAAGATTACACTACGACACAGCTGGAACAGATTATAAATCTTTGTTTTGTTTATAGTCAAGCTAGAGGTATTAGGTGAAAAGAAATGGTGTTGATGGATATATTGGACCCAGATTGAACCAACCCGGAGAGACGGACCCGAGAAGTCTCAGCCCAGTCAAGTGGGCCGTGGCCGAGTCGGCCCAAGGCATCTCAGCCTTGGGCCGAGTCCGGCCACGAATGGGCTCGGTACACCCGAGCCCATCACCATGGACTCGGCCCTTGCCAGGCCGGTCCATGGTGGACTCGGCTAGGCCGAGCTCGGCACGTGCCCAGCTCGGCCATGCCGAGTCGGTCCGCCTTGGACCCGGTCCCGGAGGGGGCGCGGTCAACGCGGACCGATCCAACTAACCCCGATTCTAGGGGTGCGGTTGGGGGGTTTGAGCTGATATAAAAAGCCTCCCTCTTGTCCTAAACAGGGACACAACACACTTATTCCTGAATTAATATCTTCTAGCATTATTGTCCTAATCAAGCCTTGTAATAGCTTATTAGCGATAATTAATACAATATTCGGTCCCTGCGACCCACGGTCCCCGCGACCTTAGGATATCTCCGCGTCATATTATTTATTTCGTACGTATTCTTATCTGGGTTTAATAATTCGGGCTACCCCGGGTGAATTAAATCCATCAGGTGTAATGACATTGCAACTACAGAAAGATGAGATTTGATCATACGTTCCACCAGGGCATGGTTTCCCGAGTTCCCCAGCAACAGCCAAGCGTGCGTCCTTTTGTAAGAGCTCCACAGCAAGGACATCACTAGCCTGTAAATGAGTCGATCAATGTAAACATTAGGAGCTCGAGGAAAAAAATTTGATGACTACAATCAGAAGAATAAATCATACATTTGAGGCCATGGAGATAACATAAGCTCCGAGCCAGTCGCTCCCTAGTTCAGCTGCAACTCTAAAGGTGTCCAAGACTTCATTAACATCGGATTCAACCTTTAGAAGTAAATAAAACAACAAACAAGCGAGAAATAGAATGTTCAGATTTGAAAAGTAAACAAGACGGTACTGAAAAAAATAATAGCATTGAAATGTAACAGTACATGATCTTACCTCTATGGTTAAAGCACTAAAGGCCTCTTCCCTTCTTTTAGTTCGTTAGTCAGAAAATTCCAGTTTACGACTTTACGCTCTTCATCCCAGTCGCTGTAAGTACCCATATCTAGGTATGCAATGGAATAGCATAATAGACCAAATCAAGATAAAGCAATTTGGCACCAGTGGCATGACTCAACTTTTAATTTGTATTTCGAAAAGAAAAATGGAGATGGGGCTACCTTGTCTTTTGCGTCCCCAAGTACAATCCAGTAAAGGGCTATCCTTGGACTCTGAGACGAGCTTGGTTCTAGCAGCTTCTGGAAGTTGCTCATTCCTATTTGAGATTCAGAAAAGAATTTCCTTTGAGCACTGGCGCGTGGACTCACAGCAGAGGCAATGCCATTTGCATTTGCTCTCGGGATACTTCTCGGTGAATCAGGAGCAAAAGGAGTAAATTTTGAAGTAGCTTGGCCATCCTGTAAGAGATATGATGTAAATTACTTGCAAATACAGAAGAATTACGTGCAACACAAACAGCAATGTAACGAAATACGATACACAAAGAGCTTCACCTGGCGATTCAATGGCTTGAATTCTGTACCAGGAACATCCAACCAAGGATAGTGAGATTCAACGTCGTTGCATTCTAGAATGGAGCGATGCACAACCAGTGAATATGTTTCAAGTCAGCAAAAAACAACTTTTAAGTTAAAGACGAGTAGATTACCTAAAGCTCACCTGTACAAGAGGGTAGATCGGCACCAGTAGGGAGATGTGAAGGAAAATGTGGACCGTGATGGCCTTGATGCTTCGACTGATTCCAACTCGAATGCTGATTCCAATTTTCATTATGATCCTCCAGTTCATTTTCTAACAGAGATTTAAGTTACAATTCTATCAACAAACTCAAAGCAATGTTTAACTAGAAAAGGATTCACAAAACAAACTTTTTCCAAGATTTCATGTGCCAATCTTGATAACTCATCACTACATTAATTCATGGAAAGCTCAAATCTCAAACTATCAACTTCTCGTACACAGAGATCAACTGCCATCCATCTGGACAAAAGAGAGACGTCTTTTGTAACCTGAAAAAAGAAATGTAAAAGGTTGACACAGTGCATGGAAGACAAAAAGGGCGCCCTTCCGACCTTTCAGATAAAAAAAAACTCTTCTTCGAGGGTTGATTTCATAGAAGAACTGCAGCATTACATTTCGGAAATTACCTTGGATTTGACATTTGGATTTCCATATCGGTCACCGCCCATCCATGAAATGTTAAAAGGGCATATCATACAATACCTTAAAATTTCAATCACAATATCCAAACTATGAACTGAAAAGAAACCTTCTTCAGAGCATTGCTAACACGTCGTAGATAATGCGGTATAGCTTTCCAAAGTGTGTGCTCAACAATATTTAAGCCTAGAAAATTAAATATATTGGTTATTTGAATATATAGACACAAAGTGTAAAACTCACAGAATATTCAAACTTCCATTAGATTACCAGCCTGGGCTTCATCAACTGGGGTAGGTTTATATCGCCTCAGCTCATTTGTCTGCCATATTGAAGTGATCTCTCTCAAGTCTCACCTATAAGGGGTTACAGAAAATATAACATTTTCCATTTCTCCGCTCTTAAACCAGTCACTGTAAAAACCAGTCAAGTATTAGAAACTCAATTCTGGGAAGGGAAGTTGCTTTCAGGTGCTCTTCCTCATCTTCTAGCCATCTTAATATTCTGCAAAATATAAAGAGAAATTTGACACTTCTCAAGCATGCTTTACACACAAAGAATTCCTTTAAAAAAAAAAAAAAAAAAAAAAAAAAAAAAAACTATATTATGCATGCCACACTACTAATTTTTTGCCAGAAAACATATATAGGATACGTAGTAATGATCTGGACTAATTACAAAATATTGCAATCACTTGAATTAATAATAGTTCTGGGA
Source organism: Ipomoea nil (assembly GCF_001879475.1). Classification (NCBI taxonomy): domain Eukaryota; kingdom Viridiplantae; phylum Streptophyta; class Magnoliopsida; order Solanales; family Convolvulaceae; genus Ipomoea; species Ipomoea nil. Next base: position 991,896 of record NW_017618815.1, on the reverse strand, counting down.
ATAGAAGCTTAAAGCAATCTAAAAAGGATACACCATTCATCAACTAGATAAGCTGAAGTAAAAAGGAAACAATATACCTGAAGAATGATTTTAGATTTTTAGGGCCAGTCGCAGTGCAACGAACTAACTAGCGGAGGCGGAGAGCGGAACTGGAAATCACAGGCGAGCAGCAAGGGATTTTAGATTTTTAGGGATTCAATCTTCTAACTTTTGTTTTTTGTGACGGAGAAATCACAATCTAAATAAGGTGATGGAAGAAATGGAGTGTTAGAGATTGACTTGGAGAATGGCAGAGTGGCGGAGGGTTGTAACTTGCGAGGGTTTTGGCCTTTGGGGTCGAAATTTTTTTAAACACTTAAATTAGCGGCGACGGTTAAGCTAATTATATGTTGCTAAAAATTCAATTTGTTGTAGAGTGAGTAGTAGGTGCGGCGGCAACGGGGTCTGAGCAAGACGACTTGGTTTTTTTTAACCTATCTTTTTATTTTATTTTATTTTTTTTTTGTTTTTCTAAGTCTCTAATCTCTATAGCAGATTAGCAATAGAGAGTAATTTCCGACCACAACGTGTGGTCGGAAACAAAGGACTAATTTAAAAATTTAAACAAGCTGAAAAAATTTCCGACCATTATATAAAACGTGGTTGGAATTTCCGACCACTTTCCGATCACCGCAACTTTTTGACGGAAAATTTTAAAAAAATCACTTTTTGCGACCAATCTTTTAGATGGTCGGAAAATTGATAATTTCCAACCGTGACCTCCCTAATTAGGTGTTCACATTTTGTAATAATATTTATCTTTTTTTTTTTTTTCTAAATTAAGTATGACAAAGTTCAGAAAGTATGATGTCCTATGTACCAAAACAACATTCAACTTTACAAATACTAATAAAAATACTCAAACACTCCACACACACGTAATATATTCAACATACAAGTATACAACACACATTAATTAAAATACACTACACCCCATTTATTGGGACAACATTTGTTGCTGTGACAAAATGACTAGAGTCATTAGTAGCAACTTTTATTTCATATTATATATATATTATAGATTGAGATTTGTGTGATGCATTATTTTTGTTGCATGAAAATAGTGCATCATACAAATATTTCTTGTTAACACTTATGATCATGGTAACAGTAACATGTCTGATGCTGACAAAACCACTTGTAGCCACCCTTGCTATGACACCACTTGCCACATTGCCTTGGGCAATCTCCATTCCAAGACTTGTGTGTAACACATCTGCCACCGCTACCGCCACCCTTATGGTGTTGTGCTTCAACTATATGAGTTTCTGCATTTATATTATTCCGCAACAACATCAATCATGACTAACCACGACACTCACATTCATTTTATTAATTATTTTGAGTGACGAGGAAAATTCAGCACCACTACCCGATGGTGTGTTGGGGTAAATAACGTCTTTTGATCCTAGTCGGCGAAGGGCCACAAGGAGGTTAAACATTCTAGCTCGCTCATAGATGACCATTTGGTTGATTAAAAAGTATGAAAAAAGATTTAGAGATTGAATACCCACCATATGATGCAATGAGGATGAAGCAAAAGAGGATAGCAGCAAAGGTCACTTTGTTAAATTGTGTAAGACCCATTCTTCGTCTTTGTTTGTGTGTTTGTTTGAGAACATTTAGGTTGTGAAGTGGGTATTTATAGGAAGATCAAATGGATTTGCGAAGATGTTTTGAATGGATCAAATAGTTTTTAAATGTTTTGTCGTTATGAAAGTGACAACATATAGCAGGCTTGGCACAATTGTTGTGCTATGGACCCGTGTCCAGCATGCATTGTGGACACGGTAACAGTGTCGTTAGTGGCATAATTATCTTTTACCATTTTTTATTTATTTTTTTTTTAAATTTCAGACCACTTTGTTATAGGAGCATATGTTCATAATTTTATTACTATATGTTCATAATTGTAAGTTCATAATGTCAGAGTTCTGTGTTCATAATTGCATAACTGTACATTCATAATTCAATAACTGTAAATTCATAATTTTTGAAGCTTTATGTTCACAATTTTAGAGCTCTATGCTCATAATTTTATCACTATATGTTCATAATTATAAGTTCATAATGTCAGAGCTCTGTGTTCATAATTTCATAACTGTACATTCATAATTCCATAACTGTATATTCATAATGCCACAAACGAATAACGCCGTTAACCCCATTAATGGCGAGACAAAAATCAAATTTGTTTTTAACTAAAACGCCGTGTTTTCTCTGAAAATGACGTCGTTTTGGACTCGTGTCCACAATGCATTGTGGACACGAGTCCACAGCATAATTTGCGGGCTTGGCAGAGGAAGGCTTTATGTATAGTCCACACGCACATTTGCAGCAGTCGTTATATTATAGACCGCGGTGCACATGCACCGCGGTAAAAAACGACGCCGTTTCTTTAAGTAAAGAAACGGCCGCCGTTAGAGTTAACGGAGTCCGCTTGTTTGGTGTATTAAATACCAACTGACACTACAGTATATCCAAACCGACACTGCAGTTATATCAAAATGATACTGTAGTTATAGTGAAATGAAACTGCAGTGTATATAAACTGAAACTGAATAACATTTCACATATTTGAGTGTATATTGTACAATGAAGCTGTAATTATATCAAAATGATCATGTAGTTGTGTTTTAATGAAACTATAGTGTATATAAAATAAAATTAAATAACATTTTCACATATTTGAGTCTATAAATATCGAATGAAACTATAGTTATATCGAAATGAAACTATAGTTGTGTTCAACTGAAACTGCAGTGTATACAAAATGGCACTGAATAACAGAGTTACTTTTTGCAAAAGGGTGCGAAACGGCAAAAACAAACACTGTTAATTTTCATTATAAAAAAAAGACGCGCGGTGCATACACTACTGGAAATTCTGGAATTTCCGACCACCTGAAAGTGATGTTAAATCAAGTCGAAAGCCTTGTTCCGACCACTTTTGGTATCCGGAAAAACCTTTGTTGCTATTTCCGATCACTTTTTGGTATTAATTTGATTCAAGATCACTTTCAGGTGGTCGGATATTCTATAATTTCCAGTAGTGATAATCGATTATGCACCGCGGTGCATAATATAATTTGCCCATTTGCAGTCAAAATATGCGTTTTTGGCCCAACATGCATCATTTTAAGATGAATTAATACTCATGGTTTTATTTATACAAACTTTTACTTATTCACATTCACTTTTTTACTCCAAAAAAAAAAAAAAAACATTCACTTTTTAAAAAATTTTGTTTTTTTTTTTTTTTTTTTTTTTTTTGGGTGGGGGAGGGGGGGGGGGGGTTGGCGTAAGCCTATGCCTCCGTACAAAAACAAACAGTTCTGCTTAATTTTCAATTTAAATAACCCTCGATAATAAATTTAGAACAAAAAGAACATCAATACAGTATGGATTCATTATGAACATCATGACTATGGTGACTTGATCGATTATGTAACTTGATTAAATTGACCAGTTCATCCTATGATAGTTTCTGTTGATTTTTCATACATCTTTGAGCCAGTCTTATCTCCTATGATGTCGTCCATGGTGTTTTATTTGTTAAGAATTAATTATATATGACTATATTATTTTACTTTCGTTTTCTTTTACGTTGTAAACTTTAAAGAAAGAAAATAATTCAATTGTGGTGAGGTGATCATATAACATTGATTTATTTATTGTAATAATTAAACATTTACCATTACACCCATAGTTATAATCAGTAGCGAATTGAAACATGGGGGCACCGAGGTGTTGACCAAGTTGGTTATCACAATATTACAGTCTTTGTTGGGCAAGGTTTGAAGAGTCGAGCCCTACATCCTTCTATCCAAGCATGGTGTTGACTATTATTGATACAACTCTAAGATTATATCTTATTATTGCTCTTTTCCGACTTCCGAGCTAAGAGTGAAATTTCAAAAAAGTAAAGAAAAAAGACATGGCTATACTTTGAGTAGCAGTAGATTCTAGAACAAAGAGGGGTGAGACAAGAGAGAAAACTCAGGGTGTGTATGTTTGGTTCGCACAAGAGAATCGGAATGGGAATGAGAATTAAATAATTGGTAATGATAATGGATTTTGATGAAAATATTTTGCATGTTTGGTAATATGGTGGAATTGGAATGATTACTAATATTGATGTTTATTTATGTATGACCCTATAATGGAAATAAAGGTTTTTAAAATATAAAAATATAATAAAAAATTAAGGCGATTGATTCTAATATAATGAAATCCAAAGCACCAATATGAACAAAAAAAATCAAAATCTAAATCTAAAAACAATAATCTAAACTTAAAAACTGGATTACCAATAATATGGAATGACACCCATGTTTAATTAGGGAGTAAAAGTTTTAATTAAGGGGTAATCAAATCACATAATTGTGTTTTAAAAAATTATCAACCAAACACTAACTATTATTTTAATTTCCATTCCTGATGCGTAAATCCATGAACCAAACACACCCTCAATTCATTTTTGTCATATTTTAGTACGTCAGAATACATAGGCTAATGATATTTATAGGTCGATCACATATTTACTTATTCAATCTCTAATGATATTATAAATTAATCTCCATATGCATGGTAAGTAGTCAACTCATTTTAGTTGAGCAGTTTTGGTTGGGTCGCCACAAAATATGACATCAAATTCCTATGCATGCTATTAAAGAAAAAGCTATACTAGATGGACTTTCAAATTCAACTCTCTAAATTTTATTTTATGATGTGGTAAATTTTGATAAGCTACTTTTTTCATGTGGGTCCTATACAAGTGTCTACATTAAAATTTTGTAAGTAGAAATAAAAGTTGGAAGTACAAATAGTATTTTCCTTTAAAAAAATACATCTAGCTTTCCTAGTTTTAGTTTTTTTTTTTTTTTTTTTTTTTTTGTTAAAAAAAATTAATCTAATTGTTAGATCCAACGTTATCACTTTGTCAAAAGATATAGCTAGTGACAGTATTAAAAAAATCGCTAGATGTTCTTTGGGCGTCTAGGCACCTTTTTTTTTTTTTTTTAATTTTTTAAATAATTTTTTTAAGACTTGATAATTATAAACTATTTAATACTTTAATAGTTAATACTAAAAACATCTAAAATTGTAAACTGTATAAAAAATTAAAGAATCAAAACACAATTCCACAAAGTCATAACTTACAAAGTATATCAACTTAGTTCCAAACTTCCAAATAAATGCATAGAACCATAGAGAAAATAATCAATTCAAGTTCGAACTCCAAAATAAAGAAAACAATATAATAGCGACCGGTTTCAACTATAATGTTTTTTAAATTTCTTGGATTTGCGATCGATTAGGACGATTTAGGGGTTTTTTCACCCAGAACAACGTCATTTTGAATAAAATAACCTACTTAAAAAAAATAGCACACTGGCTAATTGGCTGACTAGGTAGCCTTGTCGGCGTCTAGGCTGCCTAGAACACCCATTCCAGTGATATTTTAGGCGGCAGGTCGGCGCCTAACGCCTAGGCATGATTGTTGCAACCATGGCTAGCGGCTAATGTGCAACTTTATTTCTAAAATTTAATAAGAGCCAAAAATTTAGCGACATTTTGGAGCATTATGCTATTGATGTCCAAGTTTAATTTCAAAGCTTGCCTATTTTCGTCCACGATTTTCACTGTCAATTACCCTTGGTGTATACACTAGTTGGATATGGATGCATGGGAACCAGATGAGGGCCAAGATGGGGTTTAATAGTATGATGAGTTTTGGAATTATTATTTTCTTGCTTAGATGGTTTTGGTAATGTTAGGAACAAGTGTAATTAGATTTTGATGATACCAAACTGTCTAGGATTGTAGACCCCTATTTTTCTTTCGTAGATAGGTCTCTTGTGACAAGCGAAAGTTATTGTAACTCAACGATTAATTCACACTATGAGGTGTATGAATCGTAGTTGAGACTAGCATAATAGGTCTACATGAAGACATGAAGAAGACAAGATGATCAAAAGATGCTTGAAGACGTGAAGAAGACAAGATGATCGAAAGATGCTTCCAGGCGAAAGGTGGATTGAGCAAGTCTCAGATAGAATTCTTTTGACAAAAAGGATCTCTCGTCAAAGAGAAAGGACGAAAGATAAAGTCAATCTTTTGACCAACATCTCTGAGTGAACAAGTCAAAGACAGACTTGTAAAAGACAACCTTCATTTAAGTGAAGCAATGAGAATGTTGTCTATGACTCAGATGGGCAAATCATTCGGACAAAAAGTGTCCTAGGAATGATCTTCACAAAAGACAAGAAGTATTAAAAGACTTGTACCATCTTGTCAGAGAACAAGGACAAAAGTCATAATACTTTTGGTTCCAACGGCTACATAGTACAAGTGCATTAAATGTTAATGCCCATTGGTTAATACACACTGGATATTAGGTTTGAAATCTTCGTCTACCTCCAACGGATGAATTTTTCCACCTATAAATACCTCTCTTCACCATTGAAGAAGGTGCTGGTTATTTTCACTCTTGCCATCTAAAGAAAAGCTCTTCAAACAGTTCCATCTCTTAAAAGCTTTTCTCAACCAGTGTTTATGTGAAGTTTTTCAAAAGGCTCATCCATTTTCATACTTCATAATCTAAGAAGTCTTGCATATTTTCAAGTGAAGATTCATCCATATATCAAGACAAGGCTTCAACCAGTTGGAGAAACACCAGATTATCTTTCCAACATCTCAACTTAGGAAGAAGTTGATAGAGGCGGAGTAAACTCGAGGAGTTGAAAAACCAATCAAGTGGTTGTCCGACTTAGTGATCGTGGAAGCCAGCTTGAAGTAGTTTGTACTAGGAGTGAGAGTGCAAACCCTTTCACGAATTGTGAAAGAAGAGTGGAGTAGGCTTCGTTAACAGCCGAACCACTATAAAATCTCTCTCTATATATCTCTTTACTTACTGTTTTATTACTTTCATGCATTGCATATCATATTGAACAAACGCTAAGTCTTTATAACGAAAGTGTGCAAAGTGTATCTAAGACGAAACGTTACTTCCGCTGTGCATAGCTCCGAAAGGAGTTGCTTTGAAAAATCGATTAGAGTCTATTCACCCCCCCCCCCCCCTCCCCTCTAGACTTCTTTCGACCCTACCGGGACCAACAGGTATGTATGTGTCTTTGTTGCGGAAGAGTTTTGGTATCTCACTTGGTTGGGCAAGAGTTTTAGTATCCTTAAATCCCCCTTAATTAGAATGCTTCTGATGGATATATTATAAATGCACCCGGAGCAAATCAACCCGATGGAGCGATTGAACCCGGCCAATATTGGAGATCGGGGATGAGCCAAATGTTGGTCCCAGTAGGGTCGAAAGAGAGTCTAGATGGGGGGGGGGGGGGTGAATAGACTCTAATCGATTCTTCGTCTTAGCGTCATCTTTCGGAGATATGCACAGCGGAAATAGTGTTTTGTTTTAAATATTCTTTGCACACTTTCGTTATGAAGAAAACTTAGTGTTTGGTCGATATAATATGCAATGCACGAAAGTAATAGCGGAATGTAAAAAGATATATAGAGAGAGATTTTTATAGTGGTTCGGCTGTTAACGAAGCATACTCCACTCTTCTTTCACAACTCGTGAAAGGGTTTGCACTATCACTCCTAGTACAAACAACTTCAAGTTGGCTTCCTTGATCACTAAGCCGGACAACCGCTTGAAAGGTTTTTCAACTCCTCGAGTTTACTCTGCCTCTATCAACTTCTTCCTAAGTTGAGATGTTGGAAAGATAATCTGATGTTTCTCCAACAGGTTGAAGCTGGTCTTGACGTCTGAATTGATCTTCACTTGAGAAATTGCAAGATTGCTTCAAGTTGTGAAGTATGAGGATGGATATGCCTTTGAAACACTTCACAAAATCACTGGTTATGAAAAGCTTTTGTAGATGAGCCTGTTTGAAGAGCTTTTCTTTAGATTGCAAGAGTGAAAATAACCAGCACATTCTTCAATGGTGAAGAGAAGTATTTATAGGTTGGAAAAATCCATCCGTTGGAGGGAGATGAAGATTTCAAACGACCTAATAACCATTGAGTATTACCCAATGGGCATTTGGCATTTAATGCACTTGTACTGTATAGCCGTTGGAGCCCAAAGCATTATGGCTTTTGTCCTTGGTCTCTGACAAGATGGTACAAGTCTTTTAATGCTCCTTGTCTTTTGTGAAGATCATTCCTAGGACACTTTTTGTCTGAATGATTTGCCCATCTGAGTCATAGACAACATTCTTCACTTTATGAGTGTTGTCTTTTTACAAGTCTGTCTTTGACTTGCTCACGAAATATTGTCCTCATCTCTCGTCCTTCCTTTTTAGACGAAGGTTCCTTTTGCAAAAGCAGTCTATCTGAGACTTGCTCTATCCTTCTTTTGTCTTGAAGCATCTTTCGATCATCTTTTTGTCTTCGAATCTTCATGTAGACCTATTATACTAGCTACAAATGCTCGACCCCGTGGACGGGCCCAACAAAGTCATGAGATGTATATACCATGCACGAGACTATAGGGGTCTACAGTCTAAACAATTTGGTATTATCAAAATCTAAATACACTTGTTCCTAACACCCAATGCTCGACCCCGTGGATGAGCCCGAGCCCAATACCGACCCTTGGCTAATTGTCTCGTTAGGATATCATTCATTATCTTGTAATAGCATTACTCATGTTTAAATACAAATTTTGTATTTATATTCATTATTTTTGTCTTTTACATATTCATTTAATTATCGAGTTATTTGAGTTGGACTACCCAGGTTAATTTAATCCATCAACTTCTTTAATTTAGAACCTTTTTTGTTTTGTTTTGTTTTGTTTTGTTTTGTTTTCTGTATTTGTGTTTTAATATAATGTAATGTTATGAGATTTACTTAAATTTACTTGGATAAAATGTCTTTAGTTATCATTGATTACAAGTATATGTTTTTATTGACGGAGTAGATCTAGCGATGTCAATCCGTCCATTATGTTCGGTTAGGGTTTATTTAATTTTTTTTTTTTTTGTCGGGTTTCAAATTCTTGACCCTAATTCTAAAACATTGGGATGTCAGGTTTATAGGGCGGACTCAACGAAAGTTTTTGGCGTTTTTAAATTAACATTCTAAATTTTAAATTTTAATAAATTAGTACATTTACACTAATAAATATAAACTTACATCTCCGTCAATCTAAACCTCAATTTCCAAATTCTAACTAAAAATTAGTAATATATTTTCACTATAATACAATAATTATAATAATTTGTTTATTTTCCATTATTTATTTTCATCAAATTATTTTATTTAATTTTGTACTATAATAAAGAGTTAATGTCATATAAGGTCCTTCAAGTATATTTTATTTAATAGGGCACAATACTAGGATAGCACACAGTCATTCTTCCAAAAGGTTGAACTCCAACCCTAAGGATTCCACACCCCTGCCCGACAAAACATCTGAGAGAATGTAAATTATGATAACTCAACTGAACATAACCATTGAGACTAATAGCACACAGTCATGATGGTATGACTGAACACCAAAAAGAAATCACTAAATACCCTTTAAATGATCAATAGGGAATGATATTCCAACATTGATTGTCTCCTCCATTCCATTCCCACAGAACAATGGCAGTCTTATCCTGGACTCCCCCACGTTTTTTGGTACCGCGAAATATAATGCATCCATGTTCAGGCCAATGTTGTTCACCATCTTAATTGCTTTATACTCACCATTATCATCCTTGATACAAGCTTCACTCCACAATATGGAATGATCAACACCATCATTATTAGGCTCATACTTCACTAGCTGCACTGGTTGATCGCCGGCAACGCCGTGTTGGATGGCTTCCCCGGTGGCTTTGTTCACAAGAGCAAAGCTAGGTAAGCCTATTGCATCCTTAACCTGGGCCCCAAACTTGTGTTCCTTGTACCAGTGCTGACGAGGGTCAGAGGGATTGGATGGGCGAGAATTAGGGATGTCAATTGTATCCGTACCCGACGGGAAATCCGATTCCCCGCCCCTATGGGGACGGGGATGGAGATAGTAATAGGGGATCGGGAATGGGGATGGGGGCAATTTTGAATTCCCCGCCGGGGACGGGAATGGGGATGGGGAATACTCTCCCCGCTCCGCCCCGTCCCCGATGTATGTATGTATGTATGGGGAGTACACACACTATGTATTACTTTGTATACAATATATATAATTTTAGAAGCATTCTTGTCATTGTTTGTCATACTTATGAAATGCATATTTAAATAACATGTTTAATTGTAAAATATTGAATACTATTTTAAATTGGGGATGAATATATATATACGTTATTTATTTAAATGTTTAGGAATGTATAATTTTTAATTTTTTTTATAACTTATTAATGGGGTGGGGATTCCCCGTCCCCGAATAATCCCCGTGGGGATGGGGATGGGGTAGTTTTCCATTCCCCGGCGGGAATGGAGACGGGGACGGGGAATGGAAAAAAAGTCGGGGGCGGGGATGGGGGTATGTCCCCCGCCCCCACCCCGCCCCGTTGACATCCCTAGCGAGAATCACCTTGTTCTCACAGATGGTTAGGGCGTATTTTTGGTCTGCTCGGCAGTAAACCTGCTAAAAACTTCTCCTCTTCTCATGGCTATAACTTCCTAGAGTAGATCAGAGTAAATATGGGTGGCTGCCTATTTCAATTCCAACACATAGATTACAGATGGTGAGGGGCAGTTGTATTTCTCAGACTCAGAGAAGCTCCCAGTTTCACTTTCATATGCTCAGGCTTCAGTTCTGCTCCCAATTTAATCCATTAGCTTCTTAAATTTGGAATTTTTTTTTTTTTTTTTTTTGGTTTTAATGTAATGTTATGAGATTTATATTACTTGGATAAAATGTCTTTAGTTATAATTATATTGATTACAATTTACAAGTATATGTTTTAGCGCTTTCAAATTAACATTCTAAACTTTCAATTTTAATAAACTAGTGCATTTACACTAATAAATATAAACTTATACATCATTAATTCAGTCAATCTAAACCTCTATTTCTAAATTCTAACTAAAAATTAGTATTATATTTACACTATAATACAATAATTATAATAATTTCTTTATTTTCCATTATTTATTTTCATAAAATTATTTTATTTTAATTTTGTACACTAGTAAAGAGTTAATGTCATATGAGGTCTTTCAAATATATTGATTTTGCCATGTTTAGTCCTAGCTATTTAAGCGTTCAAGTTAACCACTCATGGTCATTCAACTTTCAAATTTTAACTCAACGTGGTCCTTCTGTTAGTTTTAGTGCTTTAGGTTGTGTAAAGTAAGGACAAAGTCGTCATTTCAAAAGAACCACGGTTGGTTAATATTTGAAAGTTGAAGGACCACAACTAGTTAAAATTTAAAAGTTGAAGTACTACAGGTGGTTAATTTGAAAGTTGAAGGGTCAAGAGTGTTTTTTTTTTTTTTTTGTTTGATAGGTGTTCTTCCATTTTATAAAATTTCTACATTGCGAGATCGAAGATCACCGCCCAAAAAATAACCGCGACGAACTAGGGTTGATTTTCAGAGAATGAATATGAACTGGTATCACTAGCTAATCGAAACTATCAAACACCAGATTTGGAGTATTATACAGACAAAACATGAACTCTTAGGTTAGAGTGTAGGGTTGAATGTGGAGGTTCGGACTGTGCTAGAGGGAACGACGAAGAGGGGAGAGAAGACGAACGGTCGGCAGTGGGTCAAGAGTGTTTAACTTAAAAGTTTAGGACCCAAATGACGTTAAATCCAATAATAAATTTCTTAATATATTTATTAAGATTTCATTTAAAAATCCAATAAAAAATACTATAGGTGAACTTACATATAAACTCAATGATACTTTGTTCCACATTACTTGTGAAATAAAGAATAGTCTTAACTGGGTTGACCAATCAGGCTAACTCGTCAAGGTACCAAGCTTAGATTTTTTATTGGGCTAAATTTTTCGACTCTAACTCTATTATTTTTCGATTTTATGAGATCAACTCATCAAATTTGGACTCAAATTGACATTTTTAAGTAGATCTATATATCCTAGGATTTCTAACCATCTCCGATCTTCATGGATGTAATAGTTGTTTTACCAATTGCAAAAGCGTCGGAGAAATCAAAACTTATAATGTAGGGAAATTTAATTTGTAGCGTGCCAGGGTAGTATTTTGTTTAGTTTTACAAATGTTTTAACATTTGTATCTAACCCCTCGAAACTTGTCCAAAATTTATTGAGTTAGTTCATCAATTTGAAATTAAGATTGATCAACCTCTCTTTTCGCATTTCGTAATAATACTTATCCTTTTTTTTTAAAAAAAATTAATTATGACAAAGTGCAGAAAGTATGATGTCCTATGTACCAAAACAACATTCAACTTTGCAAATACTAAATACTCAAACACTCCATACACACTACGTAATATATTCAACATACAAGTATACAACACACATTAATTAAAATACACCCCATTTATTGGGACAACATTTGTTGCTGTGACAAAATGACTAGAGTCATTTGTAGCAACTTTTATTTCATATTTTGTATATGATAGATTGAGATTTGTGTGACGCATTATTTTTGTGGCATGAAAATAGTGCATCATACAAATATTTTCATTTAACACTTATGGTAACAGTAACATGTTTGATGCTGACAGTACCACTTGTAGCCACCCTTGCTACGGCACCACCAGCCACAGTTTCCTGAGCAACCTCTATTCCAATAGTTGTATGAAACACATCTGCCACCGCCACCGCCACCGCCACCGCCACCGCCACCACCTCCCCCACCGCCACCGCCACCCCCACCCCCATGGTGTTGTGCTTCAACCATATGAGTTTCTGCATTCATATTATTCCGCAACAACGTCAATCATGGCATACCACGACACTAACATTCATTTTATTAATTATTTTGAATGACGGAAAAAATCTACACTGCTGGAAATTATGAAATTTCCGACCACCTGAAAGTGATCTTAAATCAAGTTGAAAGTCTTGTTCCGACCATTTTTGGTATCCGGAAAAACCTTTATTGCTATTTCCGACCACTTTTTACTTTTGACTTGATTTAAGATCACTTTCAGGTGATCGAAAATTTTATAATTTTCAGTAGTGCCACCACCACTTGTCGATGGTATGTTGGGGTACGTAAACCACGTCTTGTGTTTGACATATTGAAAAGTATGAAAAATATAATGTATTGAAAAAAAGATTTAGAGATCGAATACCCACCATACGATGCAATGAGGATGAAGCAAAAGAGGATAGCAACAAAGGTCACTTTGTTAAATTGTGTAAGACCCATTATTCTTGTTCTTTGTTTTTGTGTTTGTTTGAGAAAATTTAGGCCGTGAAGAGGGAATTTATAGGAAGATGAAATGGATTTGCGAAGATGTTTTGAATGGATCAAATAGTTTTTAAATGTTTTGTCATTATGAAAGTGACAACAGATAGCAGGCTTGCAGAGGATCGGAAGGCTTTATGTATAGTCCAAACGCACATTTGCCGCAAATTATGCAGTGCACTGGTGCACACGGTTGCAAAAATGATGTCATTCTAACTAAAAATGCGCGTCCTACTTAAAAAAAAAAAATTCAAGTTTAATTTCCGGCAATAGCACTTTTTTGTGTATAATTTGAATTATATATCTACAGTGAATGAATAACACAAAATCCAGAATCAATGAACTAAATATTCACAATGAATGAACTAAATATCCATAAATTCATAACTATATATTCACAAATTCATAACTATATATCCACAATAATGCTGTTGAGGGGAATTGAAATTGATTTTTTTTTTTAAATGGGACGCGCATTTTTAGTTAAAATGACATCGTTTTGCAACCGTGTACACCATGGTGCACAGCATAACTATTGCACATTTGCAGGGCAAATTATGCTGTGCATCCGTATGCACCATGCATGGTGCATACGGATGCAAAAACGACGTCGCTTTATTAAAAACGCGCGTCTCTCCTTAAAAAAAATTCAGGTTCGATTCCTAGCAACAACATATGAACTAAAATTCTCGATGAACTATAATTCCAGAATCTATGAACTAAAATTTCAGAATCTAATCTATGAACTAAAATTCCAGAATCTAATCTATGAACTAAAATTCCAGAATCTATGAACTAAAATTTCAGAATCGATGAACTACAATTCCAGAATCGATGAACTATAATTCCATAATCTATGAACTAAAATTCCAAAATCTATGAACTAAAATTCCATAATGAATGAACAACATAATGCTGTTGCTGGGAATCGAACCTGAATTTTTTTTTTAAGGGGAGATGTGCGTTTTTAATAAAACGACGTCGTTTTTGCATCCGTATGCGCATCATAACTACTCCATTTGCAGTCAAAATATGTGTTTTTGGCCCAACATGCATCATTTCGCAAATTATGCCCTAGAAACGTGTTCACCGTGAATGGTGAACACAAGTCCAAACGACGTCGTTTTTACGCAAAAAAATAAAAAATAAAAATCGCGAATGTGGAGTTAACGGCGCGCATTTGATCAAATTATGAATTTTCTGTTATGAGATTATGAATGTAATGAAAATTCATAATTTCATAACAGAAAATTCATAATCGCATAAAAGAAATATTTATTGAATTATGAATTTTCTGTTATGAGATTATGAATTTTCTGTTATGAGATTATGAATGTAATGTAGATTCATAATCTCATAACAGAAAATTCATAATTTCATAACAGAAAATTCATAATCTCATAACAGAAAATTCATAATCTCATAACTGAAATTCATAATCTCATAACAGAAAATTCATAATCTCATGGTTCCAAAGTGAATGTGTAGGCATGGTTCCAAAGTGAATGTGCAGGCATGGATTCATAATTTATGAATGTCCGTGATTTCGGACGGGAATGTGTAGGCATGGTTCCAAAGTGAATGTGCAGGCATGAATTCATAATTTATGAATGTCCGAAATCATTGCTCACCTCAAATTAAAGTGAAACCGCGAAATGTGAAAATGAAGAAGAAAAGTCACGCAATTAATTAAGAAAAAGAAAAAAAAAAAGATAACGGTGTACTAACACCGTTGGAACCGTGTTCACCATGAATGGTGAACACGGTTCCATGGCATAACGATTGGCATCATTTTAAGATGAATTAATACTCATATATGGTTTATTTATACAAACTTTTTTTTGAAAGGTTTATACAAACTTTTACTTATTCACATTTCAATTTTTTTTAAAATTTTAAAATTTTAAAATTTTAAATTTTTTTTTTTGGGGGTAAGCCTATGCTTCCGTACAAAAACAAATAGTTCTGCTTAATTTTCTATTTAAATAACCCTCGACAATAAATTTAGAACAAAAAGAACATCAATATATTATGGCTTGATTATGAAGATCATGACTATGGTGGCTTGATCGATTATGTAACTTGATTAAGTTGACAAGTTCATCCTATAATAGCTTCTGTTTGATTTTTCATACATCTTTGAGCCGGTCTTCTCTCCTATGATGTTGTCCATGGTGTTTTATTTGTTAAGAATTAATTATATATGACTATATTATTTTACTTTCATTTTCTTTTACCATGTAAACTTTGAAGAAAGCAAATTGTTCAATTGTGCTGAGGTGATCATATAACATTGATTTATTTATTATAATAATTAAACATTTACCATTACACTCAAAGTTATAATCAGTAGTCCAGTGTTGCAAAATTACCGCCTAGGCACCGATTAATCAGCGCCTAGACGCTGGTCGGCCGCCTAGTGTATCACCATAATCGGTGGTCTAGGCAGCTGGCCAGCTAGGCAGCCGACTAGGCCGCATAAGCACCACCTAGGACGGCTAGGCGTTGACCGCAGAGGCCTCCTAGGCACTGACTAGGTTGTCTAGTCGATCGATTAGTTATTATTTCCTTATTTTTAAAATGGGTTATTTCACTCAAAACGACATCAGAGTAAAATAATCCTAAATTGTTCAAACTCTATATATTTTTTAGGTTAATATTTAATATTTTAGTAGTAACTATTAAAGTAATAAATAGTTTATAATTATCAAGTCTTAAAAAATTAAAAAATTTTAAACAAATTTTTTTTAAAAAAAATAAAAAATACACGGGCTCCTAGACGCCGATTAATCACCGTATAGACACCCCCGAGTTTCCGAGGAGTGCCTAGTGATATTTTCAACCATGATAGCGAATTGAAACATGGCACGGAGGTGTTGACCAAGTTGGTTATCACAATATACAATCTTTGTTGGGCAATGTTTGAAGAATTGAGCCTTACATCATATTTTACTATCCAAACATGACGTTGACTATTACTGATACAACTCTAATGTTATATTGAATTGTGTTATTACTCTTTTCTGAATTGAAATAACGAAAAATTAAAGAAAAAAGACATGACTATACTTTGAGTAGCAAATGGATTCTCGAACAAAGGGGAGAGAGACAAGAGAGAAATCTCAATTCATTTTTGTCATATTTTAGTACGTCAGAATACATAGGCCGGCTAATGATATTTATTGGTCGATCACATGTTTACTTATTCAATCTCTCTTTTTTTTTTTTTTTTTTTTTTTTGATATAATCTCTAATGATATTATAAATTAATCTCCATGCATGGTCAAGTAGTCAACCCATTTTAGTTGAGTGGTTTTGGTTGCGTGGCCACAAAATAGACGCAGAGGTCCTCCGACTTTGGTGGTATTGTCACTTTTAGTCCTCAATTTTTAAATCAACCACTTTTAGTCCTCTTACTTTTTGTTTCTAGCCATCTATGATCCTTCTGATATACTTGGTCATCTAATGTCGTTTCCTCAAGGGTAATTCGGTCCTTTCATAATTAATTTATTAATTATTATATTTAATTTTCTCATCAGAATAGTCTAACAATAGTTTCTCCATGAACGTGTACAAAACCAGCTCGTGAATCCATATATGCATTCACAATTCGTCGCCGCTTTCATTGGGGAAACCATTGTTTGACTATTCTGATGAGAAAATTAAACATAATAATTAATAAATTAATTATGAAAGGACCAAATTACCTTTGAGAAAACGGCATTAGACGGCCAAATTTAACAGAAAGACCATAGATGGCTAGAAACAAAAAGTAAGAGGACTAAAAGTGGTTGATTTAAAAGTTGAGGACTAAAAGTGGCAGTGCCACTAAAGTCGGAGGACCTCTGCTGGTATTTACTCCCACAAAATATGACATCAAATTCCTACGCATGCTATTAAAGAAAATACGTCTAGCTTTCCTAGTTTTAGTTTCTTTTCTTTTTTTTTTTTTTCATTTTTTTTGTTAAAATAAAGTATCTAACTGTTAGATTCAACGTTTATCACTTTGTCAAAAGATATAACTAACACCAGTGTTGAAAAAATTGTTAGGCGTTCCTTATACGCCTAGGCTCCTCCTTTTTTGTTTAAAAAAAGTTAAATAATTTTTTTAAAACTTGATAATTATAAAGTATTTAATACATTAATAGTTAATATTAAAATATTAAATATTAACCTTAAAAACATCTAGAATTGTAAATTGTATAAAAATTTAAAGAATCAAAACACAATTCCACAAAGTCACAACTCACAAAATATCAACTTAGTTCCAAACTTCTAAATCAATTCATAGAATCATAGAGAAAATAATCAAGTTCAACTCCAAAATAAAGAAATTAATACAAAAATTCCAAGTCTTCAAATTTCAAAACAAACTAATAAATAACAAATAATAATAAAGTCAAAGTCTTCATCCAATTCTACAAACAATAGCGATCGATTTCAAATGTTTCTTTAAATTTCTTGGTTTTGTGACCGACTTGGATGATTTAGGGTTATTTTGCTCAAAACCACGTCATTTTAAGCAAAATAACCTATTAAAAAAAATAGAACACTGGCTAATTGGTCGACTAGGTTGCCTAGTCGACGACTAGACTGTTTAGAACACCAATTCTGGTGATATTATAGGCGGTGGACCGGCACCTAATGCCTAGGTGCAAATTTTACATCCATCGCTAGCGGCTAATGTGTAACTTTATTCCTAAAATTTAATAAGAGCCAATAATGGCGTTAGTCCTTAACTGAATGAAAATTATGTTGGTAGTATAAGTAGTTATATTAAGTGCTTGTTCTTTATGATATTTGCGTGAGTTAATTACCGATTTGGCCCCCCGACTATGAGAATTTCACCAATCTGGTCCTCGACTTTCAAAATTTCTCAATTTCATCCTCGACTATGCTATTTTTACCCAATTTGGTCCTAAGTGTTAATTGCCCGTCAAACCTAAAGAGAAATTCGGGGATTTTTGAAAAAGCATCTTCTTCTTCCTAAAGCTAAGCCGTTTGTTTCATAAACCTAGGTTATTTGTGAACGATAACAGTCGCATAGAAGCTTCAAAACAATATCTAATATGCAACCAAAGTGCACTGAATCATCTTCTTCAAGCTATAAGAATCGAAGGGTGTTCGAAAATGGAGAAACTTCATCAAGGCAAACATGTCAGTGTGGGCAACGATTGAAAATTTGCACTTCGTGGACCAAAGACAATCCAGGGTGTAGGTTTTGGCTGTGTGAATATGAAAATGTGAGTATTTGTATTTCTTTGAATCCAATTTGATATTTAGTTAAAAAAAAATTGGGTACACGGAGGAGGAATAGCTTGTGGATGTGGATTTGTTAGTTGGATTGACCCCCCAATGTGTTCAAGGTCAAAGGTGATAATCCCTGGACTGATAAAGAAGATAAATCGATACTAACAATAAATTGAGAGCTTGAATTCCAAGTTAAGAGCAAGTAGCTGTGTTGAAGTGAAGAGAAAGAGTAAATGTACATTATCATGGTTCATAATTTTGATGATTGTGGTAATTGTAATGTCGATGTATTGTTAGCCTTATGATATCCAATTCTGAAGGTAGTAAAAATTTGGTTGTTAGGCTACATCTAGCTTAGATGTAGTAATGGAGTATTTTGCTGTTTTTATGGTGTTTTTTTTGTTGTATTTGAAATGTAGTAATGGAGTATTTTGATGTAACTTCATGGTGTTTTTCTGATGGATTTGAAATGAAGTATTGGATATGCCATTAGCTATATGATCAGTGTGCTCAATTATTTGAAGGAAATTTAGTTTGGCAGTTTGGTTGATATGGCAAAACAGAAATGCAATAGAAAATGGCAAAATGTAGTACCAAACAGAAATGCAATAGAAACTAGCTTTCCAGAATATAGATTTGGCAATAGAAAATGGCAAAATGTCATTACAAAAAGACCATTTGTCTTCTTTACCTTGTGGTAATACAAACTGACAAGATTTAGCTTCCAAAAGCCAACACGAAACCAAAATACTAGTCACAACAGCCAGTACCCTGTGCACTACTACAAAACATAAGCCAAACTAAATCCATGCAGAGTTTATAAACAACAGCCAAAACAGAAGGCAACTACAAGTCAGTCTAAACAAAGAGGGCATTTGCAGTATTAGTAAACTTTGATTTCTGACTTGCTCTTGTGTAGTACTTTCTCTTCATGATGGTCCTTTTTTTGGCAGCCCTAATGCCTTGCCTTTTCTTTTTGTTCATGTTGCATATGCTGTGGGTGCAGTCCCTTCATCCTCAGTTCCACTCCCCTTGCATCCCTCATTTGTTGTTACTCAATGTGAACTGGATCAAAGTCTGCAACTTCTATATGATCATGAGCATTTAGCAATGGATCCTTTGCAGCTGAACTGTTAAACATGAGCATGTATCAAAATCTGTTTTACAAGATAAATACATGAACAAGTAGAATGATTACCTGGAATAAAAACCTCATTTACTGAAGTGTTAACAACTTCCACTGGAACTTCAAAAGTACTTGATTGGCTGAAATTTGATTCCAGTTGAGTTGCAATTTCAATCTCAATCTCAGGTTGAGTATGGATCAGAATTTCTTCTTGTTGTTGTTCCATCTGTGGTTGCACCTCTTGTGCCATGTTTGTCCTCTGTCATAATGAAACAAATTGTTAACAATATACACATTTAAGATCTTATGAATTCTAATGTATTATAGTTACCTAAGGACATTTCCTAATGTTGTGACCACCTTTCTTGCATATACTGCAATGTAGCTTCACATGTTTTCTTGATACATGCACCCCATCTTTGGTCAAGTCATTGGCATATTTTTTGGTTTGAGGCTTGGCAGTTTTGTGTGACAGATCAGTGGCTGATTTTTTAATAAGCTCAGGGGCAGATTTTTTTCTTAGCTTTCTTGGTCTTCCCACTTTTGCAGTGTATAGTGGTGGCAATGGGGGCTGTTTATCACTTTTTGGCCACTCCGCAGGCCCAGCTAATGGGTGAATACACATTGCAAAAGTTCTCAAATACATTTCCACTGTATAGCAAGGATCCACATAGTTAGCTAATTAAAGGTATTTTTTCTCTTTTCAACCAAATAGAACAAATCACATGCTTGTAAGGTATCCCTGTCAACTGCCATTTCCTACATGTACATGTTTGTGCCCTTAGATCCACAGAATGCTGATCATAAGTTCCTCTAACTTCAAACAAGTACTCTTCACTTTGATACCCCCAATACCCCCCTTGTTTGTCTCTAAAAAAACAGACAGTTTAGCAACAATTGATGGACATATTTTGGTATTCCAATTTTGTGCTTGCTGGCTACATTCAAAAAGTCCAACCATGATTTGTTTTCTCAAAATCTCTAGACAGTTGAGCAAAGGGTTTTTTCTTGCATCCAAAATCATAGCATTTAAACTCTCACATAAGTTATTCACAAGCATGTCACTCTTACAATCAGTACAGAAATGAGATCTTGATCATTGTGCAGTATGTTTTTCAATCAACCATTGGAATGCTTCAACATCTAGATCCTTCAACTCCCTAAGGGCTACTTTAAATATGGTCACTGTAGTCGTTCTTGCAGCTTTCCAGAGTGCATACTTGATTGGATTTCCAATAAAACTAGCCAACTTCATATTCGCATGCAAGTGCCTCACACAAAACTATGACTAGCAAGGGGTAAAACATCTTCAAATGCTAGAATTAGACCCTTTTGTTTATCAAACATGAACGTCAAATGTTGTTCAAAACTTGCATTAATTTGTAGATCTATTTTCAACAATTGTAAGAACCAACTTCATGAATCTTTGTTTTCTCCTTCCACAATTGCATATGCTATAGGAAACAGACCTTCATTAGCATCAATAGAAACTGCAGTTAGTAACATTCCGCAAAATTTACTTCATAGGTGGCAACCATCCACACCTATGATTGGTATACAGTACTTAAATCCCTCCTTGCATGCTTCCCAGCAAATATATACTCTTAACAGTCTTTTGTTGCCAGCTTCATCCATCAAGTCAGATAACTTCACTTTATAAGTTGTTTTGGGATTTGTCTTTTCTAGTTCCTTGCAGTAACTCCATATTTTTTTGAAGTCCAAAGTTGCTTGCCCTTGTACCTCACTCCTAGCTATTGACAAAGCTTTGTATGCCTGTCTTTTACTTATGTGAAAATGGTCAGTTGTGCAAGCCGCCTCTCTAAATTCTTCCATTTTCCATTCACTGTTACTTGCAATTTGTTTCTTCCATCTCTTTGCTACCAATGATGCAGTGACAAATCTGTTCTCATTAGCACATTCACAGGTAGAATGTTCATCATTAAATGAACTAATTCTCCAACACAATTCGTCCTTATCCTTTCTTAAAATTACTTTCTATTTGCAGCCTTCTTGAGTACACACTGATACACACCTAATCTTATCATTTTTTATAAACTTCAACTCCTTTCAATTTGTCACAGCATAAGTCTCCACAGCCTCTTTGAACTCTACTTTATCTTTAAATGTTCTTCCAAGCCACAAAGTAGGAGGGGCTGGAGGATTTTGCTCAACAGGAGGATTGATAAAATCTCACACATTCTTCTCACCCTATCACTGCCTACCATAGGTGTATCATCTGATAGGTTCAACTCATCGTTCACTTCTAACTGCCCTTCATCTCTATGTTTTACATCACTATCAATATAGTTTTCAAACTCGAAGTCATCATCTATTTCCTCTTCATAAAGCCCATCACTAAAGTCTTCATCAACTGATAGTAATTCATTTTCAGATGCTGCTTCTTCCCCATCATAACCCTCAACAAGACTGTCATCTTCAACACTCACACTTGGGAGAACCCATACTTCAACCTTTTTTGGCCTAATCACATTGTTGGCTAACTTCAAAGTCTCATTATCTAAGAACAGCTCCTCTAAGCCAAATTCAGTTTTTGAAAAGAACCTAGACTTGTCTTCCTTATACCCCAATTCACCAAATTTCTCTGTTAACAATATAAAACCCCACCATCTGAATCTATATCACTAAAACTCTTTACTCTGCCTCCCAAGTATTTTGGTGGATTACTTTGTTCTATCTTATCCCATGCCTTATATTAAGAGTGAATCTGTAGGGTTCTTGTCCACCTACTGTAACCAGACAAATTACACAGCAAAATATTATATATGTTAGGAAGCATTCACACTTGGCCACTTTTCAGCAGCAACATTATCTTAGGAAGCATACACACTTGGCCACTTTTCAGTAGCAACATAATGTTAGGAAACATACACTGTTTTTAATACACAGTAGGCACAGATGGTCAAAAGTAGGTGCATAAAAAGTAGGCACAGATGCACATTGTCCTTCTCATTGGTCCCCATTGAACAGAGAATATAACCTATGTCTCCACTTTATGCATAAAAAACTGGGCAAAAAGTGGCAATAAATTAAAAACCCACCCAAGAGTACATATATCGCATAAAAAACTGGGCAAAAAATGGCAATTAAACACCCACCCAAGAGTACATATATCGCATAAAAAACTGGGGGAAGAAAAAAGAAATGTTTCATACCGGTATTGAAGTTGAAATCAGCATCATCTCTTCGTGAACCCATTACAAATAACAGCCACTTCGCGAACCACCTTTTAGGGTTATAGTTGTTGCTTGAAACACAGATGATTTCTCAACTCATTGCTCAAAGTTTCAACTGGAGTTGTGCAATTAGGGTTTCGGATTTGGGAGTTCAACAATTTAAATGTTTTGTTTGTCTGAAATAAGGCAAATCGTGGAATTAACTTAAGCCAGCTGAGAAAGGAAACAATGTGCAATTGTAAAAATGTCCTCAATTATACTGCCTTAAACAAACTGATTTGACTTTAGGACCAAATCGAGTAAAAATGACATAGTCGAGGATGAAATTGAGGAAGTTTGAAGTCGATGACCAAATTGGTGAAATCCTCATTGTCAGGGGACCAAATCGGTAATTTTCTCATATTTGCGTTGTTCCTTTGCACTTATTTTCCAATTTCACCCTTCAACTTTTCTTTTGATATTTATTTTAACATTAGTTCTTAAAATAATTGGCATTATAAATGCTTTTACTTGGATTAGTGTTCTTTTTGTTGTACATTTATAATTTCTTATCAAATTTATCCTGAATATACTTTTCTTTTGTCTTTACGTTCTACACTTCTATATATCCTCTCTATGTAAAATACAATCCCATGCATACATTTGTATATATGTAGTTGTTATAAATAAAGTTTAATTTAATAATAATTTTTAATTATTGAATAATGTGTATCTATTTTCATATTATTTTCTTATTTGAAATTATAACTTCTATTTTAACTTTAAAAAAAAAAAAAAAAAACAAATTTCACTTTTGTGTGTGTGTATGAAAGAGTTTAGTTTTTCATTTGTTTCATATTTGATGTGGGATTATATGCATCATTGCTTATTGTCAACAAAACATTTCTATTTTATAGAGATCAATTTATAGAGAGCAAAATCGGGTCGCGGACGCTATTGCAACCACTGGAGCTTTCCAACAGGACACCTGGGCAACTTTCAGCGCTTAGCTTGTCCAGTTATTTGCGAAAAGGCTTACCTCAACGATCTTTCCCGAGTTACTAGTGTTTGTAGAGTTTGGGAGTCCAACCAGTAGCTTGAGTCTCCCCGGAGTTCCCCGTCCCTTAGATCGAAAAAAAAAAAAAAAACAAAACATTTCTATTTTATTTATTATGGTATTGATAGTAAAATCTAAATATAATAGAAGAAATTATAAGAAAAGCTAATTGATTTCCTATAAGCTAAATCTTTTTTTTTTTTTTTGGAAACACAATGCCTACTATGTTCAATGCATTTAAAAAAATTATGCTAGATAATAATAGAGTTAATTACCGAAATGATCCCTTGATTATAGTGAAATTACCAATTTGGTCCTTGACTATTTTTTTAACCAATTAAGTCCCTCAACTTTAAAAATCTTAATCAATTTGGTCCGCCATTTGTTTGACTGTTAGTCAACCGTTAACTTGGGACCAAATTGGTAATTTCGCTATAGTCAAGGGACCATTTTGGTAATTATCTTTAGGGGTGGGCAATTCAGTTTAGTTTTCTCGAACTGAACCGTATCAAACCGAACCGAACTAATTTGGCTCAGTAATATACCGAACAACCGAATGGTATTGGATTCTTGTATACCGAACGGTTCAATAAAAAACTGATCCAATTATTCGGTAAAAAATTGAACTGAACCGAATACTGTTTGATTTTTTTTAAAAAATATAATAATAATAAATAAATAAATAAATAATTAAAAAGTAAATCCAAGTCTCATACTGCTTGCTCTGCCGTTCAGCTCATATTTTCACGGGTATCTCCCGTAAATGTTTTATTTGATTTCTTTATATGGTTTGTTATCAAAAGTTATATATTATGTGTTATGGTGTTTACATAGTCCATATCCAAAGTCTAATATATAACAAAATAGCAATCCAAAGTTCAAATGGTATTTGGTTCGATTCGGTTTTTACCGAACAAATTCAGTTCGGTTCGAGTTTTTATCGAACCGTTCAGTATACAAGAATCTATTACCGTTCGGTTGTTCGTTATATTACCGAATCTAACTAGTTTGGTACGGTTCGGTTCGAGAAAACTAAACCGAATTGCCCACCCTTAAAGTTAATTACCAAAATGGTCCCTTGACTATAGCAAATTACCAATTTGGTCCCAAGTTAACGGTTGACTAACGGTCAAACAAACGGATGACCAAATTAGTTAAGATTTTTAAAGTTGAGGAACTTAATTGATCAAAAAAAATAGTCAAGGACTCATAATTAACTCATAATAATTTTTCTTATCATCAAAATTAAAATTCTATCTTCTAATATTTATAAGATTTATGTGTTCATATAATTATATAATTATTTTAATCATTTAATTTTACAAGCTTTTTATTTATTCATTGGACAATATATATTCAGTTGCACATGATACGCACTTACAACTAATTTTTTTATACTTGTCCATGTTTCAGTGACAGGATATAAATTCGACTATACGAACCACCGCCCAACATCAACGTATAAGTACACTAAGGTGTTATATCCAACACTTCTCCTCTACACGAGAAAATTTTCCTTCCACATACATCATGAATTAACACTCATCAATCTCTACACCAGATATATATATATATATATATATATATATATATATATATATATATATATATATAGGTGCACGTTCAGGTGACAACGGGCTCCTATAAGAGCAATGAGAACTAATCACAATCATCTATTATCGAAACTCTAGTGACATGTTATTACTGATCATCAACCAGTGTTTTTGGCTTCAATGCACGAATTCAAATAACATGTTTATAGGTTTAATTGCATTTTTCAAAAGTTTAGGAGTCTAATTAATTTTTTTTAGTAAAATTTAGGGGTTTATTTCACCTTATTCCCAAATATAATTAAGATGTTGACAAGTTCTCTGTTAATCGTTACAAGTTCTACATAATTACATTGAATTTAATTAAGACCACTGGTTTTTTACTTTTAAGAAATTGTGATATGTCCGCATTGGAAGGTTGGTTGGTTTGCATATGACTAGGATTAACATTCCTAGTTAGGTGTTCACATTTCTTATTAATATTTACCTCTTTTTAAAATTTTATTTTCTAAATTAAGTATCACAAAGTTTATAAAGTATGATTGTTGGTCCCGGTAGGGTCGAAAGGAGAGTCTAGAGGGGGGGGGGGGGGGGGGGGGTTGAATAGACTCAATTCGTTTTTCATGAAAATAACTCCTTTCGGGGCTATTACGCAGTGGATATGTAATGTAAATTTTAAGTTTCTTTGCACTGTTTGATCTTATGGAGAACTTTCGGTTAGGGCTAATGAAATGCAATGTACGAAAGTAAAATGCTGAAATGTAAAGAGACAAAGACAAGAGATTTTATAGTGGTTCGGCCAACTGTGCCTACTCCACTCTTCTTTCACAACTCGTGAAAGGTTTGCACTATCACTCCTAGTACAAATTACACCAAGATAGCTTCCTTGATCACTAAGCCGGACAGCTACTTGAAGGTTTTTCAACCCCTCGAGTTTACTCCGCCTCTATCAACTTCTTCTTCAGAGTTTAGGGTTGGATAGAATAATCTTTGAGTTTCTCCAACACGTTGAAGTCTTGACTGGCTGGTGGCTAGATGGATAATCAGCGTGTACAAAGTTGCAAGACTTCTTCAAGGTTGTGTGAATGAAATCAGATTTGCTTCTTCAAAATATCACACCTTGAATTACTGGATTTCAAAAGCTTTGAGAGAGTGTTCTTAATGTAAGGAGATTTTGAGAATGGGAGTTTTATCGTTCAGAAAACCAGCACCTTCTAATGTGGAGAAGATGTGTATTTATATGTGAGAAGAAATCTATCCGTTGGAGGGAGATGGAATTTCAAACCTATGATCCAGTGGTTAATAACTGGAGAACCTTGTGCATTTGTTGCTTCATTAAATGCGGCTGTACTATAGAGACGTTGGAGACAAACACTTTTGCTTATTTTGTCTTCTAGCTCTGAAAAGTAGTACGGTGGCATTTAATGCACCTTGATAAGTGTGCTCTTAATCCTAGGAGAGTTTCTTCCTAGGATGATCTTCAGATGAGACAGATTGACAACATTCTTCTTGAGTTGAGAGAAGATGAGTTGTCTTGACAACCATAAAGGTCTTTTGGTCAGAAGGCTTCTTTCGGCTTTTGCATTCTGTTGTAGAAGATCATCTTTCGTTGTTCAGTAGGGATGAGACTGTGCTTTATCGAACTGTTCTTCTTTCGTCGAGAGAGAGAGACCTAATTAAAAAAAAAAACGACTCTTAACTCAGTTTCGTGTGTTTGTCTAGCTTAACACAAATTACATGTTGAGTTAAGGTACCTTTCGTCTAAGACGAAGGTAAAGAAACAAATGACAAAAAGTTAGGGGTCTACTTCTAAGTTACATTGGTATCATCAAAATCCTAATACACATGTTCCTAACAATTTCTCCCTTTTTGATGATGCCAAAACCTATACTCTCCTTATAAGGCCGATATTTATCCCATAACGGATTTTTCATTTCATAATGGCCAATCAGAAGAGTTTACTCTAAATGAATGTAAGACAGTACCAGTATACAAA
This sequence comes from Ipomoea nil, assembly GCF_001879475.1. Taxonomy (NCBI): domain Eukaryota; kingdom Viridiplantae; phylum Streptophyta; class Magnoliopsida; order Solanales; family Convolvulaceae; genus Ipomoea; species Ipomoea nil. The sequence continues at coordinate 964,342 of NW_017618815.1, read as the reverse complement.
GCGGATAACTTAGATAAAGACACGATAGATTGAGATAAAAGTGACTTTTATAGAGATAAAAAAACACTTACAAAGAATTGTCACTAGTATTGAGGAAAAGAAGCCTTTACATATCTAAAAGTTTCGCCTTCTGAATCTGAGCTTCTTCTCTTTCCTTGTCATCTCTCTCTTTTTGTTTCTTGAGCATCCTTTTCATGTCGATGTCTCGGTTGATATGCTCTCTGTACTTTTGAATTGAGCTTTCTTTGACAATGTCTTCATATTCTCCTTTGATGTTGCTGCTCACGTAATTGTTGTATGCTTTGAGAATGTTTTCTCCTTCAATTATGCCGAGATTCCACCATGTAATGAGTTCAAATGAGTGCATTCCTTTGGTGTAGCTCTTTCCAGATTCTTTGTGAATTTTGAAGGCAGCATTATATTTGACTCCAGTCTCAGCATTTTTCTTGACTTTCGTGACATCCCTTATTGCTTCTTTGATTCGTTCTCTTTCAGCCAGTTCCTTTTCTCTTGCAAGTCTCGCTTCTTCTTGCTTGTTCCAAAGTTCACGATTTGCTTTCTTGATCTCTTCATTTCTTTGAATCTGATGGACTTGCCTGAAGTAATTATCTCTCTTCTTCATCCACACAGGTATGTTGTACCCTTCAAACCGTTTTCCACTTCCTTCTTCATATGGTTGGTACGTGTGGAAATTTCCTACAGCATCCATGGTTACAGTATCCTTGCGCATCAACCTTTGGCGAAGGTTCTTTTTCTCTCTGCTCGTTTTCCCGGAAAATGAGAACTCAGAGGTGGATCCGAAGGATTGGCGAGGCTTGATGGAATGCTGTCTGGGTCTAGAAGAGTGTTGTTGACGAGATCTAGATCTTGAAGGTGATGATCTCGTGTTTCTTCTTTCTTCGTGTCTTGGTGAGCTTCTTCGCTCTTATTGTCTTGTTAGTTCTTCATTGCTTCTTCTGGGGGGAGATCTGTTTTTGTCTTCGTCCTTGTCATCATCCTTTCTGTCCTTTTCCCCCTTTTTGGCATCATCACACGGGGTGTCAGAAAATCTGGTCAGACTTTGAACTGCAATAAGAACATCCTTGATGTATTCAAACATAGTGAGTTGATATTCAACCATTCGAAACATGTTGTCATGCCCGAGATCTATTTTTGTACAAGCAAGATCCACTCGTTCTTTGAGACCGAAGTGAGCATGTTTAAGAACATGTTGTTCCTTAGTAATTTTGTTAAGGATAACTCGTTGTTGACTGAGTTCGTGTGCAAGCCTATATTGCGTATTTGGAATTGATGTGTTGGGTTGTGGACGAGACATTATTTCCATCATGCGGTCGACTTTGGCAGATAGATCTGCTATGTTCCGGCTATCTTTTTCTCTGTGATGTAGATATTGCTTATGAATGAGTTCAGCAGTGAAGACTGTATTCAGCATTTGGTGCATGATGTGCTCAGGACTAAGGTAATCCATGCCAGGTGCTTGGTCAGGCGCATGAGGTGATGCTTCCCGATTTTCATCACGTGGTGATGCATCCATGTTATCATCACGAGCTGTATTTGCAAGAGGAGGTAGCATGGCGAGAGGTAACTCACGAGTTAGGTCTTCCTTTGGTGGGGATGAGCGAGGGGCTGGTGATCGTTCAGGTATATCTTCGGTGTTGCCTATGATAGGAGATTCACTATCATAGTCTGAATTGCCATCGTCATTGTCATCGTCATCTGAATCATCATCATGAGTATTGTTATCAGCTTTTCCTTCGTCATCATCATCATCTCCATCATCGACATGAGAGCCATCCTGCTCATCACCTGATTTGTCATCATCATCTTCATCATTTTCTTCGTTTTCAGAATTTTCATCAGTAACCTTGTCTTCATCAGCATTTTCATTCGAATCAGAGTTCGCGTCACCACTCTCATTTTCGGAGACTCTTTCGTCTTCGTGATCAATTTCCCTTCCTTCGTCATCTTTTAATCCGCTGACATTGCATGTCGGATCGTTCTGATGAGTACGTTCTAACTCTGTCTTGACTTTTGACAGAAGTAGAGCATACCGAAATTCTTTCATCTCTTCGACGAAGGCTGGGTCCAATGGCGGCTTGTTGAGCTCAATGCAGATGGGTACCTTTTCTTTCCCGAGAGTGCGATGGGTCACTTTGTAGGAGTACACGCGTTTGATAGTTTCAAGACGCAATGCTTCATAAACGTCTTGTGTGCCAATCCACTCTAAAGAAAACTCTTCTTCATCCTTCATTTCTCAAATGTTTCAAGAGACGTTTGTAATGGAGAAGTTCGTCATTTCTGCCATTGCATTACCCTGTTGAAGTCGTTCTCAATAGATTCTCGAAGCAATTGATCCTTTGATGGGGGAATTGGGACAACTTCGGGTACTGACACAATTGCTTGAGAGCTTTCGGGTATGACTGATTCGTGCAAGACTTCAGGCTCGGGTTGAGCTTCTTTCGGATTAGATTCAATCGGAGGAGTCACTTCTCTCGTCTCAGCTGGTTGACCAGGTTCTTGTGGGAGACTTAAGTGACTCGAAAGATGTGGTACAATTTCATTCTCTTCTACCCTGACAGGTTCTTGTGTCAGAATGAGAGCCATCTGCTCTGTTCGGGTAGGTTCTTGTGGGAGGATTGGTTCAGCAATTGCTGTAATTTGATCAGCGATCACTTCTCTCGTCTCTTCTGGCATGCCAGGTTCTTGTGGGAGACTTAAGTGATCGTTCAGAGCTTGAGATCCTTGAGCTTCCTTGTCCATCACGACAGGTTCTTGTGTCAAGCTCGTGTTGAGTTGCTCTGCCTGGATGGGTTCTTGTGGTAAGGAGGATTTTTTCGAACTTTCTGTGCTCCTTGATTTCTTCTTTCTCTTCTTTGATTCCTTTCTTTTCATTTCTTCCCCCCTGAAAAGATGCAAGCTTCTCCTTCAGTTTGGATGATAATATTGACTCAGGAGGGGGAACTAGTTTCGCCATGATCTCGTTTGCTTTGGAAATGGTGGGCCGAAAGTGGCTTTTTGATGCTTTCACAGGAGTAGAGTGTGCAGCCTCTTCTTCTTCAGAGGAATCAGCAATTATGACAGGTTCAGTTGAAGACATTTGTGGAGTCTTTTGAGAGACTTCTTTCGTGATTGCTTCCGGTTGAGTTGATGTGGGGGTTTTCATCTCAAGGACTGGCTGGGCGGTATCAGTAACTTTCGGCAATGCTTCGGGTTGATCAGTGGATGGTTCTTTTGTTTCAGGTGCAGAAGAGCTTTTGTCCTTTCGTGATTTTTTGGCCTTAGGCATATCATCATCACTTCCTTCAGATCGTTTGGACTTTCTCACTTTCTTCACTGAGTCCAACGGCAAGCCAAGCTCTAATGCTTTCTGTTTGTCATAGCCAATGGGTTTTGACTTCATGTGCCACACTTTTCGTCCTGGCGAGACTCCTGCTCGAAGAGGGATTTTCTTCATGGCGAGAAGATGACTGACTAGAAAGCCAAAGCCTATCTTTTTGGTAATATCTCCTGGTGAAGAACGACCGCCTATCTTCTTGGTATTATCTCCTGGTGAAGAACGGCCATACGTGATGGTGTGGCGAAGTTGATTGAATATAACCTTCGACCAATCCACTTTGTATCCCCCGAGGAAAGCATGCAGCATCTTGAGCTTGTACTTTGTGACGTCATCGGTTCCCGAGGTCTTATGTTCGACTACTTTGTTGAAAATATCAACTGTGAATTCATTGTCCATTCGTAACCACTTCTTCTTTAAAGGCCAGGTAATCTCGGTTGGCCCTTGCTTGTTCTTTATCTTCTCATAGAAGGCATTTTACTCGTAGTAATAACGAGAGAAGTCGGGCTGGTAGGTGTCGTCTCGGTCTGGAAAAGAGAAGGCTTTCTTCAAGTCATCGACGGTTAGTACCACGACGGTGCGATTTACCTCGGAGGTAATTTCCGATCCATCGGCAGAAACACTTGCATTCAGGTAAAACTGAGCAACATCTACTGGGAACCAGTATGTGTATAAGTGAGTAACAAAGTTATACAAACCGCTTTCCTTGAGAAGATTGATCACTTTTTCTCCGAAGGAGCGGTCAAGAACGTATTCCAGAAATCCATGAGCATCCCACATGCTTCCACCAACGATAAATGGTACTCTGGATTCTATGAAGTTGATGTCGGATGTTGGAAAGCTTGGTACCACCATTGTGGAGGGTGCTTCCTGTTCAGCGTCGGAGGATGGTATTTTGGCTGATTTTGCCATGACTTCAAAAATATGAGTATGAGAAAACTGGGTTTCAAAGTCTGAGAGGTTTTTGAGATTTCTGAGAGATTCTCAAAACTTGGAGTGTTGAGGAAGTTTTGGAAAAGTGGGAGGGAAGGTGATGATTTAGGTTTTATATGAGTGAATGTCATAGAGGTTTTCTAATGGGCCAAGAAGATCAAGCATTTGACCCGGCCCTTTTTCTTGAGGATGAACGGGTTGGTCTTTTCTTTGTCGACCAATTAGGAAAACTGATAGGGCGGATGTATCTGATAAGTCCAGTATCAGATCAATTTTGATCATTCCGTATTAAATACGAGAGAGAAATGTACTCGAGTATAAAACACCTCCATTAAATGCGTGTCGCATCAACTGACATAGGAGCATGGGTTAGTGGACCAAGTTTTGTGGCCACACGATTCCCATTATCAATGTAATCGAACGGTTAGAGTGAAACTCCTCAATCCCAAGCAACCGCCAAGACGTGTAGTCTGGCTTAAATGCATATCGTGACCAACTTACTTAACTCTCGGTTGAGATAGAGTTTTAAGAAGCCGAGATTTCTAATCATAGATGCATTAAAACACAAAGGGGCAGACATGATACAGAGAGATGAGTTATTACATGGATGATAGATATTACATTCATCTCTCCGTTTACACGAGATAGAGATACCCTTAAGATCTTTTCACCCTCTTTCTCAGCTGCTCCTCAAGTTCTTGGATCTGTTCCTCACAAAAATCCTTCCACATTAAATAAGATGGATCATTTTTGAAAGAGCTCATCGTAGGAGATGATAAACCAAGTGGAGGTGGCACATTCTGGAGAAGAGTTGAGGGGAGCTTCTTAGCAACCGAACCATGAGAGCTTTCTCCATGTTCGGATGATAAGTTGAGAGATTTGAACATCTCTTGGACTTCTTTCAGGTCCTTTTTCGGCAAGGAGACAATGGAGGAAACATTTTTCTTTCCTTTATCCATTGTGGGAACTTGAATAATCATAGAAACATAAGGTGTGCCTATTTATAACCAGAATGGGTGTTCATACCTAGGTATGGCACATTTTACATTTGAGGGACTAAGCACTGTAAATTTGCCAAGTTCCAATGTTTAGAAAGATTCCTGACTAGAGACTATAGATATGACATTTCATGCTTGAAAAGATAAAGTAAATCAAATAAAGATCTACTTCTCTCATGTTGTCATCGTGTTATCATTCGTGTTGAGATGATAGGAAACAAGTAAAGTTTCGTTATTACTTAATAAAAGATGTTTATTTCGGATAGGCATAGAGGAACATCAGATAGGGGTACACTTAGGATAACAGAAATTTTCATTTCTTTCCTTTTCCCTTGGCATCCTTGCTTGCCATGCCCTTCATTGACATCATTTTTCCCAATTCTTTGCGAAACCATTTCGCAGTTTTGACAGTCTTGGATCCAGAGGGAAGATTTGTTGTGTTGACTTCATCATCAGATTCAGATTCACTGGCATTAGTGCTCAAGTATGTGAGATAATCATGATCAGCAAGTGGATTTTTCCAATCTTCAGCAGTGGGAAAGTCTCGTCCTCCTTCAATGGGTGGAGGAGCTTCATGAAGATCAGCGATGGGATTCTCTTCGTCTTCAGAGACAAGGGGGGCAACAACCTTTTCAGGCTGATCATCATCAGAGGAGAGATCTAGAGGAGCATGCTCACTGTTTCCTAGATAGAGATCTCCTTGTTCCTCTCTCAGCTTTCGAGCTGCTTCTTTCTCTAATTTGGTCATGGATCGAGTGAAAGGCCTGTGAGATGCCATGTTCTTTCTGGTTGTGAGATATACCAGGTGTGAATTCGGAGTGCATAAATCCATCCCTTTTATAGCACAAAATGAATGATTATCCTTATTGAATGTAGTGAGCATTGAATGACCATTCAATAGCTTTTGCGTTATTTGTCGAGCCATTCATTTCGGCTTCGACTAAGTAACGCATAAAAAAGACGCTAAGAATATATTCCATGGAGAACTGTGCATCTTTCGTTAGCCATAGCAACACAACCAAAGGTTTATTTTATTTGTAATGACCACTTTGAGGACAAAGAGCCATTAATCAGACATGATAAGAAACCGAAAGGTGGTTTTAGGACATAAATAAATTATAGCAAAGAAATTTTTATTTCTTCTCTTTTCCCTTCTTCTTCTTGCTAGTTTCACCCTTGTGCTCCTTAGAGACCTTCTTTGTTGCAGATAGATTTGGATAAAATGATCCAACAGAGGGTTCCATTTCTTCATCAGATTCACCTTCGATGTATCCTGCAAGCTCGGTTTTGCAATCATAAGTTTGATAGAAGGCTCGGAGATCCTTGTCCATATCAAGATTATTCCAAATATTCAAGGGCAGGGATCCCTTTTTAACTATAAGAGGGGGTTCCTCATTGGGATCAAATAGTCTGGCATCTTCATCGGATTCAAACGTGATGAATACATCATAGTGCTCAAGATTTGAGTCAGAGAAAACATCCAGGGGAGCACGCAGGCTATTTTCAGGATAAAGATCGCCTTGTTCTTCTATAACAAGACGAGCTCTTTCTCTGATCCTCCTTGTTGCATCCCTAGTGATTGGTGCCTTGGGAGCCATTGTTGAAGAGCTTGAGTGATGTTAAAGTTGAACAAATGGCCCCCTTTTATAGCCATATATGTGATATAGATAATCAATGTGTGTACATTGATTTTAACCAGGTGCAAATTACTTGGAGTGATGGCATCGATTTCCGTGATTTTTGAAACCGATGTGAGTTTGTGCATTTATGAGCATCAAATTCCGCACAGCTTTCAAATTCAAGTTTGAAACTTTTGTGAGATGGTACATTAGCTATTAATTCATCTTTGACCGGAATAGCAATGTTCTGATATTTTAATATCATGGTCAAGATAATAATCATTGCTGACATCAAGAACAGGAGATTTTATTAAGCGAGACCAGAGAGCAGGTGACCATGCCTTACATACAAAACAAGCATTAGTGATTCAAAGGAAATGATAAGGCATGTGAAGCTCCAGACGAGTTGACTCATCAGTCACATCAGGCAAGCTAGCCATTTTTGCATATTCGTCCAGTTCCTCTAAGGAGAGGGTGGGCTCAGGCGATTTGTTTGATGACTGAGAGTAAACATGAGTAAAATCTTCATATGATTTTTCATTCTTTTGAGGAGCTTCAGGAATGGGATACCAACGAAAGGTGGGTGGATTAGATGAGTGCTTATGTGCATTTTTCATAATCATTATCCTTTCGTGTGCCAACTTTTTGGCTTGTTCCTGACGGAAGGCTCTCTTGGTCTGAGATTCTTTGACAATGTTGTCTAGAATTTCTTTATCTTTCATGTTAGCTGAGCTTGGCATAGAGTATGTGACATTCACCCTTTCACCGCCCTCTTCCAATTTTATGATTGTGGCATTGGTGAGTTTGCTTGCTTCCAAGAGATGGTGGTCTCGCCGAATTGCTCGCTTTTCTGCTTCGTCCATCTTCTCTTTGCCTTTGTCCCGATTCATACCTGCAAATAATACTTACTAAAACACAAAAATGTGTGAGTAGATTTCGTTGAAGAAGGCAATAATTTATAGGTGCAAGGGTTGCGTGTAGGTATGTTCAAGAGATTTTGGGTGGAAGTGCCAAATCTCTTTTCGGGAATCTTTCAGAAACTTTGTGGCACATCTTTTCATACGAGGCAATTATCAAATATTATTGTAAACAAAGAAACAAGAATCTTTATTCATGATATTTGCAACATGAACACAACTTAATATCATGACCTAAGATGATCTTTTAGGTCTTTTTCTTCTTGCTGCTAGCTGTAGATTTGAGTGGGGATGGAATTTTTGGAGGAGTGCTCGATGGTGAGTAGTCAAAACTATCACTCCTTTCTAGCACGCTATCCACATCAGCATATCCTATGGTATTGCCAACAGAGTGAAATGATTCATGTGATTCGTGTTTCGTTGGATCACGAAGAAGATTTTGCAAGTATTGCGAATTTGCTATCACTTTGTTTAGGGCACCCTCATTTTTTTCCTTTTTGAGTGGATCATAAAATATTTCGGTTTCATCTCGTTCTTTATTTTCTATGATTGTCGTCTTCTCTTCGTGTTCTGTACTCATACCTGTAAACACAGATCACTCAAACGAAATTTATTAGAATAAGTAGTTAGTGTGAGCTCATTGAACCACACATTTGTCCTTTTATAGCCCGAAAGTATGTGCTCTTGCGTGTTATAGTAGATAATATGCTTCCTTTTTGATTTCCCGAGATCTGCTTTATGAAATCATTTCAGGAATCTTTGGATCATGATCCTATTAACACGCCAACAAGTTATGTCAATTCAATCATTCTAATTTCATGACGAAGTGTGGCAAATCTATTTTCACATAATGGTTTAGTGAGAATATCTGGCAATTGATCATCAGTATTAACATACTCAAGAGATATGTTCTTTCTTTCAACATGATCACGAATGAAGTGATACTTGATATCAATATGCTTTGTGCGAGAGTGCAATACAGGATTGTGCGTAATTGCAATTGCACTTGTGTTGTCACACTTTATTTGCACTTCTCGAGCTGTTACACCATAATCTTTTAATTGGTGAGTCATTCATAAGATTTGTGCACAACAATTGCCAGCCGCAATGTATTCGGCTTCAACGGTACTGGTTGCAATAGAGTTTTGCTTCTTACTAAACCAAGATATGAGTCTTCCCCCTAGGAACTGGCAGGTTCCTGAGGTGCTCTTGCGATCAATTCTACACCCAGCAAAATCAGCATCTGAATAGCTGATAAGTGCTTATTTGTCTATATTTTCCCCCTTTCACTAAGCCATTTTGCTTATATACCATTCCAAATTTCATAAGATTATGATTAAATTGTGTTATTTTGCAAGGAGTTTTGTTTGGAAACAAAGATGAGTATTTTCAGGCATTTTGGTGGACATTGGAGTCAAATGGAGCATTTTGGATGCATTAGGAGTCCATGGGAGCCAAGGAGAAGCTATGGAGATGGGCAAAACACTTCCATGGAAGCCTAAGGGTGGTGCTTTGAATGGTCTTGGTCATTTGAGCAAACCAAAGCAAAAGAGAAGCAAAAGATCAATGCATTGCAATTCTCGACCTGCACGTCGACGTCATAGTATTTGGATCATATCTTGAGCTACAAATGTCCAATTGAAGTGATTCTTATGTCATTGGAAATATAACTTGAAGGGCTAAAACTTTGATTCAAGCACCAAATGCTAATTCAAATGTTTCAAGGGTGAAAAATGACCTAGAAGACAGACTCAGTGCACACTGCCTTGTGGCCACGGGTCTGGCCACGCCCGTGGCCACTGGGCAGTACACACTGCCTTTCTGGCCAAAAGTGAAGCCACGCCCGTGGCCACACCTGTGGCCAGGCCTCTGCAACTTTTCTCAGCTCGTTTTTGCTCATTTAAAAGGGGATTTTTGACCCCAAAAACATATCTTTCACTTCCTTTCATTTCCTCTCATTTCCTTAGCTTATATTAGTCTAGTATTTCATCTCTAACTCATCTACAAAGCTTGTAATCATGGATTGGAGTGGGATTCAACCACAAAATCTTCATCTTCAATAGAGAAGTTTCTTACTCTTCTTTTTAAGCTTTTGTGCAATGTTTATGATACTTTCTTGTGCTTTGTTGTTATTTATGCTTATGAAGTGTGAGTAGTTCGTCTTTGGGCTTGGATTAGGGTGATATTCCCAACCTAGATGCTAAATAGGTGATTATTGCATAAGGGGGAAGAACCCTAACCTAGGGTTCATTTGTTTGAGTTGGTTTTATGTTGAATCTTGCTAATATTTGGTACGTAACTCTTATTAGCTTGCTTTTGGATAGTTCTTCTCCACAATGAAAGTTGGGGGAAGAACTTAAGCCTCACCTTTCTCAAATCCCATTTCTTTCTATGAAAATAGGGAAGAATTAGGGGCCTAAATGCTATGTGTTTTAAGAGCTAGGAATTGATACACCACGAAAGTGGGGCAAGCCTTGCTCTAATCCTTGTTCTTTAGCTTATGAAAATGGCTTTAAGCTAGGATTTTTATGTGCTTTGCCCTTATGTTCCCTTGGTTGATGTTCTCCCCTAATACCTAAGTTGTTAAAGCATATAGAAGGCAGCATCCCCTAATTGAGCCCATCTTTTATCATTGTGTTTTTACTTGTGTTTAAATTGCATTGTCTTAACTAGATTTTTAGCCTTTAATTGTTGACTTTACCCAACCATGAATTTGAATTTGCTTGGATTCTTGTGGGCTCTAATACTTTGGTGCCTAGAATTTTAGTTGTCACTCAAGTACGTGCCATAGTCCCAATCCCTTGCGGAACGACAATTTACACCCGTTACTCACCATCTCTTTCCCGTACTCCAACTTTTTGGCCAACAAGATCAAAAGAGTTTCCTTTTGGGTACCAAAGTCCTACACTTTGGGTTCCCTTAAGGAATCTTAAAATCTTCTTAGCAACACTTAGGTGACTTTCTTTCGGTTTGGATTGAAATCGTGCACATACACCAACGGCAAAAGAGATATCGGGCCTACTAGCTGTGAGGTAGAGAAGGGATCCGATGATTCCAAGAAAATTCTTTTGATCAACATCTTTCCCTTCGTTATCAACATCCATTCTTAATGATGTACTCATGGGAATTTTGACTGAGAACTTTCCATCAATTCCAAATTTGCGAATCAAGTCCTTTGTGTATTTTGCTTGATTAATGAATATCCCTTCCGGACATTGTTTAACTTGCAAACCAAGAAAGTAGTTCAATTCTCCCATCATGCTCATTTCGAATTTACCTTGCATAAGGTTTGAGAATTTCTCACATAAATCTGGATTTGTACTTCCAAAAATGATGTCATCAACATAGATTTGAACTAGCAAAACATGATCATCATCTTTGATCCGAAAGAGCGTTTTTTCAACAGTTCCTTTCGTGAAACCACAATTGATAAGGAAGTACGAGAGCGTATCATACCAAGCTCGTGGAGCTTGTTTTAATCCATATAAGGCCTTTTTGAGATGACAGACTTTTTCTTGTCCGCAATCAATAGCGAAACCATGTGGTTGTTCAATATACACTTCTTCTTCAAGAAGTCCGTTTAAGAATGCACTTTTGACATCTATCTGGTAGACTTTGAAATCTTTATATGCCGCATAGGCAAGAAACATTCGTATTGCTTCAAGCCTGGCTACAGGGGAGAAGGTTTCATCAAAATCAATACCTTCTTCTTGACAGTAGCCTTTAGCAACAAGACGAGCTTTGTTCCTAACAATGAGACCATCTTCACTCATTTTGTTTCTGAATACCCATTTGGTTCCAATGACATTTTGATGTGTAGGTCTCGGAACTAGTTCCCATACATTGTTTCGTTCAAATTGGTGAAGTTCTTCTTGCATGGCTATAACCCAATCTGGGTCGCTTAGTGCTTCTTCAATAGATTTTGGTTCCATTTGTGATAGAAAACAGGCCATCATATTTTCGTGCAAGGAAGCTCTCGTTCTTACTCCTTCTTGTACATCTCCAATGACTTGATCAGGAGGATGGTCTCTCAGCCATCTTAGATCTGGTTCAAAAGGTGGTTGTTGCTGCTGAACATTCATTTCAGGAATATAGGGTAGGTCAATGTATATCATAGGTTCTGAGGTAGGTTGAACATTCGTGTTAGTGACTCGTGTTTCTTCAATAGTTTGAGCACTAGATTCGGAATTCGTAGACTTCGGTTGATATTTTGTGTAAGATGGAAGATGATCTTCGAAGTCTGAATCTTCTTCATCAATGATTACATTTCTTTGAGAGGTTGAGCCTTGACCAGTCGTTTTATCCATCTCAACAGGGATTTTCTCGGATTTTTCATCAAATTTAACATGTATAGATTCTTCTATGACCATTGTTCTTTTATTGAGAACTCTGTATGCTTTGCTAACCGAAGAATATCCCATAAATAATCCTTCATCAGCTCTTTCGTCAAAAGCTCTTAGATGAGTTTTCCCGTTGTTATGAATAAAGCACTTGCAACCAAAGATATGAAAGTAGCTAATGACAGGTTTCTTACCTTTCCATAATTCATATGGAGTGAGATTGTGAGCTTTGTTGATCAGGGATCGATTTTGTGTGTAGCAAGCTGTATTGATGGCTTCAGCCCAAAAACGCTTAGGCAAACCCGAATGTGCAATCATTGTTCGTGCTGCTTCTTTCAAGGTTCTATTTCTTCTTTCGGCAACACCATTTTGTTGTGGTGTTCTTGCTGCCGAAAGTTGGTGAAATATGCCATTTTGTTCGCAGAAATCCTTGATGACTTTGTTGACAAATTCAGTTTCCTGATCTGATCTAATCCTTATAATGTTGATTTCCTTCTCTATTTGAAGTTGTCTCAAAAGATTGGGCAGAACAATTTCTGTTTCGTTCTTCTTCTTCAGGAACAGTGCCCATGTATACTTCGTGTGATCATCTACCACGACCAGTGTGTATTTTCGTCCACTGAGACTTGCGGGGTCAACTGGTCCGAATAAGTCCATATGTAGCAAACTCAATGGTCGAGAGTTTACGTCTGACTCTTTGGACTTGAAGGATGATTTTATTTGCTTTCCTTTTTGACATGCTTCACAAATCTTGTCTTTAATGTATGTTGCTTTTGGTAGACCTTCTACTAGATCTTTCTTTGCAAGCTTGTTGATGGTCTTTATGTTCAAGTGACTGAGCTTGTTGTGCCATTCCCAGCATAGATCTGCATTGCTTTTAGCTACAAGACAAACGTTAGCATTAAATGAGTTCCAAGTGATAACGTACATATTTTTCTTTCGTTTCGCTGAGAGAACAATTTCGCCATCTTTCGTGCTGACGATATTGCATTTATCTTTGGAGAATTCGACGTTATATCCTTTTGTCGCAAAACTGACTTGTGCTTAGCAGATTGAATTTCAATCCTTCTACGTATGAGACATTTTGAATTGTTATGCCATTTCTGATGACATCTCTTGTCCCACAAGTTTTTCCACTTGTTTCTCCTCCAAATATTACTTTTGGGCCATCAATTTCCTTAAAGTTGCTCAAAATCGTTTTGTCACCAGTCATATGTCTTGAGCATCCACTGTCCACATACCATATGACTTGTTTTTCCTGCAAGAAAGATTATGCATTTTTAGGTACCCCTTCGGTTACGGGTCCTTCGGGGTTAGAGGTCAACTTTGGGATCCAAGCAAACCTAGAGTAACCTCTACTCATTCTCGGTCCCTTGTACCCGTTAAAGACACGATAATCATAAAAGATTTTTGAAAAGGTTTTGTTCTTATATCGTTCTTGAAAATAATCAGCAGGAGGATTATGATACTGCTTGGAATAATTGGTTTGTTTATGCAGATGTATTTTGTCAAATTGCGCTTTTGACAGAGGTTCGGGATAATCAAACCAATCTTCCTCGGTTGGTCCACTCCATCCATTGCCTGTCCTCGGTTTTCTGAATGACCTCTCGGCATGTCTGATATGTCCATTTTCTTGTGGAGGATTCTTTCGTGCAAAATTAGGACGATTTTGCCTCTGATTAACATTTAGTTTTGTCATTGATTGATTATTCCTTATAGGGTGACCTTTCTTTTGATATAGATTAACTCTATTTCTGTTTGGTCTATTCCATTTGGCATTTTTGTGCCTAGGATTGCCTTTCAAGGAATTTTCATTTCTCGATTCCACAATTCGTTGTACAGCCGTTCCCTTAGGTTGGCTTGTTGATTGTGGTATTTCACCATTGTTAACCTTGGTCACTGGCTCAGACATTTGAGTGGGACCTTGAACAAAAGCAGATGTAAAACTTTCACGGGTGTAAACATTTGTGGGTTTGTTTAAGGTGACATGTGAAGAGGAGCCGAGGTCATAACCAATTCCGATTCTTTCCCCAGGCGGTTTCGAACTATTTACCATTCGGTCCATCAGATTGGACGAATTATTAAATGAGTCAAGAACCTCACGCAAATGTTGCTCCCGCTTCTCTCTTTCTGTACACTACTCTTTGAGAGATAGAACTTGTTTTTCGAGCTGATCCTTTACAATGACTAGCTTTATGTTCTCTATTCGAACTCGCCTTAGCTCATTGTGGCTGATCAATAATCGAGAGTTCTCCTCTTTCAATTCTGAGTATGTGCTATTTATGATAGCAAATCTCCTCATCATATCACTGACAGATTCATTGGAGTTTTGATCATTTGATGAGTTCATTTCTAACGAAAGAAAGGAAGAGGATTGAGAGTCTACCTCTTCATCTTGTGCCATAAGACACATTTCACTTGATTCTTCTTCCACGCTGAACAAACACAGCAGTCCCTTTTCTTCTTCAGCACTGTCATCATCCGAGCTTGAGCTTGAGGAACTGCTTTCGGATTCATTATTTTCGGTCGTTTCATTTACGACCATTGCTTTTCTCCTTCTTTCGTTTATGGAGTTCGACGATTCTGGTTTGTCACTCCTTTTGATGGATTCGCTGGTTTCTTTTGTCGTGCCCAAGTCCTGATGTTTGCTAACCATTGGATGTGGGCAATTTGCCTTAAAATGTCCAGGCTTTCGACAATTGTAGCACATCATTTGGGAATCCACTGTTTCTTGTCTTGGTGGAAGTGGAGATCTTTCATGTTGCCTTCGGCTTGATGATCTTTGAAAGTCTTGGAAGTTATTTTTCCGCATGAATCTTTGAAAGGCTTGATGGCATATTGTTCGTCAGATAAAAAATTTGAAGAGTTAGAGGTTGACCTATTTGACGTCGAGGGTTGTTGGTTGGCCACCAACGCCATGTTTTTGATTTCGGGTTCTTCCAACTCCTTCGGTTCGTGCTCGAATTCATAAGCATTCAGATCACTGAAGATTTTGCTTGTGCTCGTGGTTTTCATGTCTCGATGATCTCTCATTGCGGTGACTTTCATGTCCCATGATTTCGGGAGGCCTCGAAGAATCTTCAAATTCTTCTCTTTTTCAGTAAGCTCTTTTCCGAGATCTGAGAGATCACCCAGAAGTTTCGTGAACCTAAGCTCCATGTCGGTGATAGCTTCGTTGGGCAACATCTTGAAGTCTTCAAACTTTTTCATGGCTACTGTAAGTTTGTTGTCTTTCTCCTGCTCATCCCCTTCTCCCAAATTCATAAGAACGTTCCAAATTTCCATTGCTGTTGTGCATTTGCGGACTCTCGGGAATAGGGAATCATCCAGAGATTTGTAGAGAATATCTCGAGCAACGTTGTCCAAGTTAGCTCGCGTTTTCTCATCAGAGTTGAGTTGAGCCTTTGGTTTCGGTATCATGGGTTCTGCACCAGCTCCTTGTGCAGCAGCTTGAGTGTTCACCATCATAACAGTGATAGGTCCTGTGGTTATCACATCCCAAATTTCATAATAAATGGCCGACAGATGTGCCTGCATTCTCACTTTCCAGTCATCAAATTTTTAGAGATTGAAGGCAAGAGGCCTAGATCGGTTAGAATGATCCTTTTCCATTTTCTTTTCGAAAAATTAGTGCAAAGATGAAAAGATGCAGATTTAAGATTTTAAGAGAAGAGATCTACCAGGCAGTAAAGGCAAAGCTTTTACCGTTCAAGGTAACTGCTCTGATACCACTTGTTGGTCCCGGTAGGGTCGGAAGGAGAGGTCTATAAGGGGGAGGGGGGTGAATAGAATCAATTCGTTATTCACGAAAATAACTCCTTTCGGGGTTATTACGCAGCGGATATGTAATGTAAATTTTAAGTTTCTTTGCACTGTTTGATCTTATGGAGAACTTTCGGTTAGGGCTAATGAAATGCAATGTACGAAAGTAAAATGCTGAAATGTAAAGAGACAAAGACAAGAGATTTTTATAGTGGTTCGTCCAACTGTGCCTACTCCACTCTTCTTTCACAACTTGTGAAAGGTTTGCACTATCACTCCTAGTACAAATTACACCAGGATAGCTTCCTTGATCACTAAGCCGGACAGCTACTTGAAGGTTTTTCAACTCCTCGAGTTTACTCCGCCTCTATCAACTTCTTCTTCAGAGTTGAGGGTTGGATAGAATAATCTTTGAGTTTCTCCAACACGTTGAAGTCTTGACTGGCTGGTGGCTAGATGGATAATCAACGTGTATAAAGTTGCAAGACTTCTTCAAGGTTGTGTGAATGAAATCAGATTTGCTTCTTCAAAATATCACACCTTGAATTACTGGATTTCAAAAGCTTTGAGAGAGTGTTTCTAATGTAAGGAGCTTTTGAGAATGGGAGTTTTATCGTTCAGAAAACCAACACCTTCTAATGTGGAGAAGATGGGTATTTATAGGTGAGAAGAAATCTATCCGTTGGAGGGAGATGGCATTTCAAACCTATGATCCAGTGGTTAATAACCGGAGAGCCTTGTGCATTTATTGCTTCATTAAATGCGGCTGTACTATAGAGACGTTGGAGACAAACACTTTTGCTTATTTTGTCTTCTAGCTCTGAAAAGTAGTACGGTGGCATTTAATGCACCTTGATAAGTGTGCTCTTAATCCTAGGAGAGTTTCTTCCTAGGATGATCTTCAGATGAGACAGATTGACAACATTCTTCTTGAGTTGAGAGAAGATGAGTTGTCTTGACAACCACAAAGGTCTTTTGGTTAGAAGGCTTCTTTCGACTTTTGCCTTCTGTGGTAGAAGATCATCTTTCGTTGTTCAGTAGGGATGAGGCTGTGCTTTATCAAACTGTTCTTCTTTCGTCGAGAGAGAGACCTAATTAAAAAAAAAAAGACTCTTAACTCAGTTTCGTGTGTTTGTCTAGCTTAACACGAATTACATGTTGAGTTAAGGTACCTTTCGTCTAAGATGAAGGTAAAGAAACAAATGACAAATAGTTAGGGGTCTACTTCTAAGTTACCTTGGTATCATCAAAATCGTAATACACATGTTCCTAACAATGATGTCCTTTATATGTACCAAAACAACATTAAACTTTGCAAATACTAAAAACTCAAACAATCCACACACATATATAATATATACAACACATTAATTAAAATACAGACCGTTTATTGGGACACCATTTGTTATTCTGACAAAATAGTGTTAGTTTGAATTTATTTGTTGGGTTTAAGTTCATGAAATTGCTACTTTAATTGCATATTTCATTGTTTTCTCATTTAGATATGGTTTACATTTGATTTGAATGTTTTACGATTTTTGTTAGAGTTTTGGAACCATTGTAGATCAATTGCAATAGCAAGGAAAGTTCTAGGACGTGTTTGGGTCCAAAATGGACCAGAGGGTGCTGTTGTGCGAGATTCGACGCATCAAGCCAATGGCTCGACGCGTCCAAAGTTTATAGTAGGCGAACTTTTCGAGTCAACAAAGACTAGACGCGTCGAGAATTTCCAGAAGCTGTTCGAGGTCTCAGGTTGAAGACTCGACGCGTCGAGAGGTTACAGTACGCAACTGAGAATTACGATGCCAAACTTGATGCATCGAGCTACTTCTCGATGCGTTGAGCAGGCGAGATGGGCTAGACCAAGATCATATATATAGTTGCGCGGAAAGAAAATTCTGTTTTGCCCCCGCTTGGCTCTCGCTATAAAAATGCCCAGCTTGGTTCCACCCTAGGGCATAATGCTGTGTTTTGGAGACAAGAAAGAAGAGAATTAAGAGCTACAAGTTGCCTTGGGAAGAAAGAAGAAAAGCTAGGGAGATTTGGGAGAATCACTTGGTCTATTATTTTACTATCTTTGATAGCTTGTAAACTCTTTATTTTATTGCTATGAATTCCATATTTGCCATGTGTGGCTAATTTATCTTAGAGATTCTTGAGTAAAAGTGTTTATGAACTTATGTGCCTAGTTCTCAAATTCTTTAATATATTGATATTTGAGTTTTATACTTGTGTTGCAATTGTGATTTCATATCGTTGATGCTAGTAGTTAGTGGCCATGATTACTTGTTTCACAGCTATCTTTATGTCTTAACGGGAGTTAGGGTATAATTGAGAGCACCCACAATTGCACTTAACTATTGCACCTTGGGAGGGGGCATATAAGTTAGGGAGTTAATTCTTAGCTATTGCACATCGGGAGATGATATTAGTTAAGAGTTTATATTGAATGCTTGTTCTTTCATCGTTGGGTGTTTATATCACGAGAGTGAATATTCACTTAGATTAGAGATTACGGGAGTAACTCTTTCCCTTGTTTTCATTCTCACACTTGTTTAAACCCAGATTTAATATTGTTCTTAAGATTGGCACTAGGTGATTAAATACTTGAATCCCAGGAATCTCACCTCTCTCTATTGTTTTCACAAGCCTACTACTTTGCTTTTTAAATTAGTTTTATAATCAATCCACCATCCATGATTTTCGTTAGGATTAGCTTCAATTCACAAGAATAGATTAGTAACTGGTGCTTGATACGTAAAACCGCTTCCCTATAGATCGATAACCTGATACTCCGGGTAAATTATTTGTTTGAGAAATATAATGCAATCATCATCATAGCAACATTTATTTCATATTTTATATGATAGATAGATTGAGATTTGTGTGATGCATTATTTTTGTCCACAAAAATAGTGCATCATACAAATATATATTTTCATTTAACAGCTATAGTAGTAGTAACATGTTTGATGATCTTGACAGTACCACTGGTAGCCATTGTTGTTTCTACACCACCAGTGACAACGCCTCAGATAGCAATATCCATTCCAAGAGTTTTGCACAACACATAGGTTATCGCCGCCACCACCACCTCCGCGTACTTTAACCATTTGAGTTTCTACATTCATATTATTCCACAATAACGTCAATCATGGCTAACCACAAAATCCACACTCATTTTATTAATTATTGTTATCATAACAATAAAGGAAAATGATAATGTTGACCCCTGAATTGTTTGACGTACTTTTGAAAATTTGGTTCCTATAAGTTAATTTAAACAAATTTAGCCTCTTAATTGTTCATAGTGTTGTACTTTTAGTCCATAGTATTACGTAATTGTTAAACTTCATAACCAAACTTGATCTTTTTATGATGTTATTTTTGTCATTTAGAATTAATATTCACAGTTAAAACTTAATTCCTCCATGTGAATGTTATTTTTAACAGTGAATATTGATTCTAAATGATAAAAATAATCTCATATGTTAATGAAATTTAACAATTATATAATACTAGGGACTAAAGTATAACATTATGAACAATTAAAGAGTTAAATTTGTTTAAATTAATTTAGGCCAAATTTTTTTAAAGTGAAACAATTAAGCGGTCAAAATTGTCGATTTCTCTAAAAATAAACTTATACTAAATTAATGAATTGAGGAATTAAAAAGTATGAAAATTTGAGTACAAATACCCACCATATGATGCAATGAGGATGAAGCAAAAGATGATAACAACAAAGGTCACTTTGTTAAATTGTGTAAGACCTATTCTTCTTCTTCTTCTTTGTTTTTTTGTGTTTGTTTGAAAAAATTTAGGTTGTGAAGAGGGTATTTATAGGAAGATTAATTAGATGCATTTGTGAATATGTGTTGAATCGATCAAATAGTTTTTTAATGTTTTGTTAGAAAAATGTTTAATTAATTTCAATCTATAATGAGTCGTTCATCGGACAAGCCCGTCCTATTCAGTCAAAAGGTTGAGGTGGATTTTGGAAGGTTGGTTTGCATTTGATCCAATCTCCATGTATGGAAATTTAATTTGTAAGGGTAGTATTTTTTTGTTATACAAATGTTTTAACATCTCGAACTCTTTGAAACTTGTCCAGAAGTATAAGAAATAAAGTTGCATATTTGAGTAATTAACTTTAATTACATTATAGTATAATAGTTATATTAATTTTTGGAAAAAATTATCTTTTCTTCACTTTTCTTCTCTAAATTATAGGGTAATTGAAGGATTCGTTCCTACTTGTTGTTTGTTCTTTCTTCTCGCCCTTAAGTTATAACTGGATGATGTAGTAGATACTCTTGGTTATACGATTAGATCTACGTAATGATGGCAGTATGTGGGCTCGAGAGTGAGTAACCGGGTCGGAGGCTCCCGAGCTAATATGGAATAGGTGAAAATCCAAAAGTCCCCCCTACAAGTCAATAAATGTGCCATAGAATAGAATATGTTAAAGCTTAGAATAGGTTGAAACATGATAAATGAGAAATTAAAATATGTTAAAACTTAAATATCAAAACGGCGTCGTTTTGATCCAGGGTCCACAGTGTTATGTGGACCCTTATCAAAACGGAGTCGTTGTGATCCAGGGTCCACATAGTGGACCCTGATCCACGATATAAATTGCCCAAATAAGGGGTCCAATGTGGAACTTGATTGAGATATATAAGAAAGTGTTTATGCAAGATGGGAAAACGGAACAAAGTGCTTCATCGTCCATAGAGAGGACTAAAGTGGCTTTGTGAATCACTTTAAGTTGTTTTGCGCATCTTTGGAAAAGAAGAGATGGATGTTAGCCAACAAAAATTATATTACAAGATGGTGTGTGAGAGGGTTTTGTATTAAGGAGTGGACCAAAATAGTAGTAGGTGGTTACTTATAAAAGTGTCGAGTGTTTGGAATCTAGCTCGACTAATAGGTTTGGGAATGATACAAGATCAATGAAGTATGAAGTAATAAGAAAACAAAATAACAAGCAATGGGGAAAAGTAGGGATATGGATTAAGCTACTCTGGCATAGATATTATAGAGTTTCTTAGGATAAGGATCATGTAATGATTTAACAATGATAATAGAAAATGTTACTAAGTGTGATGAGGATCTTTGGGGATGAATTTGAGAATCGATTTACCAAATCGTCCTTCGATTGCCTGATCTTTTCCTCACAAAACACCAGCAACTAAAATTATGGTTTGAGGTGTAGGAGATGGAATTAATTGGCTAATGTAGGGGCTCATTAGGGGATTACTTTTGTGTTTTTTATAAGGATATTTCCACCACACTTTGGTCTTAGGTGATGAGGAATGGATGGCACCACAAAAGTAGTAATTATCTTGATAAGCCTAGAAAAACATCTCTCAAAGGAGATCAAAAGACTCCATTACAAGCCAGTGAATGACATTCATTTCTCCTAAACACGTAGCTTAAAATAAAGTAAATAAAGGAAATGAATAACATTAAAACTATACTAAATGAAGATTTATTTGCCTTAATAGCTTGAGTTCAGCTTCATTTGATTTCTCCCAAGGTAGTTACGAAATTTGGACCATTTAGACTAGTTCCCGCCAGATTATATTTTTGGCCAAAAGGTTGGTCCAATTGATCCACAATAAGCCCGATAAATTTCATCAACAAAACTGGTCTTCAAAACTCTAGTTCAACCTTTATTCTTGGTGATGGTTTATATGGGAGTGGTTTGGGCCTCCAAATGTAAAGTTAAGTAATTGAACAACTTGGTATCTTCCTTGTGAAGCCCATCTTACTCCCAAATTGCATGGATTAATCCATTCTTAACCTCTTGCAATTTCTTAGCTCTAGAACTTGTAATTAAGTCTTCTCTTACTTGTAGTTGATCTTTGAGCCTTTGGTTGTCCTCATCAAAGTGCAATGTCATTCAATTCTAATGGCCATTGGACTACCAATTAGTATTAGATCTCATTCTCATGGCAATTTAATACAATTAAAACAATTTATCAAGTACATAATTTTCACATCTTCTTCCAACATTTTTTTCTCAAAGCAAGATTGGAAATGTCAGTAGTGTGACTATAGTATTGTCTTATTCTCTTAGCAACAACGCACATCCATGATCCTCTTGTATAGTTTGACCTTAATTATATAAGAGTGTTACAAAGCACTTACTCACAACAAGAACCTTGCAATTAAAGGGACTAGGCCTAGGAGGAGGATAAATAAAAATAAAAATATAAAAAACAAAAGAAAAAAAATCACTCAAGCATCTTTAACAAGAGAGCTCAATTATACCCAAATCCCTATGGAGGATCTAGCTACTCATATTGCGAATTGAAAAGTATACACAAATTGAAAGAGCAGTCATTGGAAGACAATTGAATTGAAGTAGAGGTAAAGAAACACTAAGCTCAAGCACTTGTGAATTTGAGAATACGAACTTGGAAAGTAAGCAATTTGTAACTACACGTTTAAAATTTTTAGCAAAAAAGACATTTTTGTGATACAAAAATATGTGAGGTCTACTATCGATTTGGTTGGGTCAATGTGCATTCGGGTTCTTCGAAGTAAGACGAAAAAAATGAAATATTGTACACTCATATGAGTTGGAAATGGAGATGGAAAGGCTTGAATTTAGCATTTGTTCCATATTGGTTTGAGAAGTAGATTTGCACTAATATATATACGTACAATATCCTTTGAGAGAGAGTTTGAATTGTACATTTTCCTCATATTAAAAAAATGCTTTAATAAATATTTAATTAATCTAAAAACATAATAAGTGTGAATGAAAGTTATACCCTTTATTTATGTCCGTTTTTTCCGTTAAGTTTTTTTATACATTATACTATAAAGGTTGTACTTTATAATATTTTGGACAAAAATACCTTTACCGTTATAACTTCCGTTATCTTTTCCACTATTGTTACCATGCACAACATTTATCCACCATATATTTTCTTATCTTATTCAATAATAATAATAATATTTATACATTATAATTTGGAGTTATTTCCTACAATATAAATATCAAATGTATAAAAATGTTTACACTATTATTATTATTATTATTATTATTATTATTATTATTATTATTATTATTATTATCTATAATAATTTAAATATTAAAAATCTTAATATAAAATACTAATATTGGGCACCTAATTTTTGCGCATCGCACATCAGAAAAGACTAGTAATTAAAATAAATGTCCATTGCAAATGATTATTTTGATAGTTAAAAATTATCCAGAATAGTCTATTTGGTAACTGCAAATTTCTAAATTTAACTATCCATTGAAGTTATTTAGTTGCCTTTTTTAATTTGAATCTATTAGTTATAGGTAACGTATGTTGTTTTTTACCTCCTTGTAATCATTTACCGACTCAAGCAACAAGGCGAAATTCATCCGGAACGCGCCTTTAGATACCAGCAGAAGGCTTTCCCATAAATCATATCCAATTATTGATTACAAACTATTCATACTTTTATAATTACTAACAACAGTAAAAAGGGACTTATATTTTTATTTACTTTTCTCTAATGTTGTGTTGGCCATGGGTGTTCAACAACCTAGTTGTCAAAAGACAATAATATTTATTTTACTATCTTGCCTTCACACGCACATACATATAACAAATTGGCCCCACTAATTAGTGGTGTTGTACTGTGATCCTAGTCGCACATTCATACATGATTAGAATTAACCTTGTAAACAATGATTAGAATTCACACGCACATACATATAGTGAATTATTAGCACCTATTCATTCAAATTCAAGTTGATTACTCAAGTTACATTACTTGGTTTTACCCAATCAACATACATGAAAGAGAATGATGACCGACTCTACTTGTATTACGTACTAGAAATTTAGAATTAGTTAGAATTGTTCAAATTTTAGAAAATTTGTACATCTTTGATTAAACTGACTAGTTCATCCCATTCTATATGAAGACAGGTATAACTTATATCGTCCTGGAGCACCCCCTATTAACGTGTCTGGAGGGAGATCGAAAGCGACACAATTTCTTGAGCAGACTAATTAATTTGGTCATGGCATTCACAACTTGAGTTTGTTCTCTAAATATATATTACCTTTTGTCCCATTTTGTTTTTCTGATTCTTTTAATGAGACTTTACTGAAATTATTTTTAATTTAATTTTTCATTATATTAAGTTTAGTATTAGTATTTAAAATTTATATATTTATGAACTACATTAAAAGTACTATTAAACACACAAACAAATTAAATTTTAAAATAATAAAAAATTACTAAAGAATATAAAGTTGGTGCCAAAGATCTTGTAGTCAAAAGGCATGAAGTGACTTTCCCAAATGGGAGGTTATGAGTTTGAGCTTCAATAGAGGCGGTATTGATTCATTGGGCCCATGTAACAGGATCAATAGTACTAAAAAAAAAAAGTGGTTTTACCAATACATAGTCAACAGAACAGAATATGTGTTTGAGTTTAATATTCGAGCAACCCTTCATGATATCCCTGCACGCAAATGTTTGAGTATTGCGTATTTGGAGTACAGTCTGAGGCTACTATTATATTATTGAAACCTTTACGTACTTCTACTTGAAGGCCAAGGTTTATTCCCCATAATTCCACAATAAACGCCAAGCACAAACCAATTAAGACCTCTGGCATAGCTTGTGATCCACGCTATCATGTTGCATACGCCTTAATTTTTATGGTGGATAATATAATGTCATCCACGCTGTGCAGTTTTATTTTTTAAGCTCCATTATTTCTTTTTGTGTAATACATGTTACGTAATGAAATTATTCAATCCTACATATTGAGAGAAGATCATGCATGATACTGCTTGTTTTTGTTTTTGTTTTTTTTTTTTTTTTCATAAAACATTCGGTATTCCACCTATGTGTGAGAAAAAATTAAACCGACCGCATAACCGATGAAGAATAAAAAAAAAATCAATAAAAAATATTTTTTTAAAAAAAAAAAATTCGGTCATTTATTGGTTATGACGTTAATTTAAACTTTTTTTTTTTCTTTCATTAGTCATCGGTAGGTTAGGAGTTCAATGGGTGGAATATCAATCTGTGATTCATTTCAGTAGTCTGCGCACATATTTCTTCAAATTAGGTCTTTGTTATCCTAAATTTGCAATCAAAATGTGGGATAATCAACTAGAAGGCCAAAAAAGTTCACCTTCAACTTTATCCACAAACTTCCCAAGACAAAAATTTCTGGCCTTCTAGTTGGTTATCACACATTTTGACAGGGTTGCAAAACTCGGCCGCCTAGGCGCTAGGCGGCACCAAGCCTTGCCGTTGTGGCCTAAAGGCGGCCAAAACTCGGCCGAGTCGGTCAACTCGGCCGAGTCGGTCAACTCGGCCGAGTCAGTCAACTCGGCCGAGTCGGTCAACTCGGCCAACTCGGCCGAGTGGACCGATTTCGTCCGATTTTGACCGATTTCGTATGATTTTGACTGATTTTGTTCGATTTTGACTGATTTCGTCCGATGTCGTCTTTCATTAATTATTGATTTTAATATTTTACTATGACGTTATGACTTATAAATTATCATTATTTCATTTATTTGGATGTGTTATTTGATTGAATGTTGAAAACAACCTCATTAAAATTGTCAAACTACAAGTCTGCTACTATTTTTTTTTTTAATTTTTTTAGTGCCCGCCTAGCGCCGCCTAGATTCCGCCTAGGCGCTAGGCGTTGCCTGGCCGCCCAACTAGCGCCTAGCGCCTACTACAACCATGCAATTTGATTACAGATTTTAGAGAGCAAAAACCTAATTTGAAGAAATATGTGTGCAGATTGCTAAAAGGAATCACAAATTGCTTTAAATTGGAGTGCAAAACTTAAATTTTTAGTTTTACCCTTCATTTTAACACCAACTTAACGCCAAAGCTAACAGAGGACCATTTTGGCTTGAAATTCAAAAGTCGGAGGACCACTTTGGGAAAGTTAAAAGTCAAGGGACCAATTTGAGAAAAAGTCATAGTCGGATGACCATTTTGGAAATTAACTCTAAATTTTGACGTAGTGGCATGTATTTTATTTTAATAAAAAAAAATTATTTATAAACATTTTAAAAATAAATTAATTAAATTATTTATTAAACTTTTGTTTGACAAAAGTGATATTTACCGAATTGAATAATTAATACCAACACATTGTATTAACATATTATTCAATTCAAGTTGAGCTATATAACCCATATCCATTTATCTATTACGAAGAATTCATAATTTTGCTAACAGCTATCAAATAGAACCTCAATTGCCTTTAAAGATAAAATAATTTGTCAATCGAATTGATCATGTCTATCTTTTCTTTCATTTTGGCCTCTCAAAAGGAGACATTTACTATTTTGAGTGTCTTTACGATTGAGATTAACAAGAACACAAAACAATAATAATGGTAGAAAGGTAAAGAAGATAAGATTTACATGTTTTGACAATGTGTCTACATCCACGAGAGTGAAACTATTTTTTTATTCATAGTAATAGTAATAGTGATGATTGAACCCCTTAAGGGTACAATTCAACCAATATATTTATAGACATCTCATCCTTGTACAATGGGTCTACCACTTCATTCCTATTTCTAGTATGAGACAAATTCATATTCATAATCTCTATATGAGACAAACTCAGCATTTACTGATTAGTGATACTTATTGAAATTTAAGTTTATTAATTATCGTCAATTACAAGAGTTATTCAGATAAGCTTCAATATATCTCAGAATTAATTTGATAACATCATCTATCCTCAAGTGTAATTTTATATTTGCACGGGCGACTGTTTCTAGGTCTGTCCTTAGTGTTTGGGACTCTGTTCCACCGAGATGTATCTTGAATTTGATGATGAATTAATCTATTGATTTGCGTTGGTTTAAAAAAAAAAGTGTAATTTTAAATTAAAGGTGTTTCAATATGGTTTTAAGAATCATATTAATGCAATGTTGAATAATATTAATTACAAATTCATTATATATATGTAGCTTCTTCGAAAAAATGTTTTACAGATGTGAAAATTGTTAGCTTTATTTTTCAGTCTCAAACCTTTATCAAATTTTGAGAAAAATTTCTGTGAACTCCTCTGGTAACACTCAATGTTCTTTTCTGTTCAGGTTCACTGAATGATATATTTGACTGGACAAAGATATTCATTATAAATTATTGTATTAAGGAAAATTGATGCTTAAACACTCTGTAAAATTTTCAGGATATCGAAAATGAAACGATTTAAAAAAAAAATAAAATAAAATTATGTGTGACACATGCTTTGGTTTGGTTTATACATTTCGTACATTACCATAATGTGAAATTTCGAGGAAATATTTTAAACAAATTTCCTAACAAATTAAAGTTGATTACTCAAGTTAGATCACTATATTTTACCCAATCAACATATATGAAAGCGATTGAATGATTGATAACCCAACTTGTATAGTTGTATTAGAATTAAAATTGTTCAAATTTAAGAAAATAATACTTATCACAATTAAACCGACCATCCAGTTCATCCTATGATAGTTATTGTTGATTTTTTCATAATAGTTTTAGCCTTATCTCCCATGATGTCGTCCACGCTGCTTTATTTTTGGAAAGTTCTTTTTTAACATTAGTATGAATTTAATCCAAAATATGAGTAACCATTAGCTAATTTCAGAAAACGTGCTCCTTAAAAATATACATGATAAAATGGAAGATAGTAAAACCAAATTAAAGAGAATGACACAAATCTTCTGTGTTGCTTGAAAAGGGCTGTAGACACATTTAAAAGTCGAACTAGATTCCGAAAGTAAAATGGAGCTTATAACAAGTAGGGAGGTTGATTGGCAAATTAATTATCTAGCAAGACATAACTCTTTTTTTTAAAGTACGATATATCACATGTACCTACTAGAACAATATCAAACTTTGCAAATATTAAAAACTCGAATATGACTCATTATACATATAGTAATGATAGTATTCAACATACAACACACATTAAGATATATACACACAACTAGTGTCATGTGTACATGTTACAACATACAATTGTTGCTGTGGAACAAAATGACTCGAGTCATTCGTATATAGCAACATTTTTTTCTTTTTATTATATATATAATACACTATTTTGGGTATGAAAATAGTGCAACTTAGAAATATTTTCATTTAACTATTGCAATGATAGTGACAGAAACATATTTGATCTTTACAGTACGACTTGTAGCCACCGATTCCCTTGCACCAAATTCCGCAACGCGTTGGGGTGCAGCGATGGCCCCAACTTCTTTGCCTCATACAATTCTTTGCTTCAACCATTTGTGTTTCTGCATTCATATATATGATTTCACAACAATGTCAAAAGTCCTCATTAATAACAAATAACCTCATACTAAAAGCATAGAAATAGAGAGTACCCACCATATGATGCAATGAGGATGAAGTAGACAAGGAGAGCGACAAAGGTCACTTTGTTGAGTTTTGTAAGAGCCATTTCTTTTTCTTCTTTTTGTTGTATGAGAAAGTGTGTTGTGAAAATTTTGGTTGTGAAGAGGGTATATATAGGAAGATAAAATACATTGTTTAATGTGTGTTGAATGGATCAAATTATTTTTTAAAGCCTGTAAAATATATATATATATATATATATATATATATATATATATATATATATATATATATATATATATATATATATATATATATATATAGGGAAGAGCAGTGATGTAAAACTCGGCCGCCTAGCCGCCTAGGCGCCCGCCTAGGCGCTAGGCGGCCACTTACCTTGGAGTTTTGGCCTATAGGCGGCCAAAACTCGGTCGGCCGCCTAGGCGGCCGCCTAGGCGGCCTGGGCGGCCGCTAGGCGGCCTGGGCGGCCGCTAGGCGGCCTAGGCGGCCTGGGCGGCCGCTAGGCGGCCTAGGCGGTCAAACTCGGCCGAGTCGGTCAACTCGGCCAACTCGGCCGAGTCGACCGATTTCGTCCGATTTTGACCGTTTTTGACCAATTTTGACCGATTTTGTCTGATTTTGACTGATTTTGACCGATGTCGTCTTTCATTAATTATTGATTTTAATATTATTATGACATTATGACTTATAAATTATCATTATTTCATTTATTTAGATGTGTTATTTGAGTGAACGTTGAAAACAACCTCATTATAATTGTCGAACTACAAGTCTGTCACTATTTTTTTTAATTTTTTTGGTGCCCGCCTAGCCCCGCCTAGAATCCGCCTAGGCGCTAGGCGCTGCCCGGCCGCCCGACTAGCGCCTAGCGCCTACTGCAACCTTGGGGAAGAGATCAGGTGTGGGAAGGGCTTCCAATGCGGTTGTGAGGTTGGACGCACATTAAGCGTTAAACTGACACATTTTAAGTACACAACACACACACATTAAGCACACAAACAAAACAACTTAAGAACACAAACTCACGCACCTTAAGCACAAACCTCACACACCTTAAGCACAAAACTCACGCACCTTAAGCACAAACCTCACGCACCTTAGGCTGTGTTTGGAAACCCAAAAAATGATTTCTTGAAATCATTTTCTGGGTTTTTTGTGTTTGGCTACACTTGGAAAATCCAGCCAACGAAAAACATTTTCCGTTGACAGGGAAAAATGTGCTCAATTTCGCGAAAAATGACTTTTTCGCCATTGCTATTTCATTTTTTTTTTTTAAGTTTCTGGCGGAACTGGTTTCCGCCAGAAACAATGGCTATGGTTTCTGGCAGAACCCAGTTCCGCCGAAAACCATAGCTACGGTTTCGGCGGAACTGGGTTTTGCCGGAAACCAGTTTTTTTTTTTTTTTTTTTTTTTTTTTTTTTTTTTTTTTTTTTTTTTAAGTTTCAAACATTTAAAATGTGTTTTTTTTATGGTAAATAAAATAATTAAAATATTTAATTATACCATTCTACTCATTTTCCAAAAAATGAACCAAACACACCATAACAGTTTTTCAAATGCAACCAAACACTGGAAATGTTTTCCGAAAAATGACTCATTTTCCATAAATCATTTTCCAGAAGTCATTTTCCTGCTTTTCAAACGGACCCTAAAACACAAATCCCTCGCACCTTAAGCACAAAACTCACACACCTTAAGTTTCAACAATTACTCACATTAAGCACAAAACTCACGCACCTTAAGAACAAAACTCACGGACCTTAAGCACAAAACTCACGCACCTTAAGCACAAATCTCACGCACTTTAAGTACAAAACTCACGCACATTACTCACCGCACAATCGCACGGGAGACACTTAACCGCACGGGAACTTAATTCTATACATATATATATATATATATATATATATATATATATATATATATATATATATATATATATATATATATATATATATATATATATATATTGGTTCAAATGAGAACAAGCATTAAATGTTATATAAAATCTGTATTTATGTTAAAAGTGTCAATAGTTTAAGTACCTTAGTCGGTCGAGCTCCAAACTTAGCTTAATGTTAAAAGACTTATGTTATAGGCTTAAATATTATTAGCACCACTTTTCCTTATCTTCTCTCATTTATATTTTATCTCTTTTATTTCTTCACACAATAAATTAAATAGTTTTTAGTCTACTTTTCATGAATCATTTAATTAACACATTAAATACGCTTTTTATCTACTTTTTATGAATCATTTAATTAATGTAGTATATAAATTTATACTATATTTTATTGTATTCGAATTAATTTAGACAAAACGATTTAAGTAAAAGAAATTAAAATTAAAAAGTATGTATGAATATAGTGGTATTCAAATTTAAAAATATTTATGAATATATTGACTTTCTCCCCAAGGAGCTATCAATCTATCATGTTGCGTTTGTCTTATTTGGTCAGCTCCATTTTCATTGGAGGAAATTATTCAACCCTACATGTTGAGAGAAGATCATGCATGATATATATATATATATATATATATATATATATATATATATATATATATATATATATACGCATTGTGTGATTAGATAATGCCCAATGTTTTTTTAAATATATATATATATATATATATATATATATATATATATATATATATATATATATATATATATACTAGTTTTTTACGCGCATTGCGCGATTGGGATAATGCCCAATGTTTTTTTTTTTTTTTTTTTTTAAATAAGTACTTTAAAGTATATCAATGCAAGATTATATTGGAATTGTTCATGCATAGATAATTGAATGTTAAATTTGTGTATTTAAATAGGCAATCTAAGTTTACAAATGCATGATAATATAGTCAAGATTGATTATAACTGTCAATAAAATAATTGTATAGGTATGGTTGATACCAAATACGGACCATAAGGGCGAGCAAATAAAATTAGGACATAAAATATTAAATATATACTAATATTGAAGAGCTAACTACTGATTGACAAACAATGACATTGTAAGATAGTTTCCCACTTCAATTTGTTGTGTGATTTGAATACTCTTTTTGTCAATAAATCTCCCAAGTAGTTAATATGATTGGCTTAATTATATTTTTTATTTTTGTATTTTTTTAAAAACAATTATTATTATTATTATTATTATTATTATTATTATTAAATATATATATATATATATATATATATATATATATATATATATATATATATATATATATATATATATATATATATATATATATATATATATATATA
Source organism: Ipomoea nil (assembly GCF_001879475.1). Classification (NCBI taxonomy): domain Eukaryota; kingdom Viridiplantae; phylum Streptophyta; class Magnoliopsida; order Solanales; family Convolvulaceae; genus Ipomoea; species Ipomoea nil. The sequence goes on along the minus strand of NW_017618815.1, from coordinate 932,775 downwards.
TATACCCTTGGTCATTTTACATGTTAATCTAAACAAATAATGTTTTCAAATATATTTTACCAACTGTTGATATAATTCGCTGGTAAAATTCGCTAATATAATCCGCTAACGCTAACCGCTAACTACTAACTGCTGATTGTCAAACAAGGACATTGCGAGGTAGTTATCACTTCAATTTGTTATGTGATTTGGATACTTTCTTTGTCAACAAATCTCTCAAAGTAGTTAATATGATTGACTTTATTAATTATATTTTTTAAATTTTTTCATGGTATTAATAAAATACTTGGTAAATAAATATATAGCATTATTTTGTATTATAACTTTGATATTTAACTAAAAAATAGTCCATAAAAAAGATAATAGACAATATAGTGAATATAATCAATTGATGAATTTGAATGTAAAAAATTTTTACATTGGAAAAATATAAAGACAATATAACTAATAAAATTATTTCTCTTAATTAATTTATTGATAATGACTAATTTTTTTTAATAAAGACATTGTAGGGACAATGTAGCGAATATAATCAATTGATGAATTTGAATGTAAAGAGTTTTTATATTGGAGAAAAATAAATACAATATAACTAATGAAATTATTTCTCTTATTTAATTTATTGATTTTTTTTTTGAATAAAGACATTGTAGACACATAATTCTAAATTAAAGAAATGCATATGTATTTTTTTTGTAGCTACTAAATTATTATTTAATTTAATAAGAGTAAAATAGAGTACTAATTATGCCAACTTTGATTGGGATGAGATTCGAACCTAAGATCTTTCTTATTGAAATCAATGAGTAAGTTAACGGTGAACTAACAGAAATTAATGGAAAAGATAATATTTAACGGAAAAGTTAACGGATAATCATATTCATTAAGGATAAATTAGGAAATCTTAAGAAAAAATTAAAATCTGATCAATCTGAGCCATTCATTTGATTAAAAAAATTGACCGCCATTTTTTCTACCCATTATAGGCCTAACTCTCTTGATCTCTTATTAGTATAGCAGATAGATATATAGTAGATATATTGTCATCATTAATTCTCAACAAACAAAGCAGCGTGGACGACATCATGGGAGATAAGGTTAAAACTATTATAAAAAATCAACAATAACTACCATAGGATGAACTGGTCAGTTTAATCGAGATAAGTACTATTTTCTTAAATTTGAACAATTTTAATTCTATTACAAGTTGGGTTATCAACCATTCAATCTCTTTCATATATGTTGATTGGGTAAAATATAGTGATCTAACTTGAGTAATCAACTTTAATTTATTAGGAAATTTTTTTAAAATATTTCCTCGAAATTTCACATTATATGGTGATGTACGAAATGTATAAACCAAACCAAAGCATGTGTCACGCATAATTTTTTTTTTTTAAATCGATTCATTTTCGATCTCCTGAAAATTTTGCAAGTGTTTAAGCATTAATTTTCCTTAATACAATAATTTCTAATGAATATCTTTGTTCAGTCTAATATATCATTCAGTGAACCTGAACAGAAAAGAACATTGAGGGTGCGTTTGGTTCGCACATGGAAATCGAAATCAAAATGGGCGATATCAAATACTTGGTAATGGTAATATATTTTAGTGAAAGTATTTTGCATGTTTGGTAGTAGGGTGGAATGGGATTAATGTTGTTTGGTTATGCATAATCCTATAATTGGAATATAGATTTTAAAAATACAACACAAAATCAAGACAATTGATTTTAATATAAAGACATCCAAAACACCAATATGAACAAAAAATAAAAACAAAAATCTAAAAGCATTAATCAAAAGGGATGAGTAGCCCTGCAGACGTAGGAGAATTTCTCCGAACTGTGTGATCAATTCTTGTGTCTTGATTTTTTTTATCCCGCTTTTTATTTATTAATCTTTCTGTCTTAGTTGCAGTAGCTAATCCAGCTTAATAATTTGCCTAAAATTATGTAGGATCATTTAAGTAATCGCTGGCATTCAAGATCTACGATCTTTTTCAATTGGTATCAAAGCCGGGGATTTAAAATATTTGTCTAACCGATATGGTTTTCTCGTGTTTCTTGAACTCAAGTCTGCGTTGTTTATTTCAATCTATTCTGATTATCTGGTTATCTTGTTCGTACTTATTGTGAGTTGAGTATTGCAGCATGGAACGACATAGGCCACCTCCCGAGTTAACAGGTGACAACTATGCCTACTGGAAGACACGTACCAAAATGCACCTACGAGCTCAAGGAGAGAGGGTCTGGAGGGAGGTTCTTGCTTGGTGGACTCATCCTACCAAAGCTGGAGCCACTCCAGAAGATCCTCCAGTCCCCAAATCAGAGATCGAATGGGATAATAACGAGATGGCTTCTGCTCGATTTAATAACAAGGCCCTAGATACTATTTTTTTCTTTAATGCACAAAAGCCAATTTACTCTTATTATTGCAGGTTGTGACTTAGCTAAAGTGGCTTGGGAAATACTAGAGACAACGTACGAGGGTACGGACTCGGTCAAGCAATCCAAATTGCAACTAGTTCAGTCAGATTTTGAAGAACTTCGAATGAACGAAGAGGAGTCTATTGTAGATTTCCCAAACTGAGCCTGGAAAGGCTTAAACTCGTGTATGCGGGCACGAATGTCATCCGGAAATTGGTCCGCCTTGCGGGCTAAGTTATGCCAACTTCTGGTATCATGCTGCCATGACTCAGCCTGGCCGAGTCCTTAAATTCATCAGTTACGGAATTAATTGTCTATTAATTCTAATTTTTTAATCTCATTTAATGGCTGGTTGTTTCAGGTGTTACAAGGCTGGTTTAATGGCCATAATGAATACTATTCAATCCTTCATCCCTATATAAGAAGGGGTAAGAGTAGCGGGATTTTGGTGAACAAGAGACACAACACACACAACATATTTTCTTCTCTCAAAACTCTGCTCCTATGCCTTCTTGCCGACTGTGTTCTACCCGTGCTCATTCGACGGGTTCTTCGTTTGGGTGCTCAAACGTTGAACCGTAGTACGTTTTATCTTGGGAAACCTAGGCTACAATGTTCCTAGCAGTTTTGGGAGGTAGCAAATAAGGTTTTAAGGAAAGAGTGTTTCGCTCGACTCGTACTAACCACTCTTCTTCTTCTTATTCTCTTCTTTCGATTCACGGGATTATGCTTTTAAGAAATAAATTCTTATTCTTTTCTTATTGATTGAAATTATAATTGATATAGCAAAAATAAGATGTGAGCTCGGGTGTTTTATGTCGTCCTCAGGGGATTGAGATTTATGGCACGCAATACGCAATCACAAGCAACTAGGCACTAGCATAAGGAAATCAACAAGAAGCTAAGCAAATAACAACAAGTTTCAAGGTTACGGTAACTAAACAAAGTAACAAAACACATGTTAATAATATATATACACGAAATAATGAAATGAGACTCAAGCTAGGGAGCATTATCTTCTAGATGCATAGCACAACCTAAAGATTGGGGAAAATCACACTACCAAGGAATAGAGGGGATGCACGTAGGAATCCTAGTCTATAAGTCACTCACGTGAGCAAATTAACAACGATTAGAACAAGGAATTGCCCCACTCTCGTGGTGAATCAACTCCAAGTTGTTCAAGAACACAAAGCACCAATATTAACCCCCAATTTCCCCTATTTTCATAGGAAGAGATTGGGTTTATGCAAGGGAGTGGCTTGGAATCTTTACCCAACTCTCATTGAGGCCAAGAATCCTCCCAAACATGTTAATGAATGTTGTACACCAAGCATTAACAAAGTACAAACACAAAACCTTCATAAACTCAAGAACCCTAGGTTAGTGTTCTTCCCCCCTTTTGCAATAATCACAAATCAAGCATCAAGATAGATAATACAACCCTAACTCAAGTCCATAAACTATACTCATGATTCAATAGCATAAAGAACACAAAAACATAAGCAATAAACATAAATCTTGCAAAAGATAGAGATAAGGGGAAGAAAACTTCACTAAGAAATGGATGGAAAATCTTAGAATCCAAGATTTAAATCCTCGATTACAAGCTTGAAATATGTTGTGGAACCTAAATCTAAGCCTAATTTAACACTAAAATATGAAAGGAAATGTCTAGGGTTGGAACAAGGTCCAAAACCGAGTTGAAATGACACAAAAACGTGCCTAAATAGAGCAGAGCACAGTGGGATGCCCTCAGGGATGGGCGTACGCCAGGCAGTACCATTTTTGGTGCATTCCCAGTGAACACTGGAATGGACGTACTGGCATGCGTACGGGCGTACGGCAGGGCGTACGCCACCTGCTTCCTTTTTCAGATCTCGGATGGGCGTACGGGAGGCAGTACGATGCTCCTAGAACTTCCTAAGTGCATTCCAAACTCTTTGATTGATCTCTTGGTCTAAGAATTGCTAGGATGTTCCCACAAATCATTGAATTCCTCACTTGTTGTGAATGATTGCACCTTGAAATAAAACCAATACAAATTAGTCACAATTCACACAAATTTTTAGGCAATTCACAAATAAAATGGGTTCAAGAAGGGGTAAAAATATAGACAAAAATGCACTTATCAACTCCCCCACACTTAAACTTTTGCTTGTCCTCAAGCAAAGACAATAAATAAATTACCATGCTTGCAATGAAATTGATCATTCTCTCACTTTGCACAACCTATCAAACCACAAACAAACTTGCTACAACACAACTTGTTTCAAGAATCATTTTAGCCTTCTACACAAGTTCAATTCTCAAGCCAATAACCAAGCACCAAAATTATTTAAGTGTGTGATGATCAAGTGTGCACAAATGCTAAGTTGAGATTATGCAAAACTTGGCTTTGAATGAGATTCCATAGGCCTGCCCTTCATACTCCCACTAGTTCAACTCCAACATTGCATGCTAAGATCAAGTAGGACTTTATTAGGCTTGTAATGGGGCTAAGGGTGAAAGGTTAACAAAGAAGGGGTAAGGAAAATAAACAAAGGAAAGAACTTCACATTTATTCACAATTGGGACTAGAAGAGATATGACATTTATGGACTAAGGAGCAAACAAGACTTAAGGACAAAACAAACCTCTAAAGTGGTGGGGTTGAGTACATCTTTCAAAACAAACTTCATACTTTTATTATTCTTTTTCTTTTCTTTTCATTTTTCTCATTTCATCTCTTTTTCATGACTTTTTTTTTTTCAATTTTCTCAACATTCTCTTTTTTTTTTTTTTTTTTTTTTTTTTTTTTTTTTTTTTATTTCAATAAACAAACTTATGAAACATGACCCCCACACTTAGACAAGTTTAACAAGAGGATTGCTTACAAAACAAGCTCTAATAAAGATTTCTTCAAAGAAAAAGAATAAATGCTCTATTCTCTCAAGGGTGGAGGAAAATATTTTGGCTAGAGGTTAAGGGTTAAATGATGATGGTTAACACAAGGAAAAATAATCACAAAGTAGGGACAAGTTATTAGCACTTATTAAACAAACAAATGGCTCAATGGGGACAACTAGGGATAAAAACATGTGTAAAGGGTAGCTTAAAGGCTTGGGCTAAACAAAAATGGCCTAAATCATTTCAAAACATGCAAATCTTAGACTTCACTTAGAGAGTAATGAGGCAAGTTCTAGCAAAACAACCATGACCAGAATCTCACATAAGCCTTCACTAGCAATGCATAACACAGAAGATCAAGAATTTATTCAATTATTAAGTGGTTAACAAGGCTATTGGCAAGAGAATAGATCAATCATGTATTACCCCTTGGCTCATCAATCACAAGTTGAGTTGCAACAAGTTCCACCAAAACAAACCACAAACCAACAAAGAGGGAGTAATCACAACTTCAAGCAAGGAAAGACAATTTACCAAACACTATGCACAATGAGTCATCCAAGCAAAGTTTCAAAAATTTCAATTTTTTTTAGAAAACACCCAAATTATCCCCTCCCCCACACTTAAAGGATACATCGTCCTCGATGTGAAAGAAATAAAACACAAGGGGGAAAGGGTGGCACAATAAGCACAAGGAGCACAATCTCTACTAACTACACCAAGTAAAGCACTATACACAATTTAAAGAAAGTAGAGAAGGTAGATGAGACTCCCCTAATGAATCTTCTTGTGCCAAAGAGTCATCATGAAGCCTTCTTGGAATTAAGCATACTCCTTAGTGTCATTCCTAGAGTCAAGAGCATATATACATGAAAGCACAAGTGAAAACATGATATATCAAAAATAAATGTGTAAAGAAAAATAAAGAAGAAAGTAAAGTTCAATAAAATTAAAGATAACATGGGGTGCCTCCCATGAAGCGCTAAGTTTAACGTCGCTAGCTCGACTCAACCTCTCAAGTTTCAACCATCATTGGATTGGAGAAAGAACATCACATCCTTCCTAGCAAATTTCTCTTCCAAATATTTTTTCAAGTGGTGGCTATCAATAAACTCCCTTAAGCTCATCTTCACCACTTCAAAGTTGAAGAAACTATTCTCATCCAAATCAAACTTCAAACATATCCCTTCCTCAAAGCCATTTTTGATCCATAAATCAACCAATGATTTCTTTCTAAACTTTCCTTTTCATTGGCAAGTAAGGAGAGTCTTGAGTTTTTCTCATGCACCAATAAGAAGTGGGAATCCTTTGATTCAAATATAGGCCAATGTGGGCCAAAACTCTCAAGAACATTGACACCTCCTGGTTCCCAAATTATTCTAAAATCCTCATTAATGGGGGTGTCATCCAATGAAGGGTATTCCTTATTTATGCCACATGTTTCATCAACTTCACCATTCTTGCACACTTTTTTCACTTGGACCATCTTCAAGTTGCTCCTTATCACCATTCCCTTGCAAGTTTATACTTTCTCTCCAACTCAATGTCTCCATCTCAATGCATTCATCATAAACCTCATCATCTTCATCTTCACCATCAATGTCCTCACCTTGATTTTTATTTTCTTCAACCACATGACCTTCATTTGGCAAGAGCAACTCTTGTAGAACATCTACATTGGAAGACAATTCTTGAACGGGTTCTTGAGTTGTCAAACCTTGTATTTGAGCCATCATGTTGTCTAGTAGAACTTGTTGCTCATTCATTTGCTTAAGCATGTTGGCCATCATAAACTTCATCTCCGAATCTTGATCAAATGGTTTGAATTCTTGATGAGGTTCTTGATAGAGTGGTTCTTGAGGTTCCCATTGATTATTGGCATATTCATCTTCACTTAGTCGTATTGGATAACCCTCATCCTCAATGTCATCATCGGGTACAATAGTGACTCCCCAACGCCTAGCCAATGCTAAGGTCTCCTCATCTAATTCATACTTTCCAACACTTGGTGAATGGGTGTGATGATCATATGGGGGTTGAATGCCTTGGGCGTATGGCGTGTGGGTGAAGGGTATGGATTTGGAGAGTAATCTTGTAGTGGGAAAGGATGTTGATGTGGATTGTAGTCTTGTGAACATTGAGGGTATTGATCATTAAAAGCATATTGGGGATCTTGGTTTTGTTGAGAATAGAGATTATGGTATGGAGGTTGGGAATGACAAGGCAAGTCTTGGTAGGATTGTGATGGGTAAGGATTTTGGAAGTTTGGAGTGTATTGAGAGTATGAGTTTTGGGGGTGGAATTGTGGTAGACAAAAATATTGAGATTGAGCATCATAGTAATGGTTAGGAGGTGGGGGTTGAGTGGTGCAAAGATCTACATATCCATCATGTTGCTTACCCCCATAAGATTGAGAATCATAATATCCTCATTGGAATGCATACTCATCCATGGTGAAAGTTCTTGATTGAGTGGTAAAAGCTCCTCCTTTTGAATCTAGAGTATATGCACAAAGTATGGATCTTTCAACCGAAACTCAAACAAGGTAAAACAATTAGCTCTTTAAACAATAAAATCAAACAAAAATAAAGAAAAAGCTTAATTAGTCTCCTAAGATTCCCTAAACTCTAATGCTAGTAAAACAAGCAATCACATAGGACCACCAAATTGCCAATCCCCAGCAACGACGCCAATTTTTGATGTAGCAAAAAATAAGATGTGAGCTCGGGTGTTTTATGTCGTCCTCAGGGGATTGAGATTTATGGCACGCAATACGCAATCACAAGCAACTAGGCACTAGCATAAGGAAATCAACAAGAAGCTAAGCAAATAACAACAAGTTTCAAGGTTACGGTAACTAAACAAAGTAACAAAACACATATTAATAAGATATAAACACGAAATAATGAAATGGGACTCAAGCTAGGGAGCATTATCTTCTAGATGCATAGCACAACCTAAAGATTGGGGAAAATCACACTACCAAGAAATAGAGGGGATGCACGTAGGAATCCTAGTCTATAAGTCACTCACGTGAGCAAATTAACAACGATTAGAACAAGGAATTGCCCTACTCTCGTGGTGAATCAACTCCAAGTTCTTCAAGAACACAAAGCACCAATAACCCCCAATTTCCCATATTTTCATAGGAACAAATTGGGTTTATGCAAGGGAGTGGCTTGGAATCTTTACCCAACTCTCATTGAGGCCAAGAATCCTCCCAAACATGTTAATGAATGTTGTACACCAAGCATCAACAAAGTACAAACACAAAACCTTCATAAACTCAAGAACCCTAGGTTAGTGTTCTTCCCCCTTTTTGCAATAATCACAAATCAAGCATCAAGATAGATAATACAACCCTAACTCAAGTCCATAAACAAATTGCTCATGATTCAATAGCATAAAGAACACAAAAACATAAGCAATAAACATAAATCTTGCAAAAGATAGAGATAAGGGAAAGAAAACTTCATTAAGAAATGGATGGAAAATCTTGGAATCCAAGATTTGAATCCTTGATTACAAGCTTGAAATATGTTGCGCAACCTAAATCTAAGCCTAATCTAACACTAAAATATGAAAGGAAGTGAAAGGAAATGTGTAGGGTTGGAACAAGGTCCAAAACCGAGTTGAAATGACACAAAAACGCGCCTAAATAGAGCTGAGCACAGTGGGACGCACTCAGGGCTGGGCGTACGCCAGGCAGTACCATTTTTGGTGCATTTCCAGTGAACACTGGAATGGACGTACTGGCATGCGTACGGGCATACGGCTGAGCGTACGCCACCTGCTTCCTTTTTCAGATCTCGGATGGGCTGATGGATGGGCGTACGGGAGACAGTACAATGCTCCTAGAACTTCCTAAGTGCATTCCAAACTCTTTGATTGATCTCTTGGTCTAAGAATTGCTAGGATGTTCCCACAAATCATTGAATTCCTCACTTGTTGTGAATGATTGCACCTTGAAATAAAACCAACACAAATTAGTCACAATTCACACAAGTTTTTAGGCAATTCACAAATAAAATGTTTCAAGAAGGTGTAAAAATATAGACAAAAATGCACTTATCAATAATCTGGAAGATTATAAATTCCATTTTGGTTATATATATATATATATATATATATATATATATATATATATATATATATATATATTCGTGTGAATATATATATTATATTATTTTTGGTAAACCGACTTGGTTCAAATTTTTCCTACATATTATTCCACAATAACGTCAATCATGGCTAACCACGAAATCCACACTCATTTTATTAATTATTATTATCATAACAATAAAGGAAAATGATAAGTTTGAACCCTGTATTGTTTGATGTACTTTTGAAAATTTAGTCCCTATAAGTTAATTTAATCTCTTTCAAAAATAAGTTAATGTAATCAAATTTAGCCTTTTTTGAGAGTTAAAGGTAACTTCATTACTAGCTTAACAAACCTGAAATACAAGTGGGATAACAGCCCACGATCCTGAGACAGACAAAGAACCGGTTGCCCAAGCTAGTTCATGAGCCACGCGATTCACTGATCTCTTGACATGGTGAACCTTTACGTTCCCTATGTCACAAGCAACCGATAAGCTTCACAAGCATACCAATATACGAATAATCTACCATACATGAATTGAAAGCGTTACAGAAATTTAAACAATCAGATTCTAGGATGATGTTATGTTCACGTAAACCTTTCAGCCATGTTAAGGCTTCCTTGGCTGCTAAGACCTCTGCCATGAACGAGTCTTGATTACACACAAGTCGGCCACACGTTGCTGCCACAAAACGGCCATCATGGTCGTGAACAATAGCTCCGTAGCCTGCATTAGTAGAGAACATGGTTGCATCCACGTTGCATTTGAAAGTATCATGTGGTGGAGGCTCCCAACGATCCGAGGCACTTCTCACTCCCTCCGGTTGTACAGTAGCAGCGTATGCCTCCTTCCAAGAGGTTCGCAACCTCTCAACTTGGTCTCTCATTCCTTCCACAGAAGGAGTGATCTGCCTCTTAATTGTTTATAATGTTGTACTTTTAGTCCATAGTATTACGTAATTGTTAAACTCTGTAACAAAACTCGATCTTTTTATGAGGTTATTTTTGCTATTTAGAATTAATATTCATAGTTAAAACTTAATTACTCCATGTGAATGTTATTTTTAATAGTGAATATTGATTCTAAATGATAAAAATAATCTCATATGTTAATGGAATTTAACAATTATATAATACTAGGGACTAAAGTATAACATTATGAACAATTAATGTGTTAAATTTGTTTAAATTAACTTGGACAAAAATTTTTTAAAGTGACACAATTAAGGGGTCAAAATTGTCATTTTCTCTAAAAATAAACTTATTCTAAATTAATGATTTGAGGAAGAGTTAATACTTCCAATGGTCCTCCGATTATTAGCCATATACCAGTTGTGGTCATCCGACTTTTAAACGACCATGAAACATCCTCCATCTTTTAAAAAATAACCACTTATGATCCTCTGTTAAGTTTGGTGTCAAATGGACGTTAAATGTGAGGGCAAACATGTCATTTCACCTATATTCTTCTATACACCTTCTGATTAAGCCTCTAGTAGCAAGCTAACTTCAGGAACCTTCATCGTGGTTTTTGGTTACATGAGAATTCTCTATACATGCGGCAACATGAGAAACTCAATTAAGGAGATATACTTGCTAGCTTTGATGAGATGATACCTGTTAGTTGCTAACGACCGGGTTTTCTTCCACGAAGGAGACAATGACGGCATAGTTGTTGATGCACATTGTGAGGATGGATTGGAAACAGGCTCTTCTCATTGATTTCTGACAGAGAACGTGATGAACGCAAGATGAAAGAAAATATCTAGCAGATTTCATTAGTTCAAGATTATTCTGGAATGATGGTATAACAGATGTTTATATACATGCAGGGGCGGTTGAAACAAAAAATAAAAGAGGGAAAGACCCATAATGCCCTTTCATTTTTTCCTTCCTTCTTTGCTTCTGTAAGTCTTATCCTCCAACACCCCTCCACAAGGCGCATGCAGATCCTGGATGCCCAACTTAGATGTGAAGGTCTTGAACAAAGCAATGGGAAGGGGCTTTGTTGTAACACCCTGTGTTACGACCCCTAAAACCAATTAATCATTTAACCAATTATCCAAAGAAAGAATTAAATTACAATAATTAATTTGGAAATGGCCCACCATAGTCCGTGGGCCCTCACCCCTAAAACCCAACCCCTAGCCCTAAAAGGAATAGAATTAGCAAGTCTATAGTATTTAGATCCTAATTATGACTCCTAGGTATATAAATAGGGGACATAAGAGGCACCTAGAACCCCCACCACAATAATCCCTCACCACACAAGAAAGTTCCAAGAATTCCCTTAGGAGAAATCAAGAAAGGAGAAAGCTTCAAGAAAGACCCTTCGTAGCCAAGGAATTAATTAAGGCTAAGAGGTAACCCATGTCTCAACAAAACCTATTTTCTTAGCTATGATCTCCCTCTTAGGCATCCCTCTATATTCTTGTGTTTTGATGAATTGTTTACATTGATGATGTGATCTTGATAATTGGTGATATGGTTTTATCTTGATAATCTTGATGATGAAAAGGGTTTCTTGATGATTGTGTGATATTCTTGGGGAATTCGGATTCTTGACGATTATGAGTTATTCTTGATAAATTGTATTGTTTCCTGATGATTAAAAGATGGGTTACATTCTTGATGATTTAATTGTGATTAGAGCCCTAGGATGCAACGTGAAACTCGTATGGTGTTATTCTTAATGTATTGGGTGGGAATTCGCATGATTGGGTGTTAATTATGTTTAGAAAAGCATGATAGGATATGTGCCGTATGTTTCTTGCTTTTGATCCGTTAATTGTCTATGTGTCGGTATCAATTGCGTTTGAAAGTGTCTAAGCATGGTTTCGGGTTCCACAAAGGTTCCCGGGGCGTTATTCGTGAAAAAGAATCAGTGGGGGGTAGGGGACCCGCCACCTACCCGCGGCCAGTTTGGACGTCGCCGGCAGCGGGTGCCCGGCGGGCAGTCGACTGCCCGCCGGGCACCCGCTGCCCGGAACCTCGTCACCGGCGGGTGACCCTTCACCCACCGGCTACCCACTTGAAATTCTCCCACCTCGGGATTTCGGCTTCCCCGTTTGATGTTCCCCCGACCCCCGTGGTGTCCCAACGGACTCCGTCTATCGTGCCTATGTCTAGTTTGATGTTCGGGTACCATTCGTAGGTTGAATAAGTCTTATATATCGCATACTAGTTGAATTGGTATCCCGTTGGCCTAGGCGTAAGAAGTATGAACCCCTTAGGATTATTCTTAGTATGTGAATGATCACGCATAGGTTTCGTTATCTGATTTCTTCCCCTTCCCAATGTGCCAATGTGGGTTGCATGTGTTTGCTATGTGTTATGTGTGCATGATACCCCAATTCGGTTGCGATCGAATTGGTTATTCCTGAGCTGCGGTTCAGAAGCTGGCTGCGGTCAGATTTACACTCTCGGGCTGCGGTCCACAGTTTGGTTGCGATCAAACGTTTTACATGAGCTGCGGTTCATATTCCTGGCTGCGGTCAGATGACTACTCTTGGGCTGCGGTCCACTGTTTGGTTGCGATCAAACATTATGATGAGCTGCGGTTCATCGGTCGGTTGCGATCGACCCCTCCGTGTTGCGATACGGGGCAGGGTGCTGCGGGGCCGTGTCAGAGCTATATGCGCTGACCCTCATGTGTGGGCATGCGATTGGTCCTGTGGCGCTAACAAAGTGTGCTATGTGATCAGATATGGATGACTTGATGTTACGATTGTTACGAAAGCGTGACCATAGGATACATGCTAGTAACTGTATATGCTTGATTATGACTATTGGTTGTGCTTATCTCTATCTGTCGTATCTGTTCCCTACACCTGTGAATTGTGCATGCTTGGTTATGACTGTTGGTTGTGCTTATCCCTATCTGTCGAGTCTATTCCCTGTTTTGAAAGCTAGAGTCTCTTAGGATATATCTTCATGCTTCGAAATGGTTTTCATATATCTATGTATATATCTATATGTATTGTGTTTCAACGCGTTGGAGTGGGTTACCAGCATCTCTCGCTGAACAGATATATTTGGCTTTCAGGCACAGAAGAGTAGACACTGGAGCGCGCTAGAACCGTGGAGCGTAGAAGTAGATAGTTTCCCTTTCGGCCTGCGTGCCATGTTTATGCATTTACTTTGTTGAGGATATTAGTTAGTTAGCCTGTGCACCTGAGTTCTCTAGCTCAGGTGTGGCATAGCACCCCGTACTATTTATATTATGTTTTGGGATTTAATGAGAACTTACCCTTATTATATAAGCTTCAAAAGTTTCAAAATTTCGGGGTGTTACATTTGTGAAGCCATCTGCTATTTGATTTGAGGATGATACGTACTGGTAAGAGCTTGATTAGGCCATAAGATACCTTCTCCATAACGAGGTGGTAGTCTATCTCGATATGCTTCGTTCTCTCATGGAAGACATGATTCTCGGCCATGGCTATGGCGGATTTATTGTCACAAAACATGGCTGCCGGTCGCTGCATGGGTGCTTGCAAGTCGTTGAGAAGGAATGTAATCCACTGAACTTCACATACAGTGGAGGCAAGTGCGCGATACTCAGCTTCGGAGGAAGATCTTGACACCGTCGCTTGTTTCTTTGATTTCTATGAAACAAGAGCAGAGCCAAAGAAAACACAGTAGCCGGTTATGGATCTCCTTGACTCTATGCAAGAAGCCCAGTCCGAGTCTGAAAAAACATTGAGTTGTAAAGCTTCACCCCTAGGATAGAATAGTCCTTGCCCAGGCGCATTGGGGTGTGCACTGGTTTGCATTCAAGAAACCCAGCCTCAGATAGGATATCAAGTGCGTATTTTCTTTGGCATAAATTCAAACCTGAGTCATCCATTTTCGCTTCAATTCCCAGGAAATATCCAAGCTCCCCCAAGTCTTTAATTTTGAAAGCAGCATCAAGCCATGATTTGAGATCTTCAATCATACATAGATCAGGACTTGTAACTAGTATGTCATCTACATACACTAGGACTGCCATGAACTTATTATCTTTCCCTTTAGTAAATAGCGACGGGTCTGCTTTAGACTGATTAAACCCCATGTTGATGAATGCAGTGCTTAACTTGGTATTCCACTGCCGACTTGCCTGTTTAAGGCCATAAAGAGAGCGAAGCAGTTTACAGACTTGATTCGGTTTCTCATTCTGGAATCCTGGAGGCAGCACCATATATACTTCCTCTGTGAGATCACCGTGAAAAAGGCATTATTAATATCTAGTTGGTGGATGTACCAAGCTTGGGATGATGCTAAAGCCAAGAACGTTCGGATTGTTGTGATTCTAGCAACCGGTGAAAAGGTTTCAATGTAGTCAATCCCGAGTTGCTGAGTGTAGCCTTTTGCTACTAGGCGGGCTTTGTATCTCTCTACGGATCCATCTTCTTTCAACTTGACTTTATATACCCATTTACAACCTATGGGTGACTTCCCCGTGGGTAAATCAACCAGTTCCCATGTATTGTTGGCTTGCCGTGCTTGAATTTCTGTGTTCATAGCTTCCTTCTAATGACTATGCTTGATAGCCTGGTTGTAGGTATTTGGTTCGTCAATTGATGTCACTGCCATGGAGAATGTCTTATGAGACGAAGTTAAGGCATCAAAAGCTATGACCTTCGACAGAGGATGAGGTGATTAGCCTCTGTGAATTACTGCATCACAGTAGTAATCCTGAAGTTTGCTTGGAATCCGTCGTTGCTTATCAGAACGTCTTGGTTGTTCAACTGGAAAGGTGGTGTTGTTTCCTTCTGGTGAGGCAGAATCACACTGCTCTATTTCATGTGAGGCTTCATTAGAGTCAATTGTTTCATCAATACTGTTCTGCTGTGGAAGAGGATCAGTACTGGAAGCCTGCACTTGAGGTGGTGAGAATTTGTAGTTTGATGAGCCAGCATTGTGAGACAAATTAGCACTGGGAGCCTGCACTTGAGATAGATCATAGAACATAGGAGTGTTAATGGGAATTACTGGAAGGGGAGGTCCAGTTGGTTCTATCTCAGGTGCATTTGTCGAAGAGATTTTCTGAGAGAACGGGAAGAATGACTCATGAAAAATCACATCTTTTGATATAAAAATAGTCTTCTCATGCAAATCATATAGCAAATAGCCTTTAGTGTGAGCAGGTATGCCAATAAAAATACATCGTCTACCTCGATGCTCCATTTTATGCCTGGACTGTGACAGATTGGAAGCATAGCACAGACATCCAAAAACTTTAAGGCTCATCAAATCTGGATCTTTGCCATATAGTCTGTAGTAAGGAGTGGACAGCTCAATAACTTGTGAGGGCAATCTATTGATGATATAGACAGCATGCATCACACATTGCCCCCAAAATTCAAGAAGTAAGGTTGCTTGGAATCGGATGGCTCTTGCTACGTTGAGTATATGTTGATGCTTGCGTTCGACAACTGCATTTTGCTGCGGTGTGTAGGCACAAGACTTTTGGTGGATAATCCCCTTTTCTGCAAAGAACTCAACATTATTGAACTCTGTTCCATTATCAGTCCGAAATGTTTTAATCAGTGTGCCAAATTGAGTGAAAACCATAGCATGAAACCTTGTTATGAACTGTCTGACCTCAATTTTACTTTTCATCAAATGTAGCCAAGTAAAGCGGGAGTAATCGTCAACCAAAGTTAGAAAATAACGCTCCGAATCCCCTTTTAATGAACAAACCGGGAAGGGTCCCCAAACATCTGCGTGCACTAGATCAAAAATTGCTTTCGAAGTTGTAACACTTAGAGGGAAAGGTGATCGTTTGTGTTTGGCAAGGTGACAAGCATCACAAATAAAATTCTTAGTAATTGAAGCCTTGATGTCAGTTAAAAACTGAAGTTTATTCATAGGAAAGTGTCCTAATCTTTGGTGCCAGATTTCACCACTATTACACTGTGCTGCCATGATATTTCGAAATACATCCTTAGTCTGTGGTGAATCTAGCAGCAGATACAAACCATTCACTAGCTTAGCCGAACCAACTGTCGTCCCAAGAGCATCCTAAATCAAGCACTGATCTGATGTAAATATCAATTTGTAACATGTGTCTTGCAAGAGTCTACTCACAGAGATTAAGTTGAATCTGAAGGATGGGATGTGAAGATCATCCTTCAGTCTGATCTGCTTATTTAACACAATATCACCTATGTTTTTTACTGTGATTGAATTTCCCGTAGGCAAGCTCACTTCAGCTCCACATGTTGCATGATGATTATCAAAGAAATCAATAGAACAAGCTATGTGGTCTGTGGCCCTTGAATCTAGAATCCAAGTAGAGGGAGATAATTAAATTGAATTCACATGAGATATAGAAAACTTGCCTTCATGAGCAGATTCATCATATCTTTGTCAAATTGTGGAATCAATGACACAGCAGCTGTAGTTTTAGTGTTTGAAGGTGGTGCCATCTGTGCTTGAAGGAGGGATATCAACTTCATCAACTGGTCAGATGTAGTTCCAGGAGACAATGAAGACTCGGTGTTATCTGTGAAAGAGGAGCTCACAGCTGCAGTTTGTTTCCCCTTTGATTTATATCCCGGAATCCACCCCGGTGGATAACCGTGTTTCTTGAAGCATTTGTCTATGGTGTGTCCATTCATTCCGCAGAACGTGCATTTTGCCCCTTTATTAGCACCTCCATTCCTTCTGCCAGTGTAGGAGTTTACAGCAGCTACAATTTCGTCTGTAAGTCCTAGACCTTGCTGCACAGCATTAGCTTGTCTGATCTCAAAGCTGTTTAGGTTCAGATTGGCTAACGTGATCTGTCGTTCCAGTTTTTCCGCCATAACGAAAACCTTGTAAACTTCAGGCAACGGATCGAGAACCAACACATTCGACTTCAGGCTACTATAATCATCGTTAAGTCCCTGCAAGAAACGGATCACTTGATCTGTGTCTCGCTCACGTCTGATTTCATCCACTAAATTGCATGAACACTTTGGTTCACATTTACAGACAGGGAGAGGCCTTACAACATTCATCTCTTCCCATAATGTTCTACATTTCGTGTAGTAATCGTTGATTGATAGATTGCCCTGCTTCAATCCATAAATCTCACTCTGTAACGCTGAAATCTTCTGAGCATCACACTGCGAGAACCTCCGCTACAAGTCCTCCCAAACGTCTTTGGCCCTATCCAAATGCATAATACTTTGCGCAATAGTAGAATGAACAGATTTGAAGATCCAAGAGCATACCAAAAGATTGATGCGTCTCCAAGCTGCGTACTGGAAATGCTCTCTGACAGGCGCCGTGACACTACCGTCGACAAAGCACCATTTTTTTTTCACTTCTAACGCGATCCTCATTGAAATGCACCAGGAGGCGTAATTGGCACTGCCTAGCAGTGGCGGACTGACAAGGATAACATTCGGACTTCCATTTGAAGTAAGGAAGAAGGGATTGTCTAAGTCTTCCATGGCGGAACTTCTCTGTTGCGGAGTCTGGTTCCTCTGCGGAACAGTTGTGGACGACGAGCGAACTGGTGAGCAAGTGATCGGCGTTGCTCCACGCCTCTCTTGATCCGACTCATCGGAAACGGCGGCGGCGTAGCTATTCCGACGCGGAGGCTCTGATACCATGACGGAGAACGTGATGAACGCAAGACGAAAGAAAATATCTAGCAGATTTCATTAGTTCAAGATTATTCTGGAAGGATGGTATAACAGATGTTTATATACATGCAGGGACGGTTGAAACAAAAAATAAAAGAGGGAAAGACGACCCATAATTCCCTTTCAATTTTTCCTTCCTTCTTTGCTGATGTAAGTCTTATCCTCCAACAATTTCGTCTACGTAATCATCGCCGGTGTCAGAGATCAGGCTTCGGCGGCCTCTCCCACCACCACCCCGCCATCGTCAACTCCGACTATGCCCACTTCTTCTCCAGTTCATCATTGCAAGAGAGAGAGAGAGAGAGAGAGAGAAAGGCAGAATCAGCATCCTGGAAGAAGCTTCTCCAAAGAAAATCCAGAGGCAAATTTCTCCGAGCTAGGAACAGGAAAGCTACCTTGGGGTTGCCGGAAAAGTTGTTGTTGGAAGGTTTATAGTTATGGGAAACTGAAAGTATGGTTTCTGGAGCAGGGATGAGGTCGGAATTGGAGAGAGAGTAGCGCTGGAGCCTAAGGAAAGCTAAGATACAAAGAAAGAAAGACGCAGTGATCACCAGCTTCCACCCTAACCACAAGGTGTGGCGCACGGATGTCCACGGAGGTCCCACCGTCTCTCCTCCCTATAATTCAAATTTGTGTATGAATCATATATATATGATTCATATACGTATCAGCGCGTGTATATGAGCTGATACATACATGTATAGTTTTAGACGGAGAGAGAGGTGCAGAATGCCTCCAAACGTATCTGCCGCTAGCCATGTCCAACGAAGGGACCGAGATAAGCAATGGGTTTAATTTTGATTGGGTTTTGAATTAATATAAGAGAAATGACATGTTTGTCCACACATTTAACGTTCATTTGACACTAAATTTAACGGAGAACTATAAATGGTTATTTTTTAAAAGATGGAGAACGTGTCGTGATCGTTTAAAAGTCGGAGGACCAAAGCTGGTTTATGGCTAATACTCAAAAGATCATCGGAGGTATTAACTCATTTGAGGAATTAAGAAGTATGAAAATTAGAGTACCAAAACGCACCATATGATGCAATGAGGGTGAAGCAAAAGAGGATATCAACAAAGGTCACTTTGTTAAATTGTGTAAGACCCATTCTTCTTCTTCTTTGTTTGAAAAAAATGAAAAATTGTAAAAAAATGCCCCTCTATAATATGCCAATTATCAATGTCACCCCTGAATTATGAGTGGTGTAAATGTTGCCCCTCAATTATCAAAACGGTGCACATATAGCACCTCCCGTAACGGACATGTGGTTCCCCGTTAGTGTACGACACCGTTAAGTCGGAGTAAATATGTAATTTAGTTGTTTTTTCCCTCCATCGATTAGAAGTACCAGCGATGGACAGCGGTGGGAACCACAAGTCCGTTACGGGAGGGATTATATGTACACCATTTTGATAATTGAGGGGCAACATTTACATCACTCACAATTCAGGGGTGACATTGATAATTGACATATTATAGATGGGCATTTTTTACAATTTTCTCTTGAAAAAATTTAGGTCGTAAAGAGGGTATTTATAGGAAGATTAAGATGCATTTGTGAATATGTATTGAATGGATCAAATAATTTTGAAAAAAGGGTCAAATAGGCCCCTAAACTTTACCTCAAAGACCAATTAGTCCCCTAAACTTTACAAAAGTGCAATTAAACTTTCAAACATGTCAAATTGGGTCAATGAAGTCCAAAAATTGGTAAATGACCTGTTATTACAGGTCATTTCAATTCCGGCGACAGATTCAGGCCACCGGCGAGGAATTCTGGCATCCATTGGAGAAGACGACCAGATCTGGTCGTTCTTCTCCAATGGAGAAGCGTCTTCTCCATTGGAGAAGGCGGTCGTCCAGTCGTCTTCTCCAGTGGAAGACGACCGGATTTTTTCGTCGGTCACCGGAATTCGTCGCGGGAATCCATTGCCGGAATTGAAATGACTTGTAATAACAGGTCATTTACCGGTTTTGGGCTTCATTGACCCAATTTGACATGTTTAAGGGTTTAATTGCATTTTTGTAAAATTTAGGAGGCTAATTCACCTTTGGGGTAAAGTTTAGGGACTTATTTGACCATTTTCTCAATAGTTTTTTAATGTTTTGTCATTATGAAAGTGACGATAGATACCAGTCTTGACAGAGGATGGCTCTATGTATCCATTTGACTTTTGAGTGTTATCCTCTCTCTCTCTCTCTCTATATATATATATATAGGGGCACGCTATCATGCAAACGGCCGCTCAGGAGAGGAATAAGAATCATTTAGCGTCATTCACATGTCCAGATGAATGAATCAGATGTAATTTTTAAAAAACTACGCGGTGACATTTTCACAAATAATAACTCAAACTTTGGTGCATGTAAATGTATTATAAGTGCAAGTAGCTGGTGCACCTTTGCAAGTAAAAAGTGCTGGTAAAATGTCTTACAAGTGTACATACTTTCACTTACAAGTGCATGTAATTTTACCTTGTTAACATTCACGTACCTAGGTGCAACTAGTTATAACTATATTTGCACCTAGTTATAACGTTAGGGGCACGTAATTTTGATGCTCAATGTAAATTTTACTTGCACCTGTAATACATTTTACATGCACTGAGGTGCACTATATGAAACTGCTACTTGCACTTGTAATATATTTTACTTGCACGTCAATGTTTAATTATTTACGAAAATGCCACCGCGTTTTTAAAAAAATTAATGTTTCTCATCCCTTAGATCTAGACACGTGGACGGCGATGAATAGTTCTCACTTTTGTCCTGGGCGAACAGTTCGCACCTGAATGCGATCATATATATATATATATATATATATATATATATAAATTAAATGAACACAATGAAAACTACATGTGCACACAACAAATTAAGCACGCAAGTACTCAAAGTACTTGGCCGTCACAGTAGATAATTAATAAATCGCAAGTGGTGCAGTGTTCAGCGGCACAAATATAATGTTCGTTGGGCACATGAAAAGAAAAATGATGAAAACATATATAACAAGCCATAAAAACATACAAGATTAGTTCAGTGGCCAGGGGCGGACCTACAATGGGGGCAGTGGGGGCATCTGCCCCCACTCACCCCATCCTCACCCAGGGCCGTTCCAATCAAAATTGGGATCCTGTGCAATATTTTAATTTGGGCCCCCTTTTCAATTAATTTTTATATATAAATAATAGTTATTCAAAAAGTAGTGTCAAAAATTCAAAATATAAATAGTGTATTAAAAAAATACATCTAAAATTTCATTTAATTAAAAAGTGAAATGCGCCGTGCACACTTAGACGCAAAATCATCTACTAAACTTTTGATATCAATTTCTTCCAAAATCTCATTTTCAATAGAGATTAAAGCTAATCGATTGAGTCTCTCTTGCAACATACTTGATCGTAAGTAAGATTTCAACAATTTCAACTTTGAAAAACTCCTCTCTGCAGAGGCAACAGTAATTGGGATAGTCAATAATATTCGATATGCAATAGTAGCATTTGGAAAACAACCCATCTGTTTCAATGAATTCAATATACTCACTGCTCCTATATTTTCTTTCGATAAAATCTCTCTAAGTAATTTTAGCTCAATATACAATTCATTTCCGTCAATATCACCACACTGCTCATCTCTTTTAAGAGCTGCTTCTAAACAAATGCAACAAGACTTCAAATCCATATCAGCCATCAATTGTAACTTGTGAGAACTAAACAAAAAACCAAAAGTTTCTTCATATACTTCATATTGCTCAAACCTTTGAGTCAATGAAATAATAGCTTGATCTACAATGTATAAAAAATAATGAACCCTAAAAGATTCTTCTGGTGATAATGAAGTATCATCAGCACTCTCATCAAATTGTCTTTTTCTACGAATTTTTCGCTTTTGAGGAAACACTGGCTCAATTTCTAATTCAGTGGCAATTTCCTTTGCAATATCCATGGCAGTAGAAAAACCATTTCTAATTCGTTGTGCACACTATCATTATTTTTTCCAATCTCACAATCATCTTGATCATCTTGATCTTCTATATGAAGATTAGCATCTAACAATTTTTCCTTGGCTTCATCTTTTTGCTCATCTATTTGAGTTTTTTTTGTAATGAATTTTTCAAGAGCTCCCTTTTGAGATTGAGTTAGTTGCTCAATTTTTCTTTTCTTTTTACGCTTCTCAAACCCAGATGAATATTTTTTAGAAGACATAAAATCCTAAAGAAAAATAAAAATTTATTTAGGAACTCTATAAATAAATAATTAATCAAGAAACGAATTAAAAACTCAAATTAAATAACTCACAAACAGCAATTCTTTTTTTAGGAAACGAACTGTAATTTTTTTTTAGGAAACAAACATCAATTCCTCAATTCTCAAATACTCAAATTAAAAACTCATTAAATAAATTAAATAAATTAAATAATAGACAAATACCTGTGTTGTAGAGTGTAGACTGCAATCAGAAATTATGTGTGTCTCGTCTGCGATTTGTCCGTCCTCAGCTCGTAATTCGGAAATCGGAATTCTTACGGTAATTGTCCAATTGATGCCTACTGCGGCACTGCCTAATCAAGGCACTTATATAATTTAGGTTAGGTTAATAAACTTGTGGCTTGGCTTTCAAGATTTGTTTGAATTGAATGTTGATTGGCTGATTAAGGCATTGCGCTGCATGTGATGTATATATATACTAAATTTTTTTTTTTTAAATAAGGGGCCCCCAAATTTTGGGGGCCCTGTGCGGCGGCCCTGGGCAGACTTGCCCAGGGCCGACCCTGTCCTCACCCCATATATAATCCTTGTATGTATATATGTATATATAGTACAGGATTTATAATAAGTAAAAGAAAATTGAGAATGGTAAATAATAGGGGCGTTAGAGCAGTTGGTAGAGGCGTGGTTTACATTGAGGAAGGGCAAGGGTTTGAATCCTTCAATGGGTTTTCCCATTCACTATTTTTATTTTAATGCAAAACATTAATGTGGTTTCAACTTTCAACATAGCTTTGTTTTTTTCTCACTATTATTATTGCTTCAACACAGACATACCGTCTCTTTATGATTTTTAAATATTAATTAATGATGAGATTTTTTACACACACATATAACTTTTTTTTTTTTAATTATTAATAATGAGATGTGCGGTTTATAATGTGTTTTTTATTCGAATTATTTTATCAAATTAATTATGTTTTATATTTTGTTATGAATATTTTTATAAAGTTTTGATGTGTTTTATTTTTCGTTCATATCTAACTATATTTATAACTATACTTCTTTAAGTGTTTCATTTTTTTTCCTTTCAAACTATCTGTTTTATATTAATGTTTCGCCCCAACTGGAGAAAATTCCTGGATCCGCCACTGTTAGTGGCACAAAACCAACACAGAAAAGCACACAAAGAACAGTATCTTAGTACACATTTGTAAACATGCATAAGTGCAATGTATAGTATACCATTATGGGATCAAAGTAAAAACATTACTATTCTAAAAACCCCACATCTATGTTCTGAACAATGTTAACGGGTGAAAGCCATAATTGAACATGAGAACATAAAGCATTCTTGGCCATTGCCAACATACTAACTACAATGTAACAACCTAGCTAATCTTTGGTGCTACAGACACGGCTCGTAAGATAGCGCAAAGCACGTGCCACATTTCTCGTACGATGCGCATTGATATCTACTGTGCAAATCTCCCCATTTAATGGAAGTGTAAGCGTTCGAGTTCAGCTCAGTCACCCTTATCTAAACCACACTCCTATCTTCCCACACCTTGGCCAGCATAAGTTTTCATGTGGCGCATAGCATAGACTCCATAGTCCACCTTGTTCTTGGTGTCCCGCCACTTCATCTGCATCGTTTTTGTCTCCAAGCCAAGGTAAACAGCCAACTTAACACACTCACCAACAGATTTGAAATAATCGGACAATAATAATTTCTACAAAAAAAAACAAACAACCATCACCATCTTACTAGCCAACGGTAAAACAAAATACAAGCATAAACGGTACAAAACATAAATGTAGCAAGTGTTGGAAAAATAGCATTAAAATGACATTTTAAGTGATTATTTTGTGGTACAACTATATGTGGGATCCACTTCCGATTTGGGTCGAGTTAAGATGGATTCGGGTTCTTCGTAGTGAGACGAAGAATTTGATATAATGTACGCTCAAAATGGGTAATAGGTGAATGAGAAATTGATTCTCAAAGTGAACCTATTTGAGAGAAGTCAAAAACTTAAGTTTAGACGCTAATTAAAAATTAGCATTTTAATGACTTTCGTTGTCTGCCCGAAAGTTTGTGTTAAAAGCTTAAGTGTGATTAAGCTTTGGAAAGTTTAATTGGAATTTGGGACAATGATGCTAGACAAAAGTGCATGCAAATTGTAAGCTTAATGTTAAGCTTTAGTTTCATGCTGAAAGTTGGAGTTGTGAGCTATCTTTCGTGCTCTCCTTTCGCGAGCTACTTTCGTGCAGAGCACGAGTCAATGCTATATGCATTGATTCGTGCCGCACCGTTTCGGTGCTTGCGGACCACTTGGGTGTGGTTTTCGGTCCCTGTTGGTCCCGATAGGGTGGTGAAAGTCTTTTTTCAAACTAAATAACTCTTTGGTAACTTCAACTCTAAATATCAAGTAAATAGAGTAAGTTTAAACTGCACAGCGGAATAGGTAGTATGTAAAGAGTTATGCCCAATTAATGAATTAAATACGCATGTAAGATAGAAAAAAGTGACAGAGGTATCTTGAATATATAAAGGAGATGGTGCACTCAATATATAATAACAATATTCAAGATTGTAAATAAATATCGCGTCACGTCGAACGTGTGACGAATGTTACATGCAACACGTCAAACTTGCTTAGAATAAATCACTATTTAAGCTCGAGAAGTTTGAGTCACATGCATACGTGAAAACACACTAGACCCGAACGATTAAGATTGACTGTGAATAGTAAACGGGTTAGTCGGATAAGATAGATAGATAGAGCAAATTATGTAAGTGCGGTATGTAAATGAGAGAGGCAATTTATAGTGGTTCGGAAGTGGCGTAATCTTCCTAGTCCACTTTTCTCCTTTCGCGTCTAGGAGAAAATTCACTATTTTCCACACACAGTTACAATAGTGAATAAGCGCTACACAAGCACTTCTTTCGGATGTTTTGCACACAGCTACACCTAACTCCAAGTCTCTCGCACACAGCTACACTTACCTCCGAGTATTTCACACACATCTATACTCAACGCCAACTAAGTGTCTTGCACACAGCTATATTTAGCAACTACGAGTGTTTTGCACACAGCTACACTCACTAGAGTATTTTGCACACAGCTATACTCTTTCTACAATTACAAATACAAAGGTAATTGTATCTCTCTCCAACTAGATTTTTGAGACTATTCAGACTAAGTCTCTAAGAATATTTGAGCACTTGCACTTTTAAATTTTCGTATGTATTGCACTTCTATCTCGTGTCTATCTTGTACACCTCTATCTTTTTCACTGCACTCTTCTTGTCTTCAAGTCTTCATGGCTTTTTATAGGCAATCAAATATATCCGTTGGAGTGGGATAATTTGATTTTTGAAATTTGAATCTTCATAGCCTGATATTGTTGACAATAATAGGTCTTCAATTTTGATTTGATTGTCAACTTGCCTGACAAATAATATTTTATCACAACTTGATTTTCTAGTTGTTTCTTAAAATATTATTTTGTTGTCATATTGAATATCCAACGTATCTTTGAAATAAATTCATCTGATAGAATTTATTTCTAGGATAAGTTTTTATATTCATGTCTTCATAAATATTTTTCCGTTCTGATCAAATGTCTTTCAGGCAATTTTGGATTCTTGTGGCATGTGGGTAGACTTGGAATAAATTCCTTTGAATTAATCCAATTTCTGATCATCTTGATTCTTTGCCACATTGTGCTCCTTTGACTTTGAACATCGTGCTCCTTTGACTTGAACATTGTGCTTTTCTGATTTGGTCACATTGTGCTCCTTTGGACACATCGTGCTTGTTCACATTGTGCTCCTGTAGAACATTGTGCTACTTTTGATACATTGTGCTCCTTTTGAACATTGTGCTTCTTAGCACACATTATGCTTGTTAGCACACATTGTGCTCCTTAGCACACATTGTGCTCTTTTGGTAGCATTGTGCTCTTTTTAATACATTGTGCTCTTTTGGTAGGCATTGTGCTCTTTTTAATACATTGTGCTCTTTTGGTAGGCATTGTGCTCCTTCAGTAGCATTGTGCTCCTTAGGTAGCATTGTGCTCCTTGGCACATTGTGCTTGTCTGAAAACTTGACTTGTAAAAATAAGTCCTTGGGGGGAATCGATCTCAGGTGTGATTGTTTTGAGTAAGGACTTCTACCATTTCGCAATTAAGCTCATCCGGTCATTTTTTGCAACGCCATTCCTTTATGCTTCTTTCTCGGATGAATACTCGTAGGACCAAAATTAATTTCTCAAATTAATTTTGTTCTTCCTATGGTAGATTCCTTTTGACTCGATATTCTGATTTATGATGCTTGTACTGAAAGACCTAAAAACTAAGGGGATCTAAAGTACATTTGGCTCATCAAAACTTACAAAAGTATTCCAATCAATTTTCCCCCTTTTTGATGACTCCAAAACCTATACTCAGTCATTTGGCTTGTCTTTTAAAAACAATTATTTTTCAAAAGATTTTATTAACTTTGACATAGCCGAGACGAGTTTAACATTTGATTTTGACTCTAAGAAAGGTATTTTTAGCAACTAAAATTCCTATTCGCATTTTTGGATTTTAATAATAATGAATTTTTGCATTTTTCCAATTTATGCGATTTGATACAATCTAAGCTAAAAATGTTACCTTTCAAGACAAATAAAATAACAATAAATAACAAGGAAAACTTAATAGCATCATAAACAGAAATTTCGAATCATTCCAAATTGTTCATGGGTTCATGTTCTCGTGGACCATACAAAAACAAGTGTGACAATCATACAAATCATCTAATGACTTTGTTTCTCCTCTCTTTAAGCACATGATTTATATGATTTTGAACATCAATAAAATTGTCACTAATGGCATAATTGTTGCATACCTGCCCAACTGAATAATAGTTGAATGCTTCAATGATGTTGTTTCCGGGCAGTATACTTTCTTCATACCATATGATGCATTCTTCTAGGCTTCTTCCATTTTGTAGCTCGGCATCATTGACTTTGATATAGTCCTTTAGAACCATGATCATCAAAGCTCTAGCATAGCTTTGGATTCTTCTGAAATTCTCGTTTGAAACCCACAAATTTTGATCACTTGGACCACTCTTCTTCATACCCTTTGGTAGATCATTCAAAGTCACCAACTTTGGCATTTCAACTCTACCATCTCTTGGTGTGGATTCCAAATAGAGAGCTGCACGGTTATACCAATTAATTTGCTCAATATTTCCTCCTGCACAAACAATGTCACGAAAAGAACGGTTAGTGGTATTTGCGCTGCTTGATCCTCCTGGACTGCCAGCCTCACCACTACCGAACCAATATTCTAGCCCTCCTCTTCTAGCAACATTTCTGCCAGCAGATCTGCCTTCTCCACCTCTACTACTGCTTGTGCCAACATTTCGGGTGGCCATGGCAGTCATCATCATCTCAAGCATGCCTTCCAAATGACTGAATCTCTCTTCCCCCTTTTTGGCGTAATCAAGGAGTGTATGAACTGATTCACGAAGAGATGAAATAGATTCGGAAATATTTTCATATGATCCCCGAAGGCAGCCCACTTTGGTGTTGACGGAGATGAGATCCGTGTGGACATCACTAATCTGCTTCTCATGTTGATGAACAACATTGAGAATTCCTTGGCTTTGACTCACGGCAATTGCTTCATTTGCCTTTCCAGAATTCTTGAGGATTTGAGAGAGTTGGATGTAGAACTCATTGAGTTGCCCCTTGACATTTGCATTTAATCCTCCAACTTGTCTCTCAAGTGCTTGGTGGGTGTCGATCAAATGTTGTTGACTCCTCCGATTTTCATCAAAAGATGTTTCAAATTTTCCACCTTGAGTATTGACAACATGATCCACATGAGTGTAGAAGCCTTGAAACATGCTTTCCATTCGGTCAACAAGGCTTAGTACAACTTTCTCCAGATTTTCCAATTTTTCCTTTGAGGTTGTGCCATCAATGTCTTGCTCTTCTCGGGTTGTGGGAACACACCTTGCTCCTTCTTGAGCAGAATTGACTTCAAGCATGTGAGATTGTGCTTGATTTTCCACTTGATGTCCTTCTCTTTCCGGTGTGTGTAACACGTGCGTGTCACCTTGTGCACTTTCTGCATGAATGGATTGAATTTCCTCCGTGTGTTGGCTAGCTTGCATGGCATTTTGATCTTGACTTATTTCAGTGAAATTCAAAAACACTCACATCATATAAACCACTGTCTATTAAATGTCCATCACATGTGGCATTTACTTCTTCTACATTCCTTGTGACAAATTCATCAACGTCAACTAAGAAATCGTCTTCCGTAGGCATATCTCCTTGGACTGTGACATCAACAGTAGCTTCAGCCAACTTAGCTTTCAATTTATTCACAAATATTCCATTCACCGTAGACATCAAAGTTGCATGGCCAACATCAAAATTACCAATCCAATTCAAGGAAAATAATTCTTCTGCTTGCATACTCGGTCCTTTTGTCATCAAATCTTGATAAGAACCAAGTCTCCATTTTCTCCAATTTAAGACTCTTCGGTATTCATTCACTAATACCAAATCAAGTCCATCAACTTGATAAATCTCCTCATTCATCATTGACTCTATTTCGGCAATTTGGGAAAAAGGATTTATGAAACTTTGGCTTGTATTGGGATTGTGACTTATGGTAGGATTTTGGCTTGTGTTTGGATTTTGGCTTGTATTTGGATTTTGGCTTGAGGTAGGATTTTGGCTTGTGTTTGGATTTTGTCTTGAGGTAGGGTTTTCATGGGATTGAGTTGAGGGTTGAGAGGATAAACCAAGAATTTCTACAACTGGCCTTTTCCTAGCAAGAATGCCTCTCGGTTTCCTTTTTCTCTTGGAGCTCAAATCAGTTGATTCTTCATGATCCTTAAACAAAATTCGGTTACTTCCAAAAGGCTTTCTTGATCTCATTGGTAACCCTTTCATTTTTATAATTTCACCAATAAGCAAACCGAACCCTAGGATGCGGTTGAACTTCCAATTCCTAATTTTCGCACCTTTCACAAAATGTGCAATCCGGCTCAAGATAAGCTTACTCCAGTCACCCCTAACTCCATTCATCACAGCATGCAAATATCCAATTCTCACGGGTGATATATCCTTCATACTATTCAGTTTGCACAATACACATTTATAGAGAATTTTAACTAGCATCTCATACTCAAGCTTCAAATCAGATTTTTGACCGGAAAGATTTGGTTCGAGAGAAGCATTCTCATTCCAAATTTCTGACCAAATTTCTGTGTGATCATATGTGTGAACATCTAAGTCCAACAGTGGTTGTTCTGGACTAGATATAGGCAGTCCAAAGGTTGTGTGCAACTCTTGTTCATCAATGGTGATGAGAGTTCCATTCACGGTGGACTCAATGGTCCATCCAACAACCTTGGCATTCATATAAAAATCTGCTACATCTTCATCATAAAATCCTGAGTATGGATAAGAACATAACCTCATGAGATTACTTTGTTGAAGTGCATGGATGATTCTTTGTGCAAGATGAGAGTTCTCGGCTTCTTTGAGAAATCCTTGAGGGTCAAAACTTCCTCCGGCCTTGATTCCAACTGCTAGCTTCGTGAGGTTGAGTTGTGTAGTGTGTTCTTCATTCGGTTGAGAGCTTGAATCTCCAATGGCAGCCATAATGTGCTTGGTATTTTTAGAGATTGAGGGATTGAAGATTTTGAAAGAGATGAAGATTGAGTGTTTCGGCTATGGAAGATGAAAGGATTTTGAGAGTTTTGAGTGTAATGGTGGCTCTTCCAACCGGTTGGGTGGAAGGGAGGTGTCTTTACACAAATATCCTCACAACTTAAATGTTGACTTTTAATAAGTGAGGGGTATTTTTGTTATTCCAATAGCTTCCAACCTTTGACCTAACTGATAGTTAGTTTAGGTTATATATTCTCCATCCAATTTGTCTGCTGATGTGGCGCCAAAAATTTAGATACTCGGACTGATTTTACCTGAAATAAAATTCATAGAGCACTAAATCTGTTCCAAAAATGATATGTATATATCTACACGTTTTATGTAGATGGAAGAAAGAGAAATCTATTCTTTCTAGACTATTTATTATGCACAACTACCATAAAAGGTGTTCTTATTTAAGGCAATTTATCATCACACCATCTTGTCACTCTTAAATGGTAAGATTGTGTAGATCTAAATGATTTTTATTTGTGCATATATGTATGTAGATACACGGTTGAAATAGAGATATATGCAATTGAGATAGGTAGACTTTAAATGTAAAGATGTGACAACTTTTGCATGTGTGACACATAAGCACGAAAATAAAATCAGATAAAGAATCAAAATTTCAGATGAAAATTGAGCTTATAATTTAAATAGAGTTTAGAAACTTAGCTCAATTCAATCATGCCCATCTCGTGTCTTAATTTCGAAAATCTTGATTCACACAGAAGCTTTGTGAGAATATCAGCTAATTGATTCTCGGTCGGGATGTATTCAATTGATAATTCCTTCTTTTCGACATGATCCCGGATAAAATGATGTCTCACATCAATGTGTTTTGTTCTTGAATGTAACACGGGATTGTGTGTTATAGCTATGGCAATTGTATTGTCACACAATATGTTGACATTTTCACAATTCACGCCATAATCTTTCAGTTGTTGTTTCATCCAAAGAATTTGCGCGCAACAACTCCCAGTAGCTATATATTCAGCTTCGGCTGTACTCGTGGCTATGGAGTTTTGCTTTTTGCTAAACCAAGATACCAATCTTCCCCCTAAGAACTGGCATGTCCCTGAGGTACTTTTTCGATCGATTTTACATCTTGCAAAATCTGCATCTGAGAAACCAGTTAGTGTAAAATTACCATAATCCCACATTGACTGTTCCTTTTAGGTATCGGATGATTTTCTTGGTAGCAAGAAAATGACTTTCTTTTGGCTTTGACTGGAACCTGGCACATACTCCCACTGAATAAGATATATCTGGTCGGCTTGCAGTGAGGTATAGTAATTATCCATTCATTCCTCGATATTTTGTTTCGTCAACGTCCTTGCTTTCATCCTCTTTATCCAATCTTAAAGATGTGCTCATCGGGATCTTGATTGAGGATTTTCCATCTTGACCGAATTTCTTTATAAGATCTTTTGTGTATTTGGCCTGATTGATGAATATTCCTTCATTGAGTTGCTTTACTTGTAATCCAAGAAAGTAGTTCAACTCTCCCATCATGCTCATCTCGAATTTATTCTGCATTAGCTTGGAAAATTTCTCACATAAAGTTTTATTAGTACTACCAAAGATAATATCATCAACATAAATTTGTACCAATAAAATGTGATCATTTTCTTGAATTCTAAACAAGGTTTTATCAACAAGGCCTTTTGTAAAACCACAGTTAATTAGGAACGTTGATAGGGTGTCATACCAAGCTCTCGGTGCTTGTTTTAACCCATATAACGCCTTCTTTAATCTGTAGACCTTATTAATATCACCTTTTACCTCGAAACCGGGAGGTTGCTCAACGTAGACTTCCTCTTTAAGTAAGCCGTTCAAAAATGCACTTTTCACGTCCATTTGATAGACAATGAAATTCTTGTACGCGGCATATGCTAGAAATATTCTGATGGCTTCCAGTCTTGCAACGGGTGCAAACGTTTCATCGAAATCTATGCCTTCTTCTTGTGAATATCCTTTTGCCACTAAACGTGCTTTATTTCGTATGACAATTCCATCCTCATTTGCTTTGTTCCGAAAGACCCATTTTGTTCCAATTACATTGTAATTTTCGGGTCTTGGAACTAATTCCCATACGTCACTTCTTTTAAATTGATCAAGCTCTTCTTGCATTGCATTAATCCAATCTGGATCACTTAGAGCTTCTTCAATGCTTGTGGGCTCCACCTGAGAAAGAAAACAAGAAAATAAAGTATGTATATTTGAGGACCTTGTTTTTACTCCTTCTCGTGGATCTCCAATCACTAGCTCTGGAGGGTGATTTTGAGCCATCTCAAGTCAGGTTGTAGGTTGCATGGGTTTTCCACGTTTCCTTGTTCAGTAGGTAAGTTGGAGGTAGACACATTTTGCTCATCAGATTGATCTCCAACTTGTGTTTCAACTTGAGAATTTTGACTTTCCACGTGGGGATCTTCATTGACTTCCACGTGTCCTTCACTATTGCAATCAATGTCCAATTGCTCCATACCCTGTACAATTTGATCTTTGAAAGATATGTCAGTATCATTAAATGACTTTTCAACTTGACAACTTTCCTGATCATTTTTGTTGCTCTGAGTTTTCTTCTTATGAGCTTCATCAAATGTAACATGAATTGATTCTTCTACCACCATTGATTTCTTGTTCAATACTCTGAATGCTTTGCTGGTAGATGAATATCCTAAAAATATTCCTTCATCTGCACGCTCATCAAAAGTCTTTAGATATGTTTTACCATTATTAAGAATAAAACATTTGATGCCAAAAGTATGAAAATAATTAAGTTTAGGTTTTCTCCCTTTCCATAATTCGTACGGAGTCTTATTATAAGACTTGTGTATCAAGCTCCGATTTTGCGTATAGCAAGCGGTGTTGATTGCTTCAGCCCAATATCTTTTAGGTAGCTCGGCTGACGTAATCATCACTCTTGCGGCTTCTTTTAGCGTTCTATTTCTTCTTTCGGCTACACCATTTTGTTGCGGTGTACGTGCGGCAGATAATTGATGTAGAATTCCTTGAGAATTGCAGTAGGCTTTAATTACTTGATTCACGAACTCTGTTCCTCGATCAGTTCGGATTTTTGCAATTTTCAAGTCTTTCTTGTTTTGTAGCAGCTTGAGTAGTTCTGGCAGCTTTTGCTCGACTTCGTTTTTCTTTTTGAGAAATATCGTCCATGTGTACCTGGAAAAGTCATCAACAACAACTAGTGTATATTTCTTACCACTTAGACTTGCAGGGTCTACTGGACCGAATAGATCCATGTGTAGTAGACTCAGCGGTCTTGTTGTAGATTCTTGGGCTTTGGATTTGAAAGATGACTTGATTTGCTTTCCTCTTTGGCAAGCATCACATATTTGATCTTTCTTGTAGACAATGTCGGGTAGACCTTCAACGAGTTTGTTTCTTGCTAGCTTGTTGATTGTCTTGAAGTTTAAATGATTCAACTTCTTGTGCCATTCCCAACTTGTTGCGTGTGAGTTGTTTGCTAGAAGACACACTGATTCTTTTGCTGTATTCCAATCCACAACATACATATTTTTCTTTCTTATTCCTTCGAGCACAACTTCTCCCGATGAATTATTCTTCACTTGGCACTTGTCTTTGAAGAACTCAACTAGATATCCTTTGTCACAAAATTGACTTGTACTTAACAAGTTGAATTTTAGACCTTCAACAAAGGATACATTTTCGATTTTCAGACCATTTCGAAAAATTGTACCAATTCATTTTGTTATGCCGTATCGTTCATTTCCACCGAATACGACTTTTGGTCCTTCGATATTTTTAAGATTCACAAGACTAGATTTATTTCCAGTCATGTGTCTAGAACATCCACTATCGAAGTACCAAACTTCCTGCAAACAAATTAAACATTTTTAGGTACCCAACTTGATTTGGGTCCTTGAGTGTTAGTCATTTTTGGTACCCAAATCCACCTTGTACTCACTGATCTAAGTTTAGGTGATTGGTAACCATTAAACACATTATAATCATATTTAATTTTTGAAAACATTTTTTGTGCCGGTTTTTGAAAATTTACTCGATTTTTTGGCACGTGGGAAGAAGATTGTTTGGGCCTAGGATAGGCATTAAATCTGGACTTAGTCCATGGTTTAATATAACCAACCCAATCTTGTTTTGAGGGATAAAATCTCCCTGCCTCAATTCTTGGATTCCTTCCCATTTTCCTATGAGAGCTTTGTGCACTAGACTCATTGGTGTATTTCCATTTAGGAACAAACTTTTGCCTTTTTGTATACTGTTTAGGTGAAATAATATTTCTTTGGGGCTTCGGCCTAACAGTATTAATTTTGACATTCGTTTGATAACCAATTCCTTGTCTCACTGTGCTTTCTTGAACTTTAACAAATTTTACTACTTGGACTTTATTACTTAAAGAGTAGTAGAATTGGCCAAGTTCTTGGAGGCTTGAGAACACGATGGATCATAACCAAGTCCGGTTTTATCACTTGAGGGTTTTTGCATATTTACCATTTTGTCCATTATTTTGGATGAATGTGTAAATGTTGCTATAACCTCTCTAAGGTTGTGTTCTCTCACTTCCCTTGATTTACAACTCTTCTTGAAGACAAATAATTTTATCTTTCAAGTCTTTCACTTCAAGTAGAGCATTTTGCAATTTCTCATTTATTTGATCTTTTTCGAGAATCAAAAGACAATTGCGCTCTTTGAGTTGAGAGTGAGTGTCCATTATGGTTTGACATTCTTCCATTAAGTGAAAGAAGGACTCTCTAGAAAATGAAGAATTGACAAAATCATAAGAGTAAGATGTTACCTCATTTTCTTCACTTCCATTTGCCATAAGACACATGTCCTCGTAAGGTGAGTTGTTGGAGATGCTCATGCAAAACATTGCATTGTCATCCTTTGAGGTGTCACTTTCGTCACTTGAAGATTCTTCTGACTCACTTATTTCAAGTGGGTCACTAATGAGTGCTTTTCTTCTCTCCTTTGTGAACCTTTTTATCTTTGGGCTTGAATTCTTCCTGTTGAGAGTTAGAAACATTTGTATATTGACTTTTACTTACCTTGGGGTGTGGACAACTTGCTGCAAAGTGTCCAGGCTTTCTACAGTTGTAGCATAAATTCGAATCTTCCTCAACAATTTCTTTCTTTGAATTCTTTGTTGCATTCCACGATTTCCCTTGTGGATTTTTCTTGTAGTTGCTTCTCTTCATGAATTTCCTAAATTTCTTGACAAAGAGAGCAAATTGATCATTAGGCAATAATTCAACATTTTGTACTGACCTTGAGGTTGATGGTTGCTCCGTTATAAGTGCGTTGTTCTTTTCTTCATGATCTTCCTCTAATCTTGATTTCATCTCAATTCATAAGCTTTTAGATCACTAAAGAGCTTATCGGTCGATAGGGTTTTTAGATCCCTATGATCTCTCATGGCCGTGACCTTCATGTCCCATGTAGATGGTAGACCACGTAGAATTTTGAGTGAAATTTCTTTTTGATTAATATCTTTCCAAGATCATTAATCTCTCCTAAGATTTTGGCAAATCTTGTTTCCATGTCGGTAATATTCTCGCCATTTAGCATTTTGAAATCCTCGAATTTCTTTAATGCTATAGTGATCTTATTATCTTTTTCTTGTTCGTCTCCTTCACCAATTTGAATGAGCGTTTCCCAAACTTCCTTCGCGGATTAACACTTTCGAACTTTTGGAAATATCGTGTCATCGATAGATTTAAACAAAATATCCTTGGCAATATTGTCCAAGTTATTTCTTGTTCTATCTTCACGAGACCATTCCTCTTTTGGTTTTGAAATGTATTGTGGAGTGTCACTTGTTTGTACGGATGAGGTGTTGACTTGCAAAATCTCATAGGACCACTTGTAACCACTTCCCACATTTCATCGTGTAATGCGGATAAATGTACCTGCATGCGAATTTTCCAATCATCAAATTTTTCTAAGGAAAATAATAAATTTTGGGCAAGAGCCATATCTCTTTTCATAATCTTGATTTTTCGAGATCTGTCTAGCAGTCAAAATTGACTCAAATAGACAACCGCTCTGATACCAATTGTTGGTCCGATAGGGTGGTGAAAGTCTAGAGGGGGGGGGGGGGGTGAATAGACTTTCAAGCTTTTTTCAAATAAATAACTCTTTGGTAACTTCAACTCTAAATATCAAGTAAATAGAGTAAATTTAAACTGCACAGCGGAATAGGTAGTATGTAAAGAGTTATGCCCAATTAATGAATTAAATACGCATGTAA
This sequence comes from Ipomoea nil, assembly GCF_001879475.1. Taxonomy (NCBI): domain Eukaryota; kingdom Viridiplantae; phylum Streptophyta; class Magnoliopsida; order Solanales; family Convolvulaceae; genus Ipomoea; species Ipomoea nil. The sequence goes on along the minus strand of NW_017618815.1, from coordinate 896,535 downwards.
GATAGAAAAAAGTGACAGAGGTATCTTGAATATATAAAGGAGATGGTCACTCAATATATAATAACAATATTCAAGATTGTAAATAAATATCGTATCACGTCGAACGTGTGATGAATGTTACATGCAACACGTCAAACTTGCTTAGAATAAATCATATTTAAGCTCGAGAAGTTTGAGTCACATGCATACGTGAAAACACACTAAACCCGAACGATTAAGATTGACTGTGAATAGTAAACGGTTAGTCGGATAAGATAGATAGATAGAGCAAATTATGTAAGTGCGGTATGTAAATGAGAGAGGCAATTTATAGTGGTTCGGAAGTGGCGTAATCTTCCTAGTCCACTTTCTCCTTTCGCGTCTAGGAGAAATTCACTATTTTTCACACACAGTTACAATAGTGAATAAGCGCTACACAAGCACTTCTTCCGGATGTTTTGCACACAGCTACACCCAACTCCAAGTGTCTCGCACACAGCTACACTTAACTCGAGTATTTCGCACAGCTATACTCAACGCCAACTAAGTGTCTTGCACACAGCTATACTTAGCAACTACGAGTGTTTTGCACACAGCTACACTCACTAGAGTATTTTGCACACAGCTATACTCTTTCTACAATTACAAATACAAACATAATTGTATCTCTCTCCAACTAGATTTGAGACTATTCAGACTAAGTCTCTAAGAATATTTGAGCACTTGCACTTTTAAATTTTTT